>NC_137071.1:46668803-47160031 GCF_951640355.1 Cnephaeus nilssonii
CCAGCCCTTGAGTTTGCCAGCCCCCCAGTGCGCGCGAACTGGTGGCAAGCCCGCCGGCGCAAAGCTCCGAAGCCCCCTGGCACTGAAGTTGCACCGCAGGGGTGTCCCTGGGCAGCTATTTAGGAAGAGGCAGTTCAGAGATTCTACTTAGGGCCGTGCACCCTTGACTTTGCAGAATAACCCCCTCAGGGGCTCTCAGTGGTTCCCAAGCACTGCCTGGGTAGTGGAGTGCCCGGGTGCCTATGGGCTGGGGACGCAGCGAGTCCTGAGTTCCGGCGCTGGGGAGGGGGAGGTTGCACTTACTGCTTTCAGCGGCGCACTTTTGGAGATGGAGGTCTCAGGGTTCTCGTTTCTGCAGCTGGGGTGGCAGGTCTTCTACCAGAGTGGCTGTAGTGACCAGGTTTGCTTCCAAGACCAGACTAGGTGGTGGTAAGGTTAGGATTCTAGTCTCTAGCAGTTCCGTTCTTAAAGATGGCGGGGTCTCTGTGCCACTGGTGTCCTCCCTGGAGTGTTTGCAGCGGTCTCGGGGTTTTGCCAACCAAGACTGCCTGGATTGGATGCCCCCTGGAAGAACTGCAGGGTCTAACTGTCCCTATTTCATTCACACACACACCCACACAGGTCCACACACACCTCTGTCACTCCTTCACTCGATCACACGCTCACCCTCCCTACCTACCTGCCGGTCGCCCTACTCGATGTCTTTTGATTGGAGCATTTAGTCCGTTTACATTTAAAGTTATTACTGAAAGGTATTTGTTTGTAGTCATATCTATTTTTGTGTCTGTATTCCTTCTTACCTGTTTATTTCTTCTTTTTACAGTATTCCCTTTAGCAATTCTTGCATTGCTGGTTTGGTGGTGATAAACTCCCTGAGGCTTTTTTTGTCTGCAAAGCTCCTGATTTCCCCTTCAATTTTGATTGATAGTCTTGCTGGATATAGTATTCTTGGATTCAGTCCTTTGCTTTGCAACACTTTGTATACCTCCTTCCATTCACTTCTAGCTTGTTGTGTTTCTGTTGAGTAATCATTTGACAATCTGATGGGTGTTCCTTTGTAGGTAACTCTCTGTCTCTCTCTTGCCGCCTTTAGGATTCTCTCTTTATCATTTATATTTGCCATTGAAATTATGACATGTCTTGGCGTGGGTCTTTTGGGGTTGATCCTGCTTGGGACTCTCTGTACTTGCGTAACTTTTATCTTTCCCATATCCGGGAAGTTTTCTGTCATTATTTCATCGAATAGATTTTCTAATCCCTGCTGCTCTTCTTGTCCTTCTGGCAGCCCTATTATACGCATGTTACTTCGTTTCAGGTTGTCCCGAAGCTCTCTTAGGCTTTCCTCCTGCTTTTTAATTTTTTTCTCCAATTGTTGTTCATATTGAGCTAGTTTCTGTACCTGATCTTCTAACTCACTAATTCGGTCCTCTGCTTCTTGTAGTCTACTGTTGGAACTTTCCATGGTGTTTTTGATTGTAGCTATATCACTTTTCATTTCTTCCTGATTCTTGCATAGGTTGTTGATTTTCTCATCCATCCGATGTATAAATTCCACGACCATTGCTCTGAACTCCTTTTCGGTCATGTTGCAAGCTTCAGTTTCACTAATTTCCTTTCTTGGTGACTCCACATTTTCTTTCCTCTGTGAGTTATTTCGTTTCCCCATTCTGGCTATTACCAGAAAGCTCAAGCTTCCGTTTGCGTGGACCTGGGCCGTGTGCTGTGGGGACTTCGCTCCACCTGAGTTTCACTGAAGTACTCTGACACTAGGACGTGTGGCTGCCTTTGGTTGGCGGGCACCAGACTTGCCCAGGGTCAGTGTCCCCAGTGTTCCGTGTGGTCTCGTGTGCACACTTAGAATCAGGGGCCCTGTCTGCACCACACTGTTGGTATGTGCCGGAAATGAGATTCTTAGCATGTGCCAGGAGTCAGAGTTTCCCTGTGTCTGCGCCAAGACTCGAGTGTCAAAGTCTCTGTTGCCTTGTGCGGTTTCTCGTTGAGAATCAGGGTCCCTGTGTGTGCATGTACCAACAATTGGGGTCGCTGGCTCTTAGTGTGAATGCGCTGTGAGTCAGGGATCCCAGGCAGCTGTGACCGGCGTGCCAAATTCCCTGAAGTGGAGCTGCGTCCTGTGTGTGCTCTCTCTACTGAGCCAAACCGGCTAGAGCGCACATTCTTAAAATCCTGAAGGTGAGCTGGCTCCGTGAACTCTCCCAGAGTCCCGGAAGAGGGGCGGAGTCCGTCCTGTGCGCCAAATTCCCCAAAGGGAAGCCCCTCTGTGCACGCTCTAAGAATCCCCGAAGGGGGAGCTGTGACCCGCAAGCCAAATTCCCCCAAATTCCCCGAAGGGGAGCCCTGTGTGCGCACTGACAGATTTCCCCGACGAGGAGCTGCTTCTGTCCCGCGCGTGCCAAATTCCCTACCGGGGAGCGCGTCCCTGCGCAAATCTCGGCAGCTTGGGCGAGGGGCGGGTCTATCAGTTACTATGGCGCTTTCCGCGCGCCTGTGGGCGCTCAGCAGCTTGGGGGAGGGGCGGGTCTATCAGTTACTATGGCGCTATCCGCGTGCCTGCGGAGAGGGGAATAGGCTCTTTGACTCACGGAAATCTGCGGGGAAGTCTGCATTCTTGTTGTTCGTTGGTCTGAAGATGTGATAGCAGTTCTCTGTCCCCGATGGCTGCAGGGTCCTGGTTTGTGTCAGAAGCCAGGATCCGAGTCTCAGGCAGCTCTGTTTCCCAAGATGGCGTGGTCTCCGCGTCCGCACCAGCCTCCGAGAAGTGTCCGCTTTGTGCGCGGGGCTCCGCCGTCTGGGACTGCCTGGTTAGGGAGCCCCTTGGAAGACCTGCAGAATCTAACTGACCCTAGCTCATACACACACACACACACCATACACGTCTACACTCTCCTCTATGGTTCCTCACTCACACTCTCTCTCTCCCTACCTTCCTGCCGGTCGCCATCTTTCCACTCTGTCCTGAACATTTCCCATCGTAATTATGGTGTGTCTTGGTGTGGGTCTTTTTGGGTTCATCTTGTTTGGGACTCTCTGTGCTTGTGTTACTTTTTTCTTCCCCAAATCACGGAAGTTTTCTGACATTATTTCTTTAAATAGGTTTTCTAACTCTTGTTCTTCTTCCTGTTGTTCTGGCACCCCTATTATTCGTATGTTGCTTCGTTTCATGTTGTCCCATAGCTACCTTAGGCTCTCCTCCTGTCTTTTAATTTTTTTCTCCAATTGCAGTTCAGTTTGGGTGTGTTTTGCTTCCTTGTCTTCTAATTCACTATTTCAGTCTTCTGTTTCTCCTAGTCTACTGTTGAAACTTTCCATGGTGTTTTTTATTGCAGCTATATCACTCTTCATTTCCTCTTGATTCTTACATAAGTTATTGATTTTTTTCTCCACTTCTTTTTGATTCTTACATAAGTTGTTAATTTTTTTCCTCCATCTGGTTTATGAACTATATGACCCTTATTCTGAATTCTTTTTCTGACATATTGCTTGCCTCTCTTTTGCTTAGCTGCTTTTCTGGCGATTCCTCATTTTCTTTCCTTTGGGGGTTTCTTTGACTACCCATTTTTGGTCTCACTGATTGATCTACATGTAGAGTCATGCAGGGGCTGCTCGTTGGGTGGCAGTGGCTCCTTGGGCTGTGGTTGCTCCTCAGGTGGTTGCTGAAGTGGCTGCTCCTCAGTTGGCAGCAGCTCCTCTGGTGGGTGCTGTTCGCAGCAGTGGTATCTCCTCTGGCTGGTGGAGAAGGCTGCTCGCACAGCTGCTGTTCCTTGGATGGAGGGTGGGCTTCTCGGGTGGCTGCTGCTCCTCAGACAGGGCCAGGTTGCTTGCCAGGCTGGTGCTCCTTGTACAGGTGCAGGCTCCTCGCGCAGCTGCTGCTCCTCAGATGGGGGACGGGTTGCTTGCTTGGCTGTTGCTCCTCAGGAGGCAGTGAGCTGCACGTGCGGCTGCTGCTCCTCGGACGGAGGCGGGCCACTCACACAGCTGCTGCTCCTCGTACAGGTGCAGATTGGGTGTGGCTGCTGCTCCTCAGACCAGTGCAGGCAGCGCAGGACTGCTGCTCCTCGGATGTGGGCAGTCTGAACGTGTGGCTGCTGCTCCTTGGTCTGGCGCGGGCTGCTCAGGCGGCTTCTGCTCTTCAAATGTGGGTGGGCTACTCGTGCCACTGCTGTTCCTCATACAGGTCTGGGCTGCTCACACAGCTGCTGCTCCTTGGACATGGGCAGGCCACATGAGGCTGCTGCTCTTAGGCCTGGGACAGGCTGCTCGCGGGGCTGCTGCTCATTGGACAGGAGTGGGCTGCTCACATGTCTGCTGCTCGTGTGGTTGCAGTGCCCTGGTCTAAAGCATTGGGCCGGTCAGAGGGGAGCATGCTTCAGAACTCACAGGAGCCTGCGCCCAGGGTAGCTGGATACTCGTTGACCATGGGACCACAGCCAAAGTAGCAGGACCCTGGCAGGGGTTTCTGTAGAGTCCCAGGTGTTCTCTGAGGGCACCCTGGGTGAAGGTGAGGCTGGGCTCCCAGTTACAGCAGCTCTCCCCTTCAAAAAGACTAGGCCTCTGAGGACAAGCCGTCCTCCCGGTACTGTTTGCACTGGTAGCAGACGCTGCCTAGATAGGCGAGCCCAGTTAGCCTGCCCCAGAAGGTCCTGTGGGATCTAACTGTGCCTTACTCACACACACACACACACACACACACACACACACACACACACACACACACATCCCACATGACCAAACACTCCTCTTTTGCTCTCTCTGTCACTCATGGTCTCTCCCTCACTGCCACCTTCTTCCTGCCTCTGTAGCTGCATCTGTTGTGTTATTGACCCGTGCGTGGGTGGAGTTTTCTCTCCAGGTGTCTGGTTAATGTGACTCACTCTCTAGCTCCTGGCTTTACAGGATAAAATTCACCTTGACAAGACACAACACAAAGGGAACAAAGCATGAATATATTCACAACACCAATGACCCCACTATAAGTAACCACCTGAGAAGAGAATTAGGGGAGAGAAAAGAGAGCACAGATGATATCAAAGAGAGAGAAAAAGATAAGAGAGAAAAGAAAAAGGAGAATATATATATATGGAGGAACACGCCACAGAACCAATAAATAAACAAAAAAACAGACAAAACAAACAAACAAACACCAAACTCCCAGCAAAGAGGGTGGGGGCAGAATCTGTAGAGGTTGAGCTTATATACAGAAAATAAGGTTAAGAATTGAATGAATATGGGGATGTCCTCAGTTCAGTGTAGAGGAAATAGAAAGGGGATGGGTGGATAAGAAGAAATAGAATGAGAAGAAAATAATAATGATAATAAATTTACAAAAAAAATTGATTTCAAAATTGGTATAAAAATAGTAAATAAAAATATAGTTATGGAAAAATAATGCAAAAAGAAATAGAAAATAAAAACAGGGAAAATTAGAAAAAAGAAGAAGAAAGAGATAAAATATTAATAATAAAAAAAATAAAAATGAAAAAGTGAAGTGTCATTCCTTTGGCTGGCTTAAGATCCCAGTCTTCTGTACTGTCCCTTTGGACTCTCAGGGATTATTTGGATTTTTTTTTTCTTCTCAAATCCTTTTTGCTATTCAGGGTGGGATCTGGGTGTGGCTGTACTGGTTGCCTGGAAACTGGAGGGAGGAGCTATCTCTTCAGGACAAAATGGCTGCCCAGGTCCCGGGCTCAGGTATGACTCAGCGCCAGACATGCTGCCACTTCTCCTGGGCCCCCCACTCTCCCCAGACTTCCAAGGGTCCACACCTTCTCCCTCACCTAAGCCACAGGTAAGTGACTGTATCCAAAAGGTCTGTGAACTAGGCTCAGTGGAGAAAGACTCAGGCCACAGAAAGGGAAGAGACTGGGTCTCTGTGTGCTCCTCTCCTGCCGGTATTGCGTGGTCTGGCCAGCCCTTCAGGCTGCACCCTCTGGGTTCAGCCTTTTGTGACTGTGGACCCAGTTCTAGAATCCCCTGTGGTCCAGCAGTCCTGTGGCTCTTCTTTCCACAGTCAGACACTTGCCTGTCCCCAGGGACATGGCTTGGTGCTGTGTGGGTTCCCTCGGGAGTCTGGCAGACTCGCCTGCCCAACTCCTTGATTTTACCCTTTTCCAGGGATCTTATGCCCTTCCCGACTGCAAACTGTCTCACCCACTGAGTCTCCTTCGCCAGTTCGGGTTGGATGTTATTCGTTTCAGCTGTTCTTTCTATCTGCTCCAGGACAAGGCTCAGGACACGTCTGTCTGTTCTGCCACCATTTTGTCTCCCTCTACCCATTCTATCTGCTTATGTTATAGTGGGACCCCACTATGTTTATTAAACTTTTTAAAATTCCCATTCAGATGTTCATTGGATAATGACAAGAGTACTTCTCACTTTTTTATTCCTGCCAATTGAAACAGTTTCCATAACAACCAACTCTCAAACTGTCACTTAGGCAGGATGCAACCAAGCAAAACACCTGTGCCATAATGGATGCTCTCTGATTCTAGGTAAGCCTCACAGGGTATATAACAAGTGGCAAGACACCAATATGTTGCCCAGGTAAAAACTATCTTATTCTAGGGGAAAATTAATTAACTAGGGATTTGATGGATGATTTATTTCCTCATATATTATCTGCGTGGGTAATAATTTCACTGAATACTTGAGATGCCATTATCACATTTTGCCTGAACTTCCATGGTTATTTTGGGCCAAAGAAACATAATTAACTCTGTATTCGTTCCCTCCCCTAATTGTTCAGTGTTACACATTGCCCATGTACCATAGGGTCATACTTCTGAGGTCCTTCCACTCATTTATACATCATGTTCAAAGGCATTGATTGTAGCACTCATGAGGGACATTCTGTGCCTTTACTAGAGCCTAACACTCATGGCAGCCCCAACAACAGGGCTTATACTTATACCTCCTCTACAGCCTGAAGTTCCAAATGATACCACTGAAACATCTCCCTTCTCCATTATGCTTAAATAGAGAGCATTCATAACTGCTCTGGACACAGGTTACAGAAGTAGCTGAGGCTTGGAATCATGCCCTGCCTGTTCAGAGAGGGAGCCCCCTTTCTATCACAGATTGTTTTAGGGCTTTATAGGAAAGAGTCCATATATCCCTGTTACTTACCCAATTGATATTGGGGCAGCCACTCAGCAGCATTCAGTTTAGTACTATTAAGAACATATGTTAGAAAGTTGATACCTACACTTGGAAGGGTTAAAATTTATCCATATTTTATGCACTTCAGGCTAAAAACTCAAGCTTTTCTGGTTACTTGAGTTATATACTTAGTCCATCCATTTTTAAAACTGTTTGTTTTCTAATTAATGTCTTTATGGCTGTAGCCTTATTTCTGAGTACAGCTTTGGCTGCTTCCCAGATTTTGATGCTTTCATTACATTGACTTCCAAATAGTTTGCAGTTTTCATTTTATTTTCTCCTCAACCTATGACTTATTTAGAATGTTTTAAAATACCCTAATGTATGAGTATTTATCTTTTTATTTTATTGCATTGTGATCAGATATGGTCTGTACAAGATGAATTTTTCAAAAATTTATCAATTTATATAAACATCCCACATGCATCTGAAAAAGAATAGAATGTGTATTTTTAAACTGCTGGGTACAAAGTTTTATTTCTATTCACATAAATGCATACACACTGTTTATATCATTGAGCTTGTTAATATAGTCAACACCTCTCTATTCTTTTAAAAAAATTTTATCTTTATTGTTCAAAGTATTACAGATGTTCCCCTTTTTCCTCCCCATTGACCCCCTTCACCCTGCACCTGCCCTCCCAGGCCTTCACCACACTATTGTCTATGTCCATGGGTTATGTATATATGCATATAAGTTCTTGGGTTAATCTCTTCCCATCCCCACCCACTTCCCACCCCACCTCCCCTTTGAGATCTGTCAGTCTGTTCCATGCTTCTATGTCTCTGGATCTATTTTTTTCATCAGTTTATTTTGTTCATTAGATTACACAACTGAGTGAGGTCATATGGTACTTGTCTTTCTCTCACTGGCTTATTTAGTTTAGGATAATACTCTCCAGGTCCCTCCATGCTGTTCAAAGGGTAAAATATTATTCTTTTTTACAGCTGTATAGTATTCCATGGTGTAAATGTACCACAGCTTTTATCCACTCATATACTGATGGGCACTTGGGCTGTTTCCAGATCTTAGCTATTGTGAATAACACTGCTATGAACATAGGGGTGCATATATTCTTTCTGATTGGTGTTTCAGGCTTCTTAGGATATATTCCTGGAAGCAGGATCACTGAATCAAATGGCACTTCCATTTTTAAGTTTTTTGAGGAAACTACATACTGTTTTCCATAGTGGCCTCACCAGTCTGCATTCCTATCAGCAGTGTCCTAGGGTTCCCTTTTCTCCACATCCTCACTAGCACTGGTGTTTTTTGATTTATTGATGGAAGCCATTCTGGCATGTGTGGGGTGGTACCTCATCCTATATAATAAAGACGTAATATGCAAATTAACCATCACGCCCTTACAAGATGGCTTCCTACAACCAGGCCAGCAGGGGAGTTAGTGAGGGACAACCAAACAACTGAACAGCAGGCTGCATGGGGTGACCAGTCCGGTGGGGACATTGTGAGGGGCGACCAGGCCAGCAGAGGGGGGCAGTTGGGGGTGACCAGACTGGCAGTGGGGGCAGTAAGAGGCAACCAGGCTGGTGGGGGGGGCAGTTGGGTGCAACCAGGCTGGCAGGAGGGCAGTGAGGGGTGACCAGGCCGGCAGAGGGGGGCAGTTTGGGGTGACCTGGCTGGCAGCGGATGGCAGTTAGGGGTGACCAGGTCAGCAGCGGGGCGGGGGGGGCAGTTAGGGGTGATCAGGCCGGCACACAGAGGCAGTGAGGAGTGACCAGGTCAGCAGGGGGGGGCAGTTAGGGGCGACCAGGCAGGCAGGCAGGTGAGCAATTAGGAGCCAGTGGTCCCGGATTGTGAGAGGGATGTCTGACTGCCAGATTAGGCCTGATCCGTGGGATCGAGCATATACTGGCAGTCAGACATCCCCCGAGGGGTCCTGGATTGGAGAGGGTTCAGGCTGGGCTGAGGGGACCCCGTGCACAAATTTCATGCACTGGGCCTCTAGTTGTTGTTATAATTTGCATCTTTCTGATGATAGTGGCTTTGAGCATTTTTTCATGTCTCTTGGCCATCTGTATGTCCTCTTTGGAGAAGTGTCTATTTACGTCTTTTCCCATTTTTAAATTGGATTATTTGTATTCCTTTTTTAAAATTGTATGAGTTCCTTATATATTTTAGAAATTAACCACTTATCAGATGTATCATTGGCAAATATGTTCCCCATACAGTGGGCTCCCTTTTCATTTTGTTAATGGTTTCTTTTGCGGTGCAGAAGATTTTTATTTTGATGTAGTCCCATTTGTTTATTTTCTCCTTTGTTTCCCTTGCCCTAGGAGATGTATCAGCAAACATATTGCTATGAGAGATGTCTGATATTTTGCTGCCTATGATTTCTTCTAGGATTTTTATGGTTCATGACTTACATTTAACTCTTTTATCTATTTTGAGTTTATTCTTGTGTATGGTGTGAGTTGGTGGTCTAATTTCATTCTTTTACATTTATCTGGCTAATTTTCCCAACACCATTTATTGAAGAGACTGTTTTTACTCCATTATATGCTCTTTCCTCCTTTGTCAAATATTAATTGAGTGTAATGGCTTGGGTCGATTTCTGGGATCTCTGTTATGTTCTATTGATAGATATGCCTATTCTTATGCTAGTACAGGGCTGTTTTTATTACAGTGGCTTTGTAGTATAACTTGATATCTGGTGTTGTGATTCCTCCAACTTTGTTCTTTCTCAAGATTGCTGCAGCTATTTGGGGTCTTTTATGGTTCCATATAAATTTTTGGAGTATTTGCTTTAGATCTAACAACTCACTATTCTTAATTATTTTTTATCTAGTGATCTTTTCATTTCTGAGGGTGGTGTATTAAAATCTCCTGCTTTAATTATGGGACTGCCAACTCCTCATTGTAATTTTTGTTTTATGTATTTGAAACCTCTTCTTTAGGTGCATATTATTATTTTCTGTCTGTATTATATCTTCCTGGTGAAAAGTCCATTGATCAATATTAAATTTCCCTCTTTATCCACTTTAATGCTATTTTGTCTGCTAATAATAATGCTTACTGTCTTTCTGTTAGTTGTTTGCTAAGCATAGCATTTACTACCCCTTTACATTTTAGTCATTATTTTTCTTCTATATCCAAGATAGAACCCATATGATTTAACAGGTGAATTTAATCCCTTCACATGTATTTTTATTACTGATATATTTGGGCTTAAATCTGCCTTGTTTTGAGTTGGATTTACCTTGATTGCTATGTTTTTGTTCTGAACTGAGAAAATGGTTTTCTTTTTTAAGTTTTCTTGTATTTTGTTTGTTTGTTTGTTTTTTGTTTTAATATATTTTATTGATTTTTTTACAGAGAGGAAGAGAGAGGGATAGAGAGTTAGAAACATCGATGAGAGCGAAACATCGATCAGCTGCCTCTTGCACACCCCCTACTGGGGATGTGCCCACAACCAAGGTACATGCCCTTGACCGGAATCGAACCCGGGACCCTTGAGTCCGCAGGCCGACACTCTATCCACTGAGCCAAACCGGTTTCGGCCTTGGTTTTTTTTTAAATAAATCTTTATTGTTCAGATTATTACAATTATTCCTCATTTCCCCCCCATAGCTCACCTCCACCAGGTTCCTACCCCACCCTCTGCCTTTACCACCCCCCAGTGTCCTCCTCCATAGGTATACGCTTTTTGTTCAGTCTCTTCCCACACCCCCTACTCCTCTTTTCCCCCGAGAATTGTCAGTCCACTCCCTTTCTATGCCCCTGATTCCATTATATTCACCATTTTGTACTGTTCATCAGATTTTTTATTCCCTTGGTTTTTAGATTCACTTGTTGATAGTTACCTATTTGTTGTTCATAATTTTTATCTTTATCTTCTTCTTCCTCTTCTTAAAGAATACCTTTCAGCATTTCATATAATTCTGGTTTGGCGGTGATGAACTCCTTTAGCTTTTTCTTATTTGTGAAGCTCTTTATCTGACCTTCGATTTTGAATGATAGCTTTGCTGGGTAGAGTAATCTTGGTTGTAGGTTCTTGCACTTCATCACTTTGAATATTTCTTACCACTCCCTTCTGGCCTGCATAGTTTCTGTTGAGAAATCAGCTGACAATTGTAAGGGTGATCCCTTATAGGTAACTAACTGTTTTTCTCTTGCTGCTTTTAATATTCTCTGTTTGTCTTTTGCTCTTGGAATTTTAATTATGATGTGTCTTGGTGTGGTACTCTTTGGATTCCTTTTGTTTGGGGTTCTGTGTGCTTCCTGGACTTGCAAGTCCATTTCTTTCATCAGGTGGGGGAAGTTTTCTGTCACTATTTCTTCAAATAGCTTTTCAGTATCTTGCTCTCTCTCTCTTCTTCTGGGACCCCCATAATTCTTATGCTGGTACGCTTGAAATTGTCCCAGAGGCTTCTTACACTATCTTCAACTTTTTGTATTCTTTTTGCTTTTTCAGAGGAGTGTTTTTTGCTTCTTGGTATTCCAAATCTTTGACTTGATTCTTGTGATCCTCTAGTCTGCTTTTAGGTCTCTGTATAATATTTTTTATTTCAGTCAGTGTATGCTTTATTTCTACTTGATCCCTTTTCATGTCCTCTAGGTTCTCATTTAATTTTTTGGCCTTTTCTAGGAAATTCTTGAAAATCCTTATAACTGTGGTTTTGAACTCTATATCCAGTCTTTTACTTTCCTCTATTTCCTTTAATTGTGGCCTGCCTCTTTGTCTCCACATTTTAGCTGCTTCCCTGAGTTGATGGAGTTGCTTTGTGTGTTAGGTGTCTTAGCAGAGCCCAGTAGCTCAGCCTCCCCAGTTACCTGTGGTGGATCCTCTTGGTGCACCCCTTTGTGGGCTGTATGTGCAGTATTGTTGTAGTTAAGCCTTGCTTGTTGTTGGTATCACTGGGGGGAGTTGATCTCCAAGCTAATTGGCTGTGAGTATCAGCAGTGTCTCCACTGGGAGGGCTTCTGTGCTCAGCTTGGATGGGGCCGAGTCTCAGGATGGTGCAGACAAACTTTGGTTTCCTGTCAGCCCCGCCCTAATGTCCTGCGGTGATGGCTGCGTGCACCTCTGAGAAGGCTGCTCTGGAGTTTCGCCTGTTGCCAGACAGGCCGGCTTCTCCCGGACCGGAGCTGGATATCAGTGCAGTTGGGAGGTTTTGTTTTTCTCCCAAACGTAAGGTGACCAGATTTTAACATTGGTAAAGCGGGACACCATTGACCGGGTGCGGGGGGGGGGGGTTCTTTTTTTTTAAATATATTTTATTGATTTTTAACAGAGAGGAAGAGAGAGGGATAGAGAGTTAGAAACATCGATGAGAGAGAAACATCGATCAGCTGCCTCTTGCACACTGCCTACTGGGGATGTGCCCGCAACCAAGGTACATGCCCTTGACTGGAATCGAACCTGGGACCCTTGAGTCCGCAGGCCGACGCTCTATCCACTGAGCCAAACCGGTTTCGGCCCGTGGGGGTTTCTTGATTAAAAATTTGGTCTACATTGTAATCACTTTTGGTTTTTTTAATAAAAGGAAATTCACTTCTTAGATCATCGTTGAATTTGCATCCTCTTTTCTTACTCATTATGTTAAAAATCTAAAAATAATAATTTAAAATTATATTATAAATTATTATATACATATTGCTTAAAAACACAGTAAGTAGGTACATAATTACATGTTAGTTTATAAATTAAATTAATTTGATTGTTATAAAGTAACTATGTTTTAAAAATTATTTTAATCCTATATTTCTTTCTAAATAATAACAATACTAACTTGTATTATTTTTCCTCTGAATTTGCTGTAATGTAAGTCGTAAGTGTCACTTTCAAGGCCAGCGCTAGACTTTTTGCCGCCACTATAAAATATAAATAATACGAGTACTGTCTGCTATATTCAAGAAAATTTATGTATTTATGAAATAAATAAATAAATTACTTACCTAAATTATCTGAATAGCTGATTTGTAATGACATCACTTGTTTAACTAGCTTACTAGCACGCAGTTCGATGTGTATCGTCTGAGAGACAGTTACAAAATGTTTTTGTTGTTGCCAATCCCAAAAATTGCCATTGTTCATTAAGTCCAAATAATGGTGGTCGAATTCTAACAACTGATCAACAATGCAAACTTTGATAAGCAGTTCTCAATAATTAGTTCTCAACAATTATTTGTTATTATTAAAGTTTAACATTATAAAATTAACAAAAATAATATAAAACTCATATCCTGGCTAAGTAGCCACATGGCCACCGAAAACCGTATATTCCCTTCCCGTTCTCCCGCCGTTCCCTAGCTTATGGTGCATTCTTTCCAAAAATTGGGAGTTTTTTAAAACGCCGCGGGACACGGGACAAATTGTTAAAAATCGGGACTGTCCCGCCAAAAGCGGGACATCTGGTCACCTTACCCAAAAGAGAAAGCTAGCCACTGGGAGGGCTTCTGTGCTGGGCTTGGATGGGGCGGGGTCTTAGGTTGGTGCAGATGAACTTTGATTTCCAGTCAGCCCCGCCCTAAGAGGGCCTTGTTTTCCGTATCCTGCTACAATGGCTGCGCCCCTCTGAGAGAAGGCTGCTCTTGAGTTTCGCCTGCTGCCAGACAGGCCGTCCTCTCCCTGACCGGCGCTGGATATCAGTGTAAATAGGGAGGCTTTGTTTTCCTCCCGAACGAGAAAGCCAGCCGCGCACTTGGTGCCCACCCTCTCCGCGCACCACAAGCAAGTCAGTCGTGTATTCAGCCGCCCGCCCTCTCAGCACTCACAGATCTCTGCATCTCCACAGCTCCCATAGCTCAGCATCCCTTTCTCTTTTATTCTAGTTGTAGGGCATCCGCTCAGCCAGCTTTCCGGTGGCTCTGGACGATGTCTGCTCTGTTTTCCAGTTGTAGTTTCAAAATTGTTGTGGTAGGCAACAATTAGGTGTTTACCCTATGCCCCCATCTTGGTTTCTCTGGTTTTCTTTTATCATTATTTTCTATACTGATTTGAACTTAAACATTTGAAAAAAAGAGGAGACTCAGAGAAGTAAAGTGATTATTTCAAGGCCATACATTTAAGTGTAATAGTTTACTGACTTGGTTAACTATCTTTAAGTGACTTCTCCAAGATTAAAGCCCAGTTCTAATTGACTTCAGTCAACTATATCATATCCTTTCTGGAATGAGGCAGGGTGTAAATAAACTCAAAATCCAGGCTCTTTCTTATTTAGATAATAGCTGTTAACCTTTATTGGGAGCTAACTATGTGCCAGCTACTATTCAAAGTGTTCCCCATTTTGTGCAGCTCATTGTCATCAGTTTAAACAGAAAGGAAGCACGATGTATCTGTGAGTTATGTTGGGCAAAACTGCCCCTGCCCAGTATTAAAGGCATCTACTTCTTCTACATAGACATAACAGCTGAGGCAAACACTCATCTTCCTAAATACACAAGGTAATCCACCAATCTCTATTTGGAAAATCATTCATTTTTACATGTAATTAACAATCATTGAGCACCTACTATGTACTATACATTAGTTTCTGCCCTCTTAGAGCTTTTATTTTAGTGAGGATAGCAGATTATAAACAAGAAAAACAACAAAAAACAAAATTAAGTTTTCAGACAGAGATAAATTCTATAAAAAATAATAGAGTAGAATACTTTAGAGTGACCAGAGGGTGGGAACTACTTTAGATAAGATAGTCTGATTCAGCTATCTGTAGGCAGAGGTCTGTCTATATCTCCATGTAGCTATCAGCCATGTGTCTCACTGTATATAGTAAGAGATATTCAGAGAAGGCCTCTCTGATGAGGGAATAAAGAAAAGGAGCAAACCATGTATCAATGTGGGTAGGCATTCCAGGCAGACAGAACAGAACTTGAGGTAGATTTTGGTGTGTTTAAGGTAAAGCAAGAAGGCCAGTATAGCTGAAAGAAAGTAGATGGATAGAGAGCATAGTGGGAGATAAAGTCAGAAAGGTGGTTAGTGGCATTAAGCAGGGCATCGTAGGCCACAGTTATGAGTTGATTTTGTCCTATGTCGGAAGCCATTGGAGGGTTTTGTTGTTGCTGCTGCTTTTTGTTTTTTATAGTTTTATTTTATTTTTCTTTTAATCATAAAACATTCCAGACATAACAAATGAGAGAAAATCATATAATGAACCTATATGTACTTATCAATCAGCTTTAAGAATTAATATATGACCCATATCATTCCATTTGTACCCTCCACTACTCCCATACACACTGAGTTGTTAAACATATCCAGACATCATATCCTTTCATCCATAAATACTTTATATATAGTTCCAAAAGATCAGGACTCTTAATTTTTTTAACATAACCAAAAACATTAGAGCCATGGTCAGCAAACTGTGGCTTGCGAACCACATGCGGCTCTTTGGCCCCTTGAGTGTGGCTCTTCCACAAAATACCACGGCCTGGGCGAGTCTATTTTGAAGAAGTGGCATTAGAAGAAGTTTAAGTTTAAAAAATGTGGCTCTCAAAAGAAATTTCAATCATTGTACTGTTGATATTTGGCTCTGTTGACTAATGAGTTTGCCGAACACTGGACTAGGCCATAAGATAACATGGGAGATGGAAGGAGGATGTGAAACAATACACATATTTGATGCTAAGAAAACCAATAACAGGTTAGGAAGCAGATGCTGGGTCAATGAAAAGGTTTCAGGGTGTAGGCTGCAAATCATTCAGGGGTGTCAGAAGCCAGTTCTAGCTATGTGGTCTGAGGTCTAGCTGAAAGTGGGGGTGGCTGATACTAGGAATCTCATTAGGCAGGATGAGACAATGGCAGATATTCCTCTACTCATCTTCCCCTGTTGGGGTTACAGATGAAGGTGCATGTCTGCTGAGACCTTCAGCTTTCTGAATACCAAGACCCCCTGAACTTAGCCAGCAGAAAAGGTATGAACAATTGTGGGGTTAGTCTTTTGTGGTTATGATTTCTAGGCCTTGGTTGTTCTAGAGGAGTCTTAGCTTACTATTTTGAAGGTTGGGTAAAGGCTCCCCCATTTCCCCCAGAGATTTCTGTCAATAGAAGTTCAGAATATGCATGACTCTGGCCCTGAAACAGAGTATCCCCATTTAATATATACCTGAGCCCTGGAAATGAGAAAATGATCCTGTCCCTCTCAGTCCTGGGAGGAGGAAGCTTCCTGCGTTTATGCTCCAAGAATATCTCCCCAGAAGCCACATAGTTGGTCCGCATTTCAGCTACTGGCAGGGTACGCTAAAGGGCCCACATTAAGTGCTGACAACAGTAGATCAAGGTGAAAGCTACCGCCCTACAATGTGGAAGACAGGGAACGACTGACCACAAAAGTCAGCAACTTATCCTGGGCCTACTCAATGCCTCTGGAGAAGTTCACATGTAACAGGCTTCTTAGCAGAGTTCATGATGGTGATGATAGTGATGATGATGATGATGATGTTGCTCACCACTTACTGAGCACTTCTCCTGTCCCAGACACTACATTAAGTGCTTTATATCCCTTTTCTCACTTAATCATAGTAGCAATCCTAATAAATCTTATTATCATCCTCATTTTATAGCTAATGAAACAAAAACTCATAAGGGTTAAGTAAGTGGCTGAGCCAAAATTCAAATGCATACAATCTGACCTCAGAGCCTGAGCTCTTAACTTCTTTGCTATATTGCCCATAGAAGGTGTCCATTCACAATATAACAAGTTTAGGGCAGGTAAAGTCTTCTGGACTAAATCCCTATAGATAATAAAATTGCATGACTTTCTGTAATATACTATGCTCTGGATTGTTAAGCAAGCCCTGAATATGAAAATGGGGCAGTCATGAAGATAGATTTGAGGGAAGAGCAGGCCCAGGGGTCCATCTCCCTGCATGGCATAGATTAGATGATGCCTCTCCCAACATGCATGCTTGGGATGTGAGTAGATGGTAGGCTCACCTCAATACATGAACTCATTTTAGCTGTGGGGAGGGCACAAGTAACAGTTCTAGCCATGCTGGAAAATAGTGTGGTCTCTAATTCACATTCTAGCCATATACACTGGGTACCAAATTGTTGAGATATCCCACTTCCCAACACCTGAGATAGACAGTTCATTGTGTAGGAGCCCTGTCATAACCTTCTAAAAGTACTCACAAAGTAAATGGCATCATTCTAGAGAGAGCTTAGGCAAGACTATAGAATTGCAAGGCATAGAGGCCAACTGGCTCCACCTTGACTATTAGTGGCAGGTCACCTTTGGTAGGGATTGTTACACCCCCTCTTCAAGTCTTCTAGGAACCCAGCAAAACCACCACGCAGGGGAAGTTTTCCTGACCAGGATCATGGAAAAGCCTGTTTTGTCCTCTCTTGTCAGGATGGAAATCCTTCAGCTTTGCCTCTAAACTGTAAAACATTATATAGCTGCATCACAAATCCAGGAGAGACTATCACCCATGTGACTATTCTCATGAAGGTTAGTGTGGCTGTAGAGAACAGCCATTCTATGTGATTGGTAGTCTTCACTTCTTATTTCCACCCTGACATTTCCTGTAGATTCTCAAACTAACTTGGTTAGAAGTCCACAATCTACCTTCTTCTATTAACCTCAGAATTTTGTCACAGACTCTTTCAGTGAGCTTTGCAGGCACATGGGCCAATTTATCTGCCTCTAAACTACCTGAGATACTGACCAAAGACACAGCTTTCCAGAACAGTAGATGTCTCAGCAAAATACAAGAGACAAAAGAATTATATCTGCATTGAGATTTTGACTACCTGGCACATTGGTGTGCCAGGGAAGGTATTTCAATAAGACAGCATGGTAATAAAAAAAGCTATTTACCAGTTATTTCTGGCTTTCCACTTTCAGGCACATGGTAGAATTACACTTTCCTAACCCCTTTGAGTTTAGGCATGGCCATGTAACTTGCTTGGGCCAATAACATATTTGTAAAATTGACATAGGTCAATTTCTGGGTAGAAACTGTAAGGAGCAGTGAATGGCTCTACTTGTTCCTCTCCTTTGATGCACAAATCATGAAAATGAGTTCATATGGAGGCTCTTTCAGCTTGGGTCTCTGATGACTGTGATGAGCAGAGCCCTCAACTGACCTACAATGAACATGTAGCATGAGTAAGAAATAAACATTTATGTGTTTGTTTCATCTTGCTGTTTCTTTTTTACTAGAGAAACACCACAATTTTTAAAGTACAAACAAAATCCTCAAACATTTAGTATTATTTCTAATAGAGTGTTCTTTTGGAAAACTCGATTCCCTTTTCTCATAATACAAATCTTCAGGTCTTCAAAGATTCCTGGAAGTACATGCCCACTATAAAACCAATCTTTCATTTTACTCTGTCCTCAACATTACTAAAACTGTATTGCAACCATAATAAATACAGATCACCAAAAAAACCTTGAACATATGGCTATTTCCCTTCAGACTTAAAAGAAAACTTTCATAGATTATTTTTAAAATATATTTTTGTTGATTTTTTTTACAGAGAGGAAAGGAGAGGGATAGAGAGTTAGAAATATCGATGAGAGATGAGAGAAACATCAATCAGCTGCCTCTTGCACACCTCCAACTGGGGATGTGCCTACAACCAAGGTACATGCCCTTGACTGGAATTGAACCTGGAACCCTTCAGCCCGTAGGCCGATGCTCTATCCACTGAGCCAAACCAGTTACGGCCATAGATTTTTTTTTATCTCCCAAGAGGTTAAAACATATTTGAAAAGAAGGTGGTTTAAGATGCTATTATTTCATGGAATATGTAATTAAATTGACAATCATTGTGACCATCATCCAAAATGTATCAAGCACCCACACTGTGCTATGTAAAAACATACCCACTACCTCATGCACTGCTTTTCTTTTTACTGACAAGTGCTCTGTGTGTTTCTATAGGCAAATACAAAAAGTAGGTGCAATCAATACTGTTTTTCAAACTATGTACACAGGAAAAATGTTATTTAAATGGTTCCTAGAAAAGTGACTCTTAATCTCAAAATTCACCCAAATCTCTCTTCTAGATTTGTGGCTTGCAAAGAAGGTTGAATGCACAAGAGAATATTGATATATGATTTAATGTGAAGCAGGAAAAATAATAGTATTTGTAATCATTTTAACCAAAGAAATGAAATAAAACTTTGCTAATATTCAACATATGGACCTTAATTCTTGTCTTTTTTATTCCATAAAGCAAGTGACCACACATTATAACATAGGTTATATAGGCTGAAAAAAAGTTTAGTTTAATAAAAAATGAGCAACTTAGACCCTCACTGTTCAATTTCTTTTTTCAATCTTCTGTTAGATTTTAAAATTGAGGTATAATTGACATATATTATATTAGTTTCAGGTGCACAACATAATGATTTGATATTTGTATATATTGTGAAATGATCATCACAGTAGGTCTAATTAACATCCATCATCATAGACATAGTTATAGAATTTTCTTCTTGTGATTGAGAACTTTTAAGATTTACTCCAATAGCAACTCTCAAATCTTCAGTACAGTATTATTAACTACAGTATAGTCACCATTCTGGACACTACATCCCGATTTTTTATTTATTTTATAACTGGAAATTTGAAAATTTTGACTCCTTTCAACCATATTACTCACTCCCAAACTCCCACTTCTGGCAACTACCAATCTGTTCTTTTTATTTATGATATATATATATATATATATATATATATATATATATATATCCTATATAATAAAAGGCTAATATGCAAATCAACCAAACGGCTGAACGACTGGTTGCTATGACGTGCACTGACCACCAGGGGACAGACGCTCAATGTAGGAGCTTCCCCCTGGTGGTCAGTGTGCTCCCACAGGGGGAGCGCTGCTCAGGCAGAAGCTGGGTTCATGGCTGGCGAGCGCAGCAGCAGTGGCGGGAGCCTCTCCCGCCTCCCTAGGCAGTGCTAAGGACCCATCGGGGATGTTGAGCGGGCCTAGGCCGGCTGGCAGACATCCCCCAAGGGGTTTCAGACAATGAGAGAGCGCAGGCCAGGCTGAGGCACCACTCCCCACCACGCCCCAGTGCATGAATGATGAATGTCGTGCACCAGGCCTATACTTATAGGAATTTGTATATATATATGAATTTGTATATGTATATATACAAATTCCATGTATAAGTAAGATCATATGGTACTTGGATTTCTCTGATGTATTTCACTTAGCATAATACCCTCAAGATCCATCCATGTTATCACAAATGGCAAGATTTCATTCTTTTATACAGCTGAATAATATGCAATTATATATACTATATAATAATAAGGAAGGCCACTTCATAATACTAAAGGGAGAAATCCAACAAGAAGAAATAATTCTGGTAAACATATATGCACCCAATATAGGAGCACGCAACTACATAAAAAAACTGCTGCAGGATATCAAGGGAGAGATTAATAGCAATACAATCATAGTAGGAGACTTTAATACCCTACTATCACCATTGGACAAATCCTCTAAACAAAAAATCAGCAAAGAAACATCAATCCTAAATGACTCACTAGACCAGATGGAATTAATTGACATCTTCAGAACATTTCACCCCAAAGCCACAGAATATACATTCTTCTCAAGTGCACATGGGTCATTTTCAAAGATAGACCATATGCTGGGTCACAGGCAAAGACTCTTCAAATTCAAGAAGATAGAAATTATATCAAGCATCTTCTCAGATCACAGTGGCATAAAACTGGAAATCAACTACAATAAATACAATCCAAAGAAATCAAACACATGGAGACTAAACAGCATGCTATTAAACAAGGACTGGGTCACCAGAGAGATCAAGGAAGAAATAAAAAACATAATGGCAACAAATGACAATGAAAATACAACAATCCAAAATCTATGGGACACAGCGAAAGCAGTCTTGAGAGGGAAGATCATAGCTCTACAAGCCTATTGCAAAAAACAAGAAACAATGGTAATAAATTACTTAACCCTACAACTCAAAGAGCTAGAAAAAGAGCAGCAAGAAAAGCCCAGTGTAACCAGAAGGAAGGAAATAACAAAGATCAGAGTGGAGATAAACGACATAGAGACCAAATAAACAATACAAAAGATCAACAAAACCAAGAGCTGGTTCTTTGAAAGGATAAACAAGATTGATGGACCTCTAGCCGGGCTCACGAAGAAGCAAAGAGAGAAGACCCAAATAAACAAAATCAGATATGAAAGAGATGAAATAACAACAGACCCCGCTGAGATACAAAGGATTGTTACAAAATACTACAAACAACTCTATTCCAACAAACTGGATAACCTGGAGAAAATGGACATATTCCTAGAAAAATATAACCTTCCAAAAATTAATCAAGAAGAATCTAAACAGCTCAACAGGCCAGTAACGATGGATGAAATTGAAGCAGTCATCAAAAAAATTCCGGCAAACAAAAGCCCAGGGCTAGACGGCTTCACAGGAGAGTTTCACCAAACATTCAAGGAAGAACTAAAACCTATCCTCCTCAGACTATTCCAAAAAATTTAAGAGGAAGGAACACTTTCAAGCTCCTTCTATGAAGCCAGTATCACCCTAATACCAAAACCAAATAAAGACAACACAATGAAAGAGAATTACAGACCAATATCCCTCATGAACATAGATGCCAAAATCCTCAACAAAATTGTAGCAAATCAGCTCCAGCAGTACATCAGAAAGATCATACACCACGACCAAGTAGAATTTATCCCAGGAATGCAAGGATGGTACAATATCTGCAAATCAATAAACGTGATACATCCCATAAACAAATTGAGAGATAAAAATCACATAGTCATATCAATTGATGCAGAAAAAGCATTTGACAAAATCCAACACCCTTTTTTGATAAAAACTCTCAACAAGGTGGGAATAGAAGGCTCATACCTCAACATAATAAAAGCGATATATGATAAACGCACAGCAAACATCATACTCAATGGACAAAAACTAAAACCATTTCCCCTAAGAACAGGAACAAGACAGGGATGCCCACTCTCACCACTCCTGTTTGACATAGTACTGGAAGTATTAGCCATTGCAATTAGACAAGAAGAAGAAATAAAAGGCATCCAAATTGGAAAAGAAGAAGTAAAGCTGTCTTTATTTGCAGACGACATGATATTGTACATAAAAAATCCGAAAGACTCCGTCAAAAAACTAATAGACTTAATAAATGAATTCGGCAATGTAGCAGGATACAAAATTAACGCCAAGAAATCTATGGCCTTTCTATACACCAATAGTGAACTTACATACAGAGAGACTAAAAAGGCAATCCCATTTACCATCACACCAAAAAACTTAAGATACCTAGGAATAAACTTAAACTAAGGAGGTAAAAGACCTATACACGGAAAACTACAGGACAATGAAAAAAGAGATAGAGGAAGATGTAAACAGATGGAAGAACATACCATGTTCATGGATTGGTAGAATGAACATCATTAAAATGTTCATACTACCCAAAGCAATCTATAGATTCAATGCACTCCCCATTAAAATACCAGCGGCATATTTCACAGACCTAGAAATAACTCTCCAAAAATTCATCTGGAATAAAAAAAGACCCCCAATAGCCACAGTAATCCTGAGAAAGAAGAATAAAGTAGGAGGGATCTCAATACCAGACCTCAAGATGTATTACAAAGCCACTGTTCTCAAAACAGCCTGGTACTGGCACAAGAACAGACATATAGATCAATGGAATAGAATAGAGAATCCAGATATAGACCCAAACCACTATGCTCAATTAATATTTGACAAAGGAGGCATGAACATACAATGGAGTCAAGACAGTCTCTTCAATAAATGGTGTTGGGAAAATTGGACAGATACATGCAGAAAAATGAAGCTAGATCACCAACTTACAACATACACAAAAATAAAATCAAAATGGATACAGAACTTAAACATAAGAGGAGAAACCATAAAAGTACTAGAGGAATCCACAGGCAGCAAAATCTCAGACATATGCCAAAAGAACTTCTTCACTGATACTGCTCCTAGGGCAATGGAAGCTAAAGAGACAATAAACAAATGGGACTACATCAAAATAAAAAGTTTTTTTACAGCAAAAGAAACTATCAACAAAACAACAAGAAAGCCCACTGTATGGGAGAACATATTTGCAAATGCTATCACTGATAAAGGTTTAATCTCCAACATCTATAGGCAGCTTATACAACTTAATAAAAGGAAGATAAATGATCCAATAAAAAAATGGGCTACGGACCTAAATAGAGTCTTTTCAAAAGAAGACAGAAGGAAGGCCAAGAGACACATGAAAACATGCTCAACGTCACTAATTATCCGAGAGATGCAAATCAAAACAACAGTGTGGTACCATCTCACACCTGTCAGAATGGCTATCATCAACAAATCAACAAATGACAAGTGTTGGTGAGGATGCGGAGAAAAAGGAACCCTTGTGCACTGCTGGTGGGAATGCAGACTGGTGCAGCCACTGTGAACAGTATGGAGTTTCCTCAAAAAACTTAAAATGGAACTCCCATTTGACCCAGTGATCCCACTCCTAGGAATATATCCTAAGAAACTGGAAACACCAATAAGAAAGGACATATGCACCCCTATGTTAATAGCAGCACAATTTACAATATCTAAGATCTGGAAACAGCCTAGGTGCCCATCAGCAGATGACTGGATCAGAAAACTATGGTACATCTACACAATGGAATACTATGTTGCCATAAAAAAGAAGGAATTCTTACCATTTGCAGCAACCTGGATGGAATTGGAGAAAATTATGCTGAGTGAAATAAGCCAGTCAATGAAAGAAAAATACCACATGATCTCACTCATTTCTTACCTTATAATAGAGAAACATGCAAATTGACCGCACCTCCGCTATGCCCATGATTGGGCCAGCGGAGGCTGAGGGCGGGACTCCGGGTGGCCTGTCCACCGTTGATAAAATCAAGATGGCGGTGCCCAGTGGCCACGCCCGAGCCGCTGCTCCCCTGGGGTGCCTAGGGTGATCGGCACCCCGGGGGGGCGTGGCCGCGCCCGTGCCCGCTCCCCGGGGGTGCCTGGGGCGATCGGCAACCCGGGGGGGCGTGGCCGCGCCCGTGCTGCCGCTCCCTGGGGGTGCCTGGGGTGATAGGCACCCGGGGGGGCGTGGCCACACCTGTGCAGCTGCTCCCCGGGGGTGCCTAGGGTGATCGGCACCCCGGGGGGGCGTGGCCGCGCCCGTGCCCGCTCCCGGGGGGTGCCTGGGGTGATAGGCACCCGGGGGGGCGTGGTCACGCCCGAGTAGCTGCTCCCCGGGGGTGCCTGGGGTGATCGGCACCCTGGGGGGCGTGGCATGGGGCGTGGCCGCTCCCCGGGGGTGCCTGGGGCGATGGGCACCCCGGGGGGGCGTGGCATGGGGGCGTGGCCGCTCCCCGGGGGTGCCTGGGGCGATCGGCACCCCGGGGGGGCCGTGGCATGGGGGCGTGGCCGCTCCCCGGGGGTGCCTGGGGCGATCGGCACCCCGGGGGGGCGTGGCATGGGGGCGTGGCCGCTCCCCGGGGGTGCCTGGGGCGATCGGCACCCCGGGGGGGCGTGGCCGCGCCCGTGCCCGCTCCCCGGGGGTGCCTGGGGTGATCGGCACCCCGTGGGGGGCGTGTTCGCGCCCGTGCCGCTGCTCCCCGGGGGTGCCTGGGGCGATCGGCACCCCGGGGGGGGCGTGGCCGTGCCTGTGCCCGCTCCCTGGGGGTGCCTGGGGCGATCGGCACCCCGGGGGGGCGTGTTCGCGCCTGTGCCGCTGCTCCCCGGGGGTGCCTGGGGCGATCGGCACCCCAGGGGGGGCGTGGCCGCGCCCCTGCTGCCGCTCCCCAGGGGTGCCTGGGCGATCGGCACCCCGGGGGGGCGTGGCCGTGCCCGTGCCCGCTCCCTGGGGGTGCCTGGGGTGATCGGCACCCCGGGGGGCGTGGCCGCGCCCGTGCCGCTGCTCCCCGGGGGTGCCTGGGGCGATCGGCACCTCGGAGGGCGTGGCCGCGCCCATGCTGCCGCTCCCCGGGGGTGCCTGGGGCAATCGGCACCCTGGGGGGCGTGGTATGGGGGCGTGGCCGCTCCCCAGGGGTGCCTGGGGCGATGGGCACCCCCAGGGGGCGTGGCATAGGGGCGTGGCCGCTCCCCAGGGGTGCCTGGGGCGATCGGCACCCCGGGGGGGCGTGGCCACGCCCCTGCCATTGCTCCCCGGGGGTGCCTGGGCGATCGGCACCCCCTGGGGGCATGGCAAGGGGGCGTGGCCGCTCCCCGGGGGTGCCTGGGGTGATCGGCACCCCGGGTGGCGTGGCCACGCCCCTGCCATTGCTCCCCGGGGTTGCCTGGGGAGATCGGCACCCCCTGGGGGCATGGCAAGGGGGCGTGGCCGCTCCCCGGGGGTGACTGGGATGATACTCACCCGGGGGGGCGTGGCCACACCTGTGCAGCTGCTCCCCGGGGGTGCCTAGGGTGATCGGCACCCCGGGGGGGCGTGGCCGCGCCCGTGCCCGCTCCCGGGGGGTGCCTGGGGTGATAGGCACCCGGGGGGGCGTGGTCACGCCCGAGTAGCTGCTCCCCGGGGGTGCCTGGGGCGATCGGCACCCCAGGGGGGGCGTGGCCGCGCCCCTGCTGCCGCTCCCCGGGGGTGCCTGGGCGATCGGCACCCCGGGGGGGCGTGGCCGTGCCCGTGCCCGCTCCCTGGGGGTGCCTGGGGTGATCGGCACCCCGGGGGGCGTGGCCGCGCCCCTGCTGCCGCTCCCCGGGGGTGCCTGGGGCGATCGGCACCCCGGGGGGCGTGGCCGCGCCCCTGCTGCCGCTCCCCGGGGGTGCCTGGGCGATCGGCACCCCGGGGGGGCGTGGCCGCGCCCGTGCCGCTGCTCCCCGGGGGTGCCTGGGGCGATCGGCACCCCGGAGGGCGTGGCCGCGCCCATGCTGCCGCTCCCCGGGGGTGCCTGGGGCAATCGGCACCCTGGGGGGCGTGGCATGGGGGCGTGGCCGCTCCCCAGGGGTGCCTGGGGCGATGGGCACCCCCGGGGGGGCGTGGCATAGGGGCGTGGCCGCTCCCCAGGGGTGCCTGGGGCGATCGGCACCCCGGGGGGGCGTGGCCACGCCCCTGCCATTGCTCCCTGGGGGTGCCTGGGCGATCGGCACCCCCTGGGGGCATGGCAAGGGGGCGTGGCCGCTCCCCGGGGGTGCCTGGGGTGATCGGCACCCCGGGTGGCGTGGCCACGCCCCTGCCATTGCTCCCCGGGGTTGCCTGGGGAGATCGGCACCCCCTGGGGGCATGGCAAGGGGGCGTGGCCGCTCCCCGGGGGTGACTGGGATGATAGGCACCCGGGGGGGCGTGGCCACACCTGTGCAGCTGCTCCCCGGGGGTGCCTGGGGCGATCGGCACCCCGGGGGGGCGTGGCCGCGCCCGTGCCCGCTCCCGGGGGGTGCCTGGGGTGATAGGCACCCGGGGGGGCGTGGTCACGCCCGAGTAGCTGCTCCCCGGGGGTTCCTGGGGTGATCGGCACCCTGGGGGGCGTGGCATGGGGCGTGGCCGCTCCCCGGGGGTGCCTGGGGCGATGGGCACCCCGGGGGGGCGTGGCATGGGGGCGTGGCCGCTCCCCGGGGGTGCCTGGGGCGATCGGCACCCCGGGGGGGCGTGGCCGCGCCCGTGCCCGCTCCCCGGGGGTGCCTGGGGTGATCGGCACCCCGTGGGGGGCGTGTTCGCGCCCGTGCCGCTGCTCCCCGGGGGTGCCTGGGGCGATCGGCACCCCGGGGGGGGCGTGGCCGTGCCTGTGCCCGCTCCCTGGGGGTGCCTGGGGCGATCGGCACCCCGGGGGGGCGTGTTCGCGCCCGTGCCGCTGCTCCCCGGGGGTGCCTGGGGCGATCTGCACCCCGGGGGGGGCGTGGCCGCGCCCCTGCTGCCGCTCCCCGGGGGTGCCTGGGCGATTGGCACCCCGGGGGGGCGTGGCCGTGCCCGTGCCCGCTCCCTGGGGGTGCCTGGGGTGATCGGCACCCCGGGGGGCGTGGCCGCGCCCCTGCTGCCGCTCCCCGGGGGTGCCTGGGGCGATCGGCACCCCGGGGGGCGTGGCCGCGCCCCTGCTGCCGCTCCCCGGGGGTGCCTGGGCGATCGGCACCCCGGGGGGGCGTGGCCGCGCCCGTGCCGCTGCTCCCCGGGGGTGCCTGGGGCGATCGGCACCCCGGGGGGGGCGTGGCCACGCCCCTGCCATTGCTCCCCGGGGGTGCCTGGGCGATCGGCACCCCCTGGGGGCATGGCAAGGGGGCGTGGCCGCTCCCCGGGGGTGCCTGGGGCGATCGGCACCCCGGGGGGGCGTGTTCGCGCCCCTGCCATTGCTCCCCGGGGTTGCCTGGGGAGATCGGCACCCCGGGGGGGCGTGGCCGCGCCCGTGCGGCCGCTCCCCTGGGGTGCCTGGGGCGATAGGCACCCCGGGGGGGGGCGTGTTCGCGCCCGTGCCGCTGCTCCCCGGGGGTGCCTGGGGCGATCGGCACCCCGGGGGGGGGCGTGGCTGCGCCCCTGCTGCCGCTCCCCGGGGGTGCCTGGGCGATCGGCACCCCGGGGGGGCGTGGCCGTGCCCGTGCCCGCTCCCTGGGGGTGCCTGGGGCGATCGGCACCCCGGGGGGCGTGGCCGCGCCCCTGCTGCCGCTCCCCGGGGGTGCCTGGGCGATCGGCACCCCGGGGGGGCGTGGCCGCGCCCGTGCCGCTGCTCCCCAGGGGTGCCTGGGGCCATCGGCACCCTGGGGGGGGGCGTGGCCCCGCCCGTGCCCGCTCCCTGGGGGTGCCTGGGGTGATTGGCACCCCGGAGGGCGTGGCCGCGCCCATGCTGCCGCTCCCCGGGGGTGCCTGGGGCAATCGGCACCCTGGGGGGCATGGCATGGGGGCGTGGCCGCTCCCCAGGGGTGCCTGGGGCGATGGGCACCCCCGGGGGGCGTGGCATAGGGGCGTGGCCGCTCCCCAGGGGTGCCTGGGGCGATCGGCACCCCGGGGGG
This sequence comes from Cnephaeus nilssonii, assembly GCF_951640355.1. Lineage (NCBI taxonomy): Eukaryota > Metazoa > Chordata > Mammalia > Chiroptera > Vespertilionidae > Cnephaeus > Cnephaeus nilssonii. Next base: position 46,696,923 of record NC_137071.1, read on the forward strand.
CGTGGCCACGCCCCTGCCATTGCTCCCCGGGGGTGCCTGGGGCGATCGGCACCCCCTGGGGGCATGGCAAGGGGGCGTGGCCGCTCCCCGGGGGTGCCTGGGGTGATCGGCACCCCGGGTGGCGTGGCCACGCCCCTGCCATTGCTCCCCGGGGTTGCCTGGGGAGATCGGCACCCCAGGTGGCGTGGCATGGGGGCGTGGCCGCTCCCTGGGGTGCCTGGGGCGATCCGTGTGAGAGGGATGTCCAACTGCAGGTTTAGGCCCGATTCCACAGGGATCGGGCCTAAACCTGCAGTTGGACATCCCCCGAGGGGTCCCATATTAGAGAGGGTGCAAGCTGGGCTGAGGGACACCCTCCCCAGTGCACGAATTTCGTGCACCGGGCCTCTAGTATGGATAATAAAGAACATTATAAACTGTTGAACAAAATGATAGATACAGAGGCAGTAAAGCATCAAACAGTCTGTCAAATTACAGCAGGAAGGTTAGGGAGAGGTGGGGAAGATAAGAGATCAACCAAAGGACTTGTATAATCAATGGACGCAAAACTCTGGGGGGTGAGGGCATGTATGGGAGTGGGGTGGGGGGGCCAATGGTAAGATATGTACACATATAATACCTTAATAAAAAAATTGAAAAAAGAAAACATAGCAGAAATTCTTTGGGACCTTGGGTTAGGCAAAGATTTCTTCAATAGGATACATAAAACAAAAGAGAAAATCACTAAGTTGGATTTCATCAAATTAAACTTTTGCCCATTAAATGCCCATCAGCAGAGGAGTGGATTAGAAAAATATGGTACATCTATACAATGGAATACTACGCTGCTGTAAAAAAGAAAGAATTCTTACCATTTGCAGCAGCATGGATGGAACTGGAGAGCATTATGCTAAGTGAAATAAGCCAGGCAATAAAAGAAAAATAGCACATGATCTCACTCATTTATGGAAAATAAAGAACATTATAACCTGATGAACAAAAAGATAGATACAGAGGCAGTAAAGCATCAAACAAACTGTCAAATTACAGCCGGAAGGCTGGAGAGTGTTGGGGAGGGGGGGAAAGAAATCAACTGAAGGACTTGTATGCATGCATATAAGCACAACCAATGGACACAAGACACTGAGGGGGGGTGGGATGAGGGCATGCAACAGGGGGTAGGGGAGCTGGGGGAAAGTCAATGGGGGAAAAATGGAGATATATGTACTACTATGTGTAATACTTTAAACAATAACAAAATAAATAAGACACTGTCAAGAAAATAATAAAGAGGGAATATGCTAATTGACCCTAATGCCATTGCAAAAGATGGCGGTGCCCACAGCCAATAAGGAGGGAATATGCTAATTGACTGTCACACTCTCAAAGATGGCAGTGCCCACAGCCAAAAGATGGCAGTGCCCAGTCCTCTCAGCCCCACCAGGGCGGCAGGCGTGAGGCAAGGCTGGGCCCGCTCCCAGGCAAGCCCAGCAACTCCACACACCTGCCTCTGGAGTTCCCCAGTCGCTTCAGCCCCCCAGGCATCCAGGGCCAGACGAGGTGCAGGCAAGCCTCAGATGGTGGCTCGGGTGGCCCAGGGCCAGCCCGAGGTACAGACAAGCCTCGGATGATGGCTGCCCAGTCTTCCAGGGCCGCCTGAGGCTCAGGTAACCAAGGACAGCCAAGGCTTGAGCTGCTGGCAGTGACAGCAGCAGAGGTGTGATGGGGCATTGCCTTCCCCTGATCATCAGGTTGCCTCCCACCCCTGAGGGCTCCCAGATTGTGAGAGGAGGCAGGCCGGGCTGAGGGAACACCCCTCCAGTGCATGAATTTTTATGCACTGGGCCTCTAGTATCATATATAATATATATTAATATGTATTGTATATGTAAAACTTTCTTTATCCATGTATCCATCAGTGGACATTTAGGTTGTTTACGTTTATTGGTTATTTCAAAATAGAGGCCTGGTGCACGAAATTTGTGCATGGGGGGGTGTCCCTCAGCCCAGACTGCACCCTCTCCAATCTGGGACCCCCCCAATCCCAGGCCTAAATGGGCAGTCGGACATCCTTCTCACAATCCAAGACTGTTGGCTCCCAACTGCTCGTCTGCCTGCCTTCCTGATTGCCCCTAATCTCTTCTGCCTGCCTGCCAGCCTGATCAGCCCCTAACCACTCCCTTGCCAGCCTGATTGATGCCTAACTGCTCCCCTGCCAGCCTGTTTGCCCCTAACTTCCCTCCCCTGCAGGCCTGGTCACCCCTAACTGCCCCCCCTACAGGCCTGGTCCCCCCCAACTGCCCTCCCCTGCAGGCCTGGGTATCCCCCAACTGCCCTTCCCTGCAGGCCCACTTGCCCCCAACTTCCCTCCTCTGCCAGCCTGCTCACCCTAACTGCCCTTCCCTGCAGGTTTGATCACCCCCAACTGCCCTCCCTTGCAGGCCTGGTCCCTCCCAACTGCCCTCCCCTGCTGGCCATGTTGTGGTGGCCATCTTTTGTCCACATGGGAGCAGCTATCTTTGACCATACGGGGGCAGCCATCTTGTGTGTTGGAGTGATGGTCAATTTGAATATTACTCTTTTATTAGATAAGATAATGCTGCAGTGAACATGGAGGTTCATATATCATTTTTTGTACATTTGTTTATTGTTTAAAGTATTACAAATAGTAGTACATATGTCTCCTTTTTTCCCCCATTGGTCTTCCCCTGGCCACCCCTACCCCGCCGGCACATGCCCTCACCCCACTGCCCGGTGTCTTGTGTCCATTGGTTATGCTTATATGCATGAATACAAGTCCTTCAATTGATCTATTACCCCCACCCCCTAAACACTCCTCAGCCTTCTCACTGTAATTTGACAGTTTGTTTGATACTTCTCTGCCTCTGTATCTATCTTTTTGTTTATCAGGTTATAATGTTCTTTATATTTCATAAATAAATGAGATAATGTGGTATTTTTCTTTCACTGCCTGGCTTATTTCACTTAGCATAATGCTCTCCAGTTCCATCCATGCAGTTGTAAATGGTAAGAATTCATTCTTTTTTTACCGCAGCATAGCATTCCATTGTGTAGATGTACCACAGTTTTTTAATCCACTCATCTGCTGATGGGCACTTAGGCTGTTTCCAAATCTTAGCTATGGTGAATTGTGCTGCTATGAACATAGGGGTGCATATATCCTTTCTGATTGGTGTTTCTAGTTTCTTGGGATATATTCCTAGAAGTTGTATTACTAGGTCAAATGGCAGTTTCATTTTTACATATTTGAGGAAAAGCCATACTGTGTTCCACAATGGCTGCATCAGTCTGCATTCCCACCAGCAGTGAAGAAGGATTCCTTTTTCTCCGCATCCTCTCCAGCACTTGTCATTTGTTGATTTGTTGATGATAGCTATTCTGACAGGTGTGAGGTGGTACCTCATTGTTGTTTTGATTTTCATCTCTCAGATGATTAGTGACTTTGAGCATGTTTTAATATGTCTCTTGGCTTTCTGAATGTCCTCTTTCGAAAAGTGTCTATTTAGGTCTTTGGCACATTATTGATTGGGTTATTTAACTTTCTTTTGTTAAGTTGTATGAATTCCCTGTAAATTTTGGAGATTAAACCCTTATCAGAGATAACATTGGTAAATATGTTCTCCCATGCAGTGGACTTTCTTATTGTTTTGTTGATGGTTTCTCTTGCTGTGCAGAAGCTTTTTATTTTGATGTAGTCCCATTTTGTTTACTTTCTCCTTAGTCTCTCTTGCCCTAGGATCTGTGTCTGTAAAGATATTGCTACGACATATGTCTGCAATTTTGCTGCCTATGGAGTCTTGTAGGATTTTTATGGTTTCCTGTCTTACGTTTAAGTCCTTTAGCCATTTTGAGTTTGTTTTTGTGTATGGTGTAAGTTGGTGATCTAGTTTCATTTTTTTGCATGTATTTGTCCAAATTTCCCAGCACCATTTATTAAAGAGGCTGTTTTGACTCCATTGTATGCTCTTGCCTCCTTTGTCAAATATTATTTGAGCATAATGGCTCAGGTCAATTTCTGGGTTCTCTGTTCTGTTCCATTGGTCTATATGTCTGTTCTTGTGCCAGGACCAGGCAGTTTTGAGAACCGTGGCTTGGTAATATAGCTTGATATCTGGTATTGTGATTCCTCCAACTTTGTTCTTCTTTCTAAGGATTGCTGTGGCTATTTGAGGTCTTTTTTTGTTCCAGATGAATTTTTGGAGAGTTTGTTCTAGATCTTTGAAATATGCCATTGGTATTTTAATAGGTATTGTATTGAATCTATAGATTGCTTTAGGTAGTATCGACATTTAATGATGTTGATTCTACCAATCCATGAACATAGTATGTTCTTCCATTTGTTTATGTCTTCCTCTATTTCTTTTTCAATGTCCTATAGTTTTCTGAGTACAGGTGTTTTAAGTCTTTAGTTAAGTTTATTCCTAAGTCTCTTAATTTTTTTGGTGCTGTGGTAAATGGGATTTTTTTCATTTTTCTTTCTCTGAGTTCATTATTGGAGTTTAAAAAGGCCATAGATTTCTGGGCATTAATTTTGTATCCTGCTACATTGCCAAATTCATTTATTAGGTCTACTAGTTTTTTGATGGAGTCTTTGGGGTGTTCTATGTACACTATCATGTCATCTGCAAATAAGGACAATTTTACTTCTTCTTTTCCAATTTGGATGCCTTTTATTTCTTCTTCTTGTCTGATCGCTATGGCCAGCACTTGCAGTACTATATAGAACAGGAGAGGTGAAAGTGGGCATCCCTGTCTTGTTCCTGTTCTTAGGGGAAATGAGTGTGGTTTTGCCCATTGAGTATGATGTTGGCTGTAGGTTTGTCATATAAGGCTTTTATTATGTTGAGGTTTGATCCTTCAATTCCCACTCTGCTGTGAGTTGTTTGTTTGTTTTTTATCAAGAAAGGGTGTTGGATTTTGTCAAATGCTTTTTCTGCATCAATTGATATGATTTTTGATTCTCAATTTGTTTATGTGATGTATCACATTTATTCATTTCTGGATATTGTACCATCCTTGCATCTCCAGGGAATAAATCCAACTTGGTCATGGTGTATGATCTGTCAACTGTAATGCTGGATCTGATTTGCTGGAATTTTGTTGAGGATTTTAACATCTATGTTCATCAACGTTCTTAGCTTGTAGTTCTCTCTCCTTTTTTTGTGGTGTCTTTATCTGGTTTTGGAATTAGGGGTACTGCTGTCTTCATAGAAAGAGCTTGGAAGTGTGCCTTCCTCTTAAATTTTTTGGAATAGTCTGAGGAGGATAGGTTTTAGTTCTTCTTTGAATGCTTGGTAGAACTCCCCTGTAAAGCCGTCCAGACCAGGACTTTTGCTTGCTGGAAGGTTTTTGATCGCTGCTTCAATTTCTTCGGTAATTATTGGCCTATTCAGGTTTTTTTTTTTTTTTATTCTCCCTGATTGAGTTTTGGGAGCTTGTATTTTTCTAAGATTATGTCCATTTCATCTAGGTTGTCCACTTTGTTGGAATAGAGTTGTTCATAGTATATTTTCATAATCATTTGTATTTCTGTGGGATTGGTTGTTACTTCACCTCTTTCATTTCTGATTTTGTTTATTTGGGTCCTCTCTCTTTGCTTCTTGGTGAGTCTGGCTAGAGGTTCATCAATCTTGTTTATTCTTTCAAAGAACCAGCTCCTGCCTAAACAGGTTTCACTCAGTGGATAGAGCATCAGCCTGCAGACTAAAAGGTCCCAGGTTTGATTCCGGTCAAGGGCATGTACCTTGGTTGTGGGCACATCCCCAGTTGGAGGTGTGCAGGAGGCAGCTGATTGATGTTTCTCTCTCATCGATGTTTCTAACTCTCTTTCTCTCTCCCTTCCTCTCTGTAAAAAGTCAATAAAATATATTTAAAAAACAAACAAATAAAAAACAAAGAACCAGCTCCTGGTTTTGTTGGTTTTTAAAATTTTTTTTTTGTCTGTCATTTATTTCTGCTCTGATCTTTATTATTTCCTTCCTTCTGCTTATGCTGGGCTTTTCTTGTTCCTCTCTTTCTAACTCTTTGAGTTGTAGGGTTAGATAATTTATTAACATTTTTTTCATGTTTTTTCAGGTAGGCCTGTAGAGCTATGAGCTTTCCTCTTAGGACTTCTTTCACTGTGTCCCATAGATTTGGATTGTTGTGTTTTCATTGTCATTTGTTGCCAGGATACTTTTTATTTCTCCTTTGAATTCTTTGGTAACCCAATCATTGTTTAATATCATACTATTTAGCCTCCAAATGTTTGATTTTTTTCATTGTTTTTATTGTAGTTGATTTATAATTTTATGCCATTGTGATCTGAGGAGATGCTTGATATGATTTCTATATTCTTGATTTTGAAGAGACTTTGCCTGTGCCCCAATATGTGGTCTATCTTTGAAAATGACCCATGTGCACTTGAGAAGTACATTCTGTGGCTTTGGGGTGAAATGTTCTGAAGATGTCAATTAAGTCCACCTGATCCAGTGATTCATTTAGGATTGGTGTTTCTTTGCCGAATTTTTGTTTAGAGGATTTTTCTGGTGGTGTTAGTGGGGTATAAAAGTCCCCTACTATGACTGTTTTGCTGTCAATCTCTCCCTTGATTTCTTTCAGAAGTTTTTAAATGTATTTTGTTGCTCCTGTATTGGATGCATATATGTTTTCCAGAGTTATATCTTCTTGTTGAATTGCTCCCTTTAATATTATGAACTGGCCTTCCTTATCTCTTGTCATGGCCTTCACTTTGAGGTCAAATTTGTCAGATATAAGTATAGCTACTCCAGCTTTTTTTATTTCATTTCCATTTGCCTGAAAAAATTTTTTTCATTTCTTCACCATCAGTCTTTGTGAGTCCTTTGTTCTGAGGTGGGTCTCCTGTAAACAGAAAATATATGGGTCATGTTTTATTATCCATTCAGCTACCCTATGTCTTTTGATTGGGGCCTTTAATCCATTTACATTTAAAGTTATTATTGATAGCTACTTGTTAGTCGCCATTTTTATTCTTTATGCCTGTGTTCCTTCTTCCCTTCCTATTTCTTCTTTTTACAGCAGACCCTTTAGCATTTTTATTTGCTCTTAAGAATATTTTATAAGTTTCACTTATAATAATACATCTAGGACACAATAATTAGTTCTATTATTAAACATAATGACTATTCATTGATGAAGTTTATAATAAGAACTGAAAGCCTTGTGTATGACAATATTCCAGAACTTGAAGGCAAAATCGACTAGCTGTTATAATTTATTTTTTTGTTTGTTTGTTTGTTTGTTTGTTTTTCTCCATTTTTTTATGAAGGTACTAGAGGCTGCACCTGGTGCACCAGCTGGCTGTCTGTCCGCTGGTGCCCCAGGCCTTCCGAAAGGCTTTCGGAAGGCCTTGCGCCAGCGCAGACAGACAGACAGCTCCCCCGCTTTGGCTTTTGATCGCGGGGGATCCGGCTGGCTGTCTGTCCGCTGGTGCCCCAGGCCTTCCGAAAGGCTTTCGGAAGGCCTTGCGCCAGCGCAGACAGACAGACAGCTCCCCCGCTTTGGCTTTTGATCGCGGGGGATCCGGCTGGCTGTCTGTCCGCTGGTGCCCCAGGCCTTCCGAAAGCCTCCGGCGCGGCGGAGGCTTTCGAAAGGCCTTGTGCCGGCGCAGACAGACAGACAGCTCCCCCGCTTTGGCTTTTGATCGCGGGGGAGCCAGCTGGCAGTCTGTCCGCCGGTGCACCAGGCCTTCCGAAAGCCTCCGGCGCAGCCATGACACAGACGCTGAGCTCGTGGCGCCACTGGCGCCGCGAGCTCAGCGTCCTGCTGGCCCAATCAGCTAACCCGGCCATCCTGAGTCCCGCCCCCTGCGCCTCCTGCTGGCCCAATCGTGGGCGTAGCGGAGTGATGGTAATTTACATATTACCATTTTATTATGTAGGATTATATGTGTACATATCTTACCATTGCCCTCTCCACTCCACTCCCATCCTTTAGCATTTCTTGCATTGCTGGTTTGGTGGTAATGAACTCCCTTAGTCCTTTTTTGTCTGTGAAGCTCCTGATTTCACCCTCAACTTTGATTGATAGCCTTGCTGGGTACAATATCCTTGGATTCAGACCCTTGCTTTGCATGACTTTGTATATTTCATTCCATTCCCTTCTGCCCAGATGTGTTTCTGTTGAGAAATCAGTTGATAGTCTGATGGGAGATTCCTTGTAGGTAACTTTCTGTCTCTCTCTGGCAGACTTTAAGATTCTTACTTTGTCATTGGTGTGTGCCAATTTAATCATGATGTGTCTTGGTGTTGGTCTTTTGGGGTTCATCTTGTTTGGAACTCTGTGAGCTTCTTGGACTTGTGTGAGTTTTTTCTTCCCAATATCAGGGAAGTTTTCTGTCATTATTTCTTCAAACAGGTTTTCTATTGTTTGCTCAGTTTCCTGTCTTTCTGGACCCCTATTATGCACATGTTGTTTCATTTCATGTTGTCCCGAAGTTCTCTTAGGCTCTCCTCCTGTTTTTTAAGTTTTTTTTTTCCAGTTGCTGCTCTGCTTGGGTATTTTTTCCTACCTTGTCTTCTAGATCACTTCTCCTAGTCTATGGTTGATGCTTTCTGTTGTGTTCTTTATTGCAACTATGTCATTCTTCATTTCTTCATTTTCCTCTTGGTTTTTACACATGTTGTTGAATTTGTCTTCCATCCTTTTCAGCGTCCTTATGACCATTTCTCTGAATTCTTTCTCTGACAAATTGCTTGCCTCCATTTTTGTTTACTTCCTTTTCCAGTGATTCCTCTTTTTTCTTCATATGGGGGCTGTTTCTTTGTCTCCCCATGTTCACTCATCTCAGGGTGTCTGGTTATGTAGCTCACTCTCTACCATGTTGACTTTAAGTCATAAAATAAGACATAACAAGACAGGGCACCAAACATGAATGTATTCACAATACCAGTAACCCCAAATAAAGGTGACCACCATAGAAAAGAGAATTAGGGGAGAGAAAAGGGTGCAAAAATGATATTGAGAAAAGGAAAAAAATGTAGGAGAGAAAAAAAAAGAAGGGGGAAAATATATGTTTATGGGGAGAAAACTAAAAAAACACACCAACAACTAATCCAAAAAATGCAAACAAACAACAAACACCCAGAAAAAAAGGAGGGAAGATGAACCTGAAGAGGCAGAGCTTATTTCCAGAAGGTAAGGTCAAGGAATTGAATGAATGGGGAAATGGCTATGATTCAGTATAGAGGAGTTAGAAAGAGAATGAGTGTATAAGAAGAAAATTAAAAAACAAAAACTAAAAACAAGAAAAGTATAGATATATTAAAATATATATATACATTTTTTTCCTTTCTTTAATCTATCTATGTGTTCATCTGTTTTGGGGAAAGGGGAATAGAGAGTAGATAGGCCTGAGTTGGTGATTAAAACTAATTAAGCTATTAGTTGAAGAAAAGAACAAGTGAAGAGAGGAAAAACAGAAGCAAAGAAAAAGAAATAGAAAAAAAAGGACAAGGTAACAAACAATCAAACAAACAGCAACAACATGACAGAAAGAAAGAAAAAAAAAGGAAAAAATTGGCTAGTAAAGAAAGGGAAGTGTGCATGGACTTGGACTAAGGGAGAGGAAATTAGATATATGAGTTAAGATAAATTTTTAACAGGGAGTGAAAAGAAAGGATAGAGAAAAACTAAAGCAGGAACAGGGTAAGAGATACAGGATAAAAAGGGGTAAAATTGAGGAAGAAAGTGTTGGCATAAAGGAAAAAATGAGATAGAGTAAAATAATACTAAAATAAAAATAGAATGTAGAACACTAATCCAAAAAAATAAAATAAAATAAAAATAAAACAAAACTTAAAAATGTAAAATAATAGTAATCTTATCTAATAAAGAGGGAATATGCTAATTGACCATCATGAACTCACAAGATGGAGGCACCCACAGCCAATAAAGAGGTAATATGCTAATTGACTGTCATGCCCTCACAAGATGGTAGTGCCCAGTCCCCTCAGCCCCACCTCATCCAGCTGGAGTCCCCCAGTCCCCTCAGCCCCAGCTCATCCAGCCTCAGTCCCCCAGTCCCCTCATCCCTGCCTCACCCAGTCCCCTCAGCATCCAGCCTCATCCAGCCTCAGTCCCCCAGTCCCCTTAGCCCCGCCTCATCCAGCTGGAGTCCCCCAGTCCCCTCAGGCCCACAGGGGAAGGCAGTTGGGGGCGATCAGGCTGGCAGGGGAGGGCAGTTGGAGGCGATCGGGCTGGCAGGGGAGCAGTTAAGCGTCAAACAGGCCAGCAGGGGAGCAGTTAGGCATCAAACAGGCCAGCAAGGGAGCAGTTAGGGGTCTATCAGGCAGGCAGGCAGAGTGGTTAGGGGCAACCAGGCAGGAAGGCAGGCAGGCAGGCTAGTGGTTAGGAGCCAGCAGTCCTGGATTGTGAGGTGGATGTCCGACTGCCAGTTTAAGCCTATTCCCTCAGTTGGACATCCCTCGAGGGGTCCCAGATTGGAGAGGGTGCAGGCTGGGCTGAGGGACATCACCCCAACCCCTGTGCATGAATTTCATGCACCGGGCCTCTAGTAATAATAATAATTTAAAATATAAATATAATAATAAAAAAGTAAAATAAAGTGAGAAAAAATTTAGTTTCTTAAGTAAAAGATAAAAAATAAAAAAGTGAAGTAGTGAATGTCAATGTCATTCACTTTAGTGGGTCTTCATTGTCCCATGGGGACTGTTTTAAGACCCCTCTCTACTGTTCTGCCTGGCACATCTATTTCCTGTCAGGTAGTCAACACAGTGTTGAAGTTCCCCAAGATCCACCACTCCTCTGTGTCATAAGCCACAACCTTGGTTTCAAGCAGGCAGGATCACTCTGCTCACTTTGTTTCTCTGCCTGCCTTCAATTATATTTACACAAGTGTCTACTTCTGACACAGCACCTGGATGGCAGTGTTTCTGTATTAGTTTCCGGGACCAAATGGCCCCTCAACCCAGTGTTTAGACTTTTCCTTTCCCTGCTGCACTCAGGACTGGGTTGGAGGGATGGACTGTCCTAGAACTGATTTCCTGCTCATCTCTCCCTATTCTGCTCCCCAGTTTCCACAAAAACCACCTTCCCCTGCAGTCTCGGTGAGTGTTTTTAATTGGAAGTTCCTATGTACTGGGCTTAGCAAGCAAAAGCAAAGAAGTAAAAAAGACAAAGCAACCCTGCCGCCTTGTGTCTTTACCCCCTGGCACTGTGTGGCCAGTATAAAACTTCAGGCTGCCTTTCTGGGCACAGTCTCCCATGGCTGTGGGCTTAGATCTAGAGTCCCTCTCTGCCAGAAGCACTGTGGACACCCTTCCACATTTGAGGGCTACACTGACCCCACGGGCCACTGATTTCGTGCAGCGCAGTCTCCCCATAAGACTCCAGTCCCCATTGCATGCATTTCTCCCTCCAGCCCAGAGCCCACATACCACCTCTCTCAAGGTGATCTCTGGCCTTTCCATCCAAGGATTGTCTCACAAGTTGTGTTTAATTTGCCAATTCTGGGTGGATGTTATTTGTTTCAGCTGTTCCTTCTATATGCTCTGTGAGAAGGTGCAGGACCCGTCCATGTATTCAGCTGCCACCTTGTCTCCCCCTGGACAAACTTTTAGGCTCCTGAGGCCAGGGAGGCTGGAGTCTTGGTGTTTGTGGGTTCACAGCTGAGGCAGCTGGTCCCTGGGCATTGTGGATATAGGGTCCTGGGAGGTATCCGAGGTCTCCCCAGGTGAAGGTAAGGCTGAGCTTCCGATCACAGCTGCTCCCTCCCTTCAAGATGGTGTGGTCTCTGTGGCAGAGTTGGCCACTCCGGGAGAGATTTCAGTGGTAGTATAGGCTGCCCGGCCAGGGGAACCTGGTCTGCCAGTCCCCAACAGACCTGTGAAATATAATTATCCCTCACTTACAAATACAGACACTCTCCGCATGTTCATGCACTCTCCTTTCGCTCTGTCACCCACACACTATCTTGTAGCCTGCTGTCCTGTTGGCCGCCATCTTGGATCTCTGTAACATAGTATTTTTTTAAAAAAATACATTCCATTGATTTTTTACAGAGAGGAAGAGAGAGGGACAGAGAGTCAGAAACACCGATGAGAGAGAAACATCGATCAGCTGCCTCCTGCACACCCCCTACTGGGGATTTGCCGGCAACCAAGGTACATGCCCCCGACCGGAATCGAACCTGGGACCCCCGAGTCCACAGGCCGACACTCTATCCACTGAGCCAAACCGGTTTCTGCTATAACATAGTATTTTTGTTTTCTTGGGATAAATACCTGGGAGTGGAATTTCTAGATCACATGGTAGTTTTATTTTTAATATTTTGAAAAACTGCCATACTATTTTGTAGTGTCTATACCAATTTACATTCCTGCAAACAGTGAACAAGAGTTCCATTTCCCCCACATCCTCATCAACATGTTATTTCTTGTCTTTTTTATAATAGCCATTATAACAGATGTGAGGTGATAACTCATTGTGGTTTTGATTTGCATGTTATTAATGATCAATGATGCTGAGCATCTTTTCATATACCTGTTGACCATCCATTCATCTTCTTTGAGAAAAAGACGACTATTCACATCGTCTGCCCTTTTTTATTTGGATGGTTTGTGTTTTTTTGCTGTTAAGTTGTATGAGTTTTCAAATATATATATTGATTTAAGAGAGGAAGGGAGAGGAAGAGAGAGATAGAAACATAGATGATGAGACCTGCATGCCCCCTACCGGGGATTGACCCCACAACCCAGGCATGTGCCCTGACCAGTGTTATATCGTAAATCAGCAAGCTGACATAAGACACCTTAATAAGCCAAATTAAGTAGTAATTAGGAGTCTTTATTACGCTAGCAGTCTCAGAGAAGAAATCTCCCAAATCTGAGCAAAAACATGGAGGAAGCTTTCCCCTTTTATATTCTTCCAGTCCTTTTTCTCCCAAATATGGTATTATACTTCCAGACCTTTTGTGGGCTTTGCTTGTAACCTGAGCTTATAACTTGAGCATAGTACATTTAAGATAACTTGAGCATGGGAGTAGCCAGGGATGGCAGTCAAGCAGTTTGCAATGTCAGACAGTTGAGCTTATTTTTCCTATTATTAGAGCAAGTGTGTTTTACAGAAGCCATACTAGCAGAATTAATTCATAGAACAAAGGACTGTCTATGTCTAGTGGAAATTTCAAACAGCAGTTTTTACAAAATAGAGGTTACTATGCTTCACCAGAAATCAAACTGTGACCTCCTGGTTCATAGGTTGATGCTCAACCACTGAGCCATAACATCCAGGCATAAAATGTTTTAAATATGAGCCCCTTATCAGATACTAGAGACCCGGTGCACGAATTCATGCATAGGTGGGGTCCCTCGGCCTGGCTGGCTATCTGTGCCGATCAGGGGGCCAGCTGGTGAGTGAGAGTGACTGGGGGAGGTTGGCCGGCTTGGGGGAGGGACCACGGGAGGTTGGTCGGCCACAAGAGGTTGGCTGTTGGAGTGCGCTGACCACCAGGGGGCAGCTCCTGCAATGAGCATTTGCCCCCTGGTGGTCAGTGCACATCATAGCAACCAGTTGACTGGTCATTTGGTCGTTAATCACTTAGGCTTATCTATATACTAGAGGCCTGGTGCACGAAATTCGTGCACGGCGGGGGGGTGTCCCTCAGCCCGGCCTGCACCCTCTCCAATCTGGGACCCCTTGAAGGATGTCCTACTGCTGGTTTACAGGGATTTGGCCTAAACCAGCAGTCAGACATCCCTCTCGCAATCCGGGACTGCTGGCTCCTAACTGCTCACCTGCCTGCCTGCCTGCCTGATTGCCCCTAACCACTCTGCCTGCAGGCCTGCTCACCCCAAAATGCCCCCTGCCAACCTGATCACCCCCAACTGCCCCCCATGCCAGTGTACTCGCCCCCAACTGCCTCCCCTGCCAGCCTGCTCACTCCCAACTGCACCCCCTGCTGGCCTGCTCGCCCCCACCTTACCTCCCCACTGGCCTGCTCACTCCAAACTGCCCGCCCCCTGCTGTCCTGATCACCTCCAACTGACCCCCACTGACAGCCTGCTCGCCCCCAACTGGCCCCCCTGCTGGTCTGCTTACCCCCAACGGCCCTCCCCCCACCAGCCAGATCACCCACAACTGCCCTCCCCTCTTGGCCTCTAACCACCTCTACCTTGGCCTTGCCACGATGGCTTTGTCCAGAAGAACGTCCGGAAGGTCTCCTGGAAGGTCTCCCAGTCTAATTAACATATTACCCTTTTATTAATATAGATAGAGGCCTGGTGCATGGGTGGGGGCAGCTGGTTTGCCCTGAAGGGTGTCTGGGATCAGAGTGGGGGTTACCTTGGGGCATGGGGCAGCCTGGGTGAGGGGTCTGTGGTGGTTTGCAGGACTACCACACCCACATGGGGTGAGGGTCCCTGCTGGGGGGGGGGCATGGCCAGCCTTGGTGAGGGGCTGAGGGCTGTTTTCAAGCTGGCCACAGCCCCTTCAGGGTGGGGGGTCCCACTGTGGTGCCTGGCCAGCCTGGGTGAAGGGCTGAGGGCCGTTTTCAGGCTGGCCACACCCCCTTCAGGGTGGGGGTCCCCGCTGGAGTGCCTGGACAGCCTAGGTGAGGGGCTGAGGGCTGTTTGCAGGCTGGCCACGCCCCCCAGTGAGGACCCTCACCCCATGGGGGTGTGGCCAGCCTGGGTGAGGGGCTGAGGGCTGTTTGCAGGCTGGTCAATCCCCCCAGTGGGGACCCTCACCCCATGGGAGTGTGGCCAGCCTGAGTAAGGGGCTGAGGGCTGTTTGCAGGCTAGCCATGCCCCCCAGTGAGGACCCTCACCCCATGTGGGTGTGGCCAGCCTGGGTGAGGGGCTGAGGGCTGTTTTCAGGCTGGCCACACCCCCTTCAGGGTGGGGGTCCCCGCTGGGGTGCCTGGCCAGCCTGGGTGAGGAGCTGAGGGCTGTTTTCAGGCTGGCCATGCCCCCCAGCGATCCAGGCTCTCAGCCCCTCCTTTTTTTCTTTTATTTCTTTTTTTTCATCGCCTCCTTGAGCAGAGGCCAGGGCTGGCTGGAAGAAGGTATCTGGGATTTATTTATCTTCTATAATTGAAACTTTGTAGCCTTGAGCGGAGGCCAGGGCCGGCCAGGGTGGGCGGGAAGCTGGGCTTCCTCCATTGCCAGGGGCAACCCAAGCCTCCTGCTTGCTCCAGCTCCGTGGCTGCTGCCAACTTTGTTGGGCTAATTTGCATACTCGCTCCTGATTGGCTGGTGGGTGTAGCAGAGTGATGGTCATTTTGCATGTTTCTATTTTATTAGTGTAGAGATAGATAGATAGATAGATATAAATATAGATATGGATATGGATATAGATATAGATATAGATATAGATATAGATATAGATATAGATATAGATATAGACATAGATATAGATAGATATGATTTGCAAACATTTTCTTTCATTCAGTAAATTGCCTTTAGTTTTGTTAATGGTTTCCTTTGCTGTGCAGACAATTTTAGTTTGATAGAGTTCTACTTGTTTATTTTGGTTTTTGTTGCCTTTGCTTTTGGTGTCAGAGTTTAAAAAGTCAGCCATCTTTGTTTTCTTCTAGGAGTTTTATAGTTTCAGGTCTTACATTCAAGTCTTTAATCCATTTTGAGTTTATTTTTGTGTATGTTGTAAGATAGTGGTTCAGTTTCATTGTTTTGCATGTTGCTGTCCAGTTAATCTAGCACCATTTATTAAAAAAAAAAAAAACACGTCCTTCTCCTATTGTATATTATTGGCTCTTTTGTCATACATTAATTGACCATGTATGCATTAGTTTATTTCTAAACACTATATCTAATCAATTGATCTATTTTCTGCTTTTATGCCAATACTATACTGTTTTAATTACTATACCTTTGTAATATAATTTGAAATCAGAGATTGTGATACTTTCAACTATGTTCTTCTTTCTCAAGATTTTTTGCTATTCAGAGCCTTTGTGGTTCCATATATATTTTAGAGTTGTTTATTCTATTTTGTGAAAAAAAAAATACCTTTACCTTTTAATAGTGATTGCGTTGAATCTGTATATTGTTTAGGATAGTATGGACATTTTAACAATGTGAATTCTTCCAATCCATGAGCATGGAATAACTTTTCATGTAGTTATATTTCAATTTCCTTCATTAATGTCTTATAGCTTCAGTGCACTTATAGCTTTCAGTCTATCACTTATTTGATTAATTTACTCCTATGTATTTTATTCTTTTAAAAATTTTTTAAAGTTTATTTTCTCAACTCTGAATTAATACTTCTAACTCTAAATACGTTATATTAACTGGAATTTGGGTAATAGATAAAGAATAATACCTACAAATTTTTTATGTTATAACTGTTAGAGATAATACTGATTGCAGCAAACATACTCACAGATCTAGTTAAGGGTTATTTTATTCTTTTTGATGAATTGTAAATGGGATTGTTTTTTAAAATTTTTTCTGGTAGTTTAAGTTAATGTATATAAAGGCAACAGATTTCTATATATTGATTTTGTATCCTGCAATTTTACTGAATTTATTTATTAGTTCTAACAGATTTTTGTGGAATATATAAGTTCTTTGGTTTATCTCTTCTCATCTCCCCATCCCCACATTGAGGTATGTCAGTCTTCCATGCTTCCATGCTTCATGTCTTATTTGTTAGTCAATTAATTTTGTGCATTAGATTCCACAAATAACTGAGATCATGTGAGATTTGTCTTTCTCAGTTTGGCTTATATCACTTAGCGTAATAATTTCCAGGTCCATCCATGCTGGGTAAGAGATCCCTCTTTTTTATAGCTGCTTAGTATTACACGGTGTAAATGTCCCACAGCTCTTTTATCCATTCATCTACTGATGGGCACATGGGTTATTTCTAAATCTTAGCTATTGTAAATAATGCTGCTATGAACATAGGGGTGCATATATTCTTTCTGATTGGTGTTTTGATGTTTTTATAATATATTCCCAGAAGTGGAATCACTGGGTCAAACAGGAGTTCCATTTTTAATTTTTCGAGGAAACTCCATACTGTTTCCCCCAGAGGCTGCACCAGTCTGCATTCCCACCAGCAGTGAACTAGTGTTCCCTTTTCTCCACATCTTCAACAGCACTTGTTGTTTGTTGATGATAGCCATTGTGAGAGGTGTGAGGTGATATCTCATTGTAGTTTTAATTTTCATTTCTCTGATGATTAGTGACATTGAGCATTTTTTCATGTTTCTTGGCCACTTGTATGTTCTCTTGGGAGAAATATCTATTCAGATCTTCTGCCCATTTTTTAATTGGATGTTTATCTTCCTTTTGCTAAGTTGTATGAGTACTTTATATATTTTGGATTTTAACCCCTTATCAGATGTATCACTGGAAAATGTGTTATCCCGTAGAGTAGGTTATCTTTTCATTTTGATGGTGGTTTCTTTTGCTGTGTAGAAGCTTTTTATTTTGATGCAGTCCCATTTGTTTACTTTTTCCTTTGTTTCTGTGGCCCTAGGAGATATATTGGCAAAAATTCTGCTACATGAGATGTCTGAGATTTTACTGTCTATGTTTCCTTCTAAGATTTTTATGGTTTCATGCCTTACATTTAAGTCTTTTATCCATTTTGAGTCTATTCTTGTGTATGGTATAAGTCAGGGTCTAGTTTTATCTTTTTGCATGGGTCTGTACAGTTTTCCCAACACCATTTCTTAAGTCCTATTGCTTTCCAAATATAGGTCTTTCACCTCCTTAGTTAAGTTTATTCCTAGGTATCTTATTTTTCTGTTGTTGCAATGGTAAATGGGATTTTTTTTTTAGTTTCTCTTTTGGAGAGTTCATTATTGGTGTATAAAAATGCCATCTATTTCTGGATGTTCATTTTGTATCCTGCTACTTTGAAGAATTTATTTATTAAATCTAGCATTTTCCTGGTGCAGCCTTTATGATTTTCTATGTACAATATAATATTATCTGCAAATAATTACAGTTTTACTTCCTCCTTTCTGATTTGGATGCTTTTTATTTCTTCTTCTTGTCTGATTGCTGTGGCTAGGACGTCCAGTACTATTTTGAATAAGAATTGTGAAAGTGAACATCCTTGTCTTGTTCCTGTTTTTAAGGGAAATGCTTTTAATTTGTATCCATTGAGTATTATGTTGGCTGTAGGTTTGTAATAAATGGTCTTTATTATATTGAGATATGATCCTTTAATTCCCACTTTAATGAGAGTTTTTATTTAAAAAAAAAACGGGTGCTAGATTTTTTCGAATGCTGATTCTGCATATATTGATGTGATCATGTGATTTTTTTTTGTCTTTCATTTTGTTTATTTGATGTATCACAGCTACTGATTTGTGAACATTGTACTAACCTTGCATCCCCAGAATAAAGCCTAATTGATCATGGTGTATGATCTTTTTAATATATTGCTGGATCTGATTTGCTAATATTTAGTTGAGGATTTTAGCATCTGTGTTCATCAGGAATATTGGCCTGTAGTCTTCTTTCTTTGTAGTGTCTTTAGCTGGTTTTCGAATTAGCAGAATGCTTGCTTTGTAAAAAGAGTTTAGAAGTTTTCCTTCCTCTTGAATTTTTTGGAATAGTTTGCAGAGGATAGGTGCTAGTTCTTTGAATGTTTGGTAAAATTCTCCTATAATTCCATCCAGTCCAGGACTTTTGTTTGCTGGAAGTATTTTTTTATTATTGCTTCAATTTCATCAGTTGCTATTGGCCTACTCAGGTTTTCTGACTCTTCCTGAATGAGTTTTAGAAGATTGTATGTTTCTAGGAATTTGTCCATTTCACCAGGTTGTCCAGTTTGTTGGCATATTTGTACATAGTATTTGCTTACTATCCCTTGTATTTCTGTGGTGTCCATTGTTATATCGTCTTTCTCATTTCTGATTTTATTTATTTGGGTTCTCTCTCTTTATTTATTGATGAGTGTGGCTTATCAAGTGGGGGTTCATCAATCTTTATATTTTCAAAGAACTAGCTCTTGGATTCATTGATATTTTGTCCTTTTTGGTGTTTTTTGTTTGTTTGTGTGTTTGTGTGTTTTTGTCTCTATGTCATTTATTTCTTCTCTGATCTTTATTATTTCCTTCTACTTTTTCTGGGTCTTCCTTACTGTTCTCTTTCTAATTCATTTTGTTGTAGGGTTAGATAGTTTATTAGTGCTTTTTCTTGTTTGTTTGTTTTTTTGAGGTAGGCCTGTAATGCTATGAACTTCCCTTTCAGGACTGTTATCTCCATGTCTCATAGGTTTTGGGTGGTTGTGTGTTAATTTTCATTTGTTTCTAGGAAGTTTTTAATTTCTTGCTTGATCTCATTGGTAACCCATTCATTGTTTAATAATGTGCTATTTGGCCCCCATGTATTTGAGTGTTTGGGGTTTTTGTTATTTTTGTTGTTATTGTTGTAGTTGATTTCTAACTTCATGCCATTGTGATCCAAAAAGATGCTTGAATTTGTATGGACTTGTTTTGTGTCCTAACATGTGGATTATCTTTTAGAATGTTACATATGTGCTTAAGAAGAATGTAAGTTTGGGGTGAAGTGTTCTGTAAGTATCAGTTAGATCCATCTGATCTAATGTGTCATTTAAGGCTTCTGTTTCCTTGTATATTTTTTGTCTGGAAGATCTATCCAGTAATGTCAGTGGGGTGCTAAAGTCCCCTACTATGACTGTATTGCTGTCAATCTCTCTCTAAAGTTCACCAATAGTTGTTGTTTTTTAAATTTACCATTTTATTATAAAGGATACAATTCAGAAACAGCCAAATGGAAGAGATACAGAGGGCTAGCTATGGGGTAGGAGAATATAGCTCAGGATCACCCAAATGGAAAAGATGGGAGGGGGTGCAGAACACCCATACCCTCTAAAGGCATGTCATTCTCCTAGCATGTCAAGGTGTTGATGTGTTCATCAACCCAGAAGCTCATTGAATTTCAGTATTTAAGAGTTTTTGTTAATAGTTCCTTATATAGGTACAGTTGATTAAATCATTGGCCATTGGTGACTGAGCTCAATCTTTATCTCCACCCTCTCCTCTCCAGAGGTTGAGGGGTGGGGCTGAAAGTTCTGACCCTCTAATTGCATGCTTGCTCTTTCTGGTGACCAGCTCACATTTTGAAGCTATCTAGGGGTTCTTCCTTTAGCCATCCATTAGCATAACTCAGGTATGGTCAGAAAGGGTATTGTTATGAATAACAAAAGATACTTCTATCACTCAGGAAATTCCAAAGGTTTTATGAGCTCTGCTATTGTCCCCCAGGAACTGGGGGCAATAACCAAATATGTATATTTTTATTATACTGAAGTAGCAAAACACTTTGGAATATTCATATTGCTGATGAATTCACCAAGAGTTTTTTAATGTATGTGGGTGTTCCTGTATTGGATGCATTTATGTTTACAAGGGTTATATTTTCTTGTTGAACCATTCCATTTATGATTATGTAGTGGCCTTCCTTGTCTCTTGTTATGGCCTTTGTTTTGAAGTGTGTCTGTCTAATATGAGTATTTCAATCCCAGCTTATTTTCCCTTTCCATTTGCATATAATATTTTTTTCATCCTTTACTCTCATTCTGTGTTTATATTTTGTTCTGAGGTGGGTCTCTTGTAGACAGCATTTATATGAGTCATGTTTTCTTATCCACTCAGTCACCCTATGTCTTTTGACTAGGGCATTTAATCCATTTACATTTAAGGTTATTATTGATAGGTATTTATTTATTGCCATTTTTATTTTATTTTCTAGAGGCCCAGTGCACAAAATTTCATGCACTGATAGGGTCCCCAGTGGCTGCCAGCTGCCAGCCAGGTATTCCCTCCCTTCCCCCGGTCACCTGCCAGTGCCATAGGCCGGGGCCTCCCTCCTTTCCCCCTGCCGGCCCTCCCCCTGGTCAAACTCCCAGCCAAGGGGACAATTTGCATACTATGCTTTTATGATATAGGATGCTTTTGATCCTCTCTCTCCCCTTTTTTTCTTCTACTTAAAGCAGTCCCTTTAACATTTCTTGCATTGCTGGTTTGGTGGTAATGTACTCCTTTAACCTTTTTTTGTCTGGAAAGCTTTTTATTTCACCTTCAATTTTAAATGATAGCCTTGCTGGATACAGTAGTCTTGGATTAGGTCCTTGCTTTTCATTACTCTGAATACTTCATGGCACTCCCTCTGGCCAGAAGTGTTTCCATTGAGAAGTCAGCTCACATTCTAATGGGAATTCATTTGTAGGTAATTTTCTGTCTCTTTCTTGCTTCCTTTAAGATTTTTCCCTTGTCTTTAACATTTGCCATTTTAATTATGATGTGTCTAGGTGTGAGTCTCTTTGGGTTCATCTTGATTGGGAATCTCTGTGCCTCTTGCACTTGCATGAGATTTTCCTTCATCAGGTTGGGGAAGTTTTCTGTCATTATTTCTTTAAACAGGTTCTATGCTCCTTGCTCACCTTCTTCCCCTTCTGGTATTCCTATAATGTGGATGTGGTTACATTCCATGTTGACCCCAGAGCTCCCTTATGCTATCTTCCTGCTTTTTCATTCTTTTTTCTATTTGCTTCTCTAATTGGGTATGTATTTCTACCTTGGCTTCCAAATTGCTGATGTGGAATCCAATCATCCAATCTACTTCTCTGCTTCATCCAATCTATCTTTAATTCCTTCCAGTGTGTTCTTGATGTTAGATATGTTATTCTTCATTTCTGTATGGTTCTGGTTCATGGCTTCTATTTCCTTTTTCACGCTGCTATACTTCCCACTGAGTTCCTTGTGATTTTCACTAAGCTCCTCAAGCACCTTTATAACCATTACTTTGAACTTTATGTCTGGTAGGTTGCTTGCCTTCATTTCATTTAGTTCTTTTTCTGGAGATTCCTTATTTTCTTTCATTTGGGGTTTGTTTCTTTGTCTTCAAATTTTAGCTGTCTCTGTGTATTTTCATCTATGTATTAGATAGAACTATTATGCTTCCAAGTCTTTGTGGGATGGCCTTATGTAGAAAGTGTCTTGAGGGGTTCAGTGGTGCAGTATCTTTGATCTCCTGAGATGGATGCTCTAGGAATACCCCTTGTGTGTATTATTTGAGTGCTCCTATTGTAATTGGGACTTGATTGTTGAAGTCTCATTCATGTTAAAATCTCCCCTCTAGCTTGCTGCCAGTGAGCAAGCTAGAGGGGAGATCTTTAACATGAACGAGACTTTAACCCCAATGTCGTCATGCCAGCTGTTATACAGGTGCTGACAGAACAGAATAAGACACATCAGGACCAAACCAAAAACACCATGATAATCAAGTTATGTAATACAACAACAGGAAAGACTAAGAAGGAAAAAGAAGAGAAAGTAAAACAAAGGAAAAAATTAAAAAATACTAAAAGACACATGACAAAAAAGAGGAGATATAAAAAAAGGGAGAAAGAAGATGAAAAAATGGCTATATGGAAACAAGGAGGAAGTTAAAAGAACTAGTATAGAAAGAAAAAAGAAAAGAAAAAATAAATGAAATAATAATAATTAATTTAAAACATAGTAATAATGGATATTTCTGATATAGATAGGACAAGTAAAATAGAAAAAATAAGAAAAAACAAAAAAACAAAATAAAATAAGAAAAATTAATAACAATAATAGACAAAAGTAGAATAGAATCAAAGGAAAGCAAGAAATTAGACATATGGGAAAAAAGAGAAGAAAAAAGGGGTACCAAACAAACAAAAAAACAAAAACAAAATCCATTCACACACAGACCAAAAAACAAAGCCACACACACTCACACACCCAAAAACCTTTGGGTCCTCTATTTGTGGATCTCCCTGGATTTTGCTCTGATGTTGTTGAATCTCGTCCCTTGATGTGTCTATCCTGGGCCTCCTGGGTGTTTCTCTGGTGTAGGTCATTGTGAGTCACTGTCCCTTTCTGGCCCTGGGCAACCTGATTGAGCTCCCAGAGGTTGATGCCCCTAGTAATCCAGTGGGCGGGGTTTCCTTAGCCTAGAGGAAGGATCTTTCTCAAGTCTCACACCTTGATTGTCCCTGTTCTAAGCTGTACTCCCTTCCCCCATGGAGCTGGGCTCTTCAGGGGTATCCTGGTCTTGGCTGGGATGGTTTGATCAGACTCGTGTCGGGGGTGGTGCCAGTAGTTTGTAAGAGAGGGGCCAGCCCTTCCTCTCCTTCTAATGCCTCAGCTCTGCTTGGTTTGCTGGCACCTTCTCTCTGTAACCTGCAGGGGCACAGATTTCCTGCCCTGGACTATTCCCCCTTGCCTCAGGTCATTGCAGGTCAGGTCAGAAGCAACTGTTTTGCCAGTGAGAAAGAGAGGACCTCCCTGCATTCCATATAGGCTGGGCTGATCCTCCTTCCTGGACCTACTGTCGAGTCCCCTTTCTGCTCACCAGCAAGAGTTCCTCCAAGAAATAGAGGGCCCCAAAGATTCAATGTTGGGTGTGTCCTTCAGACCCCTCCAGTGTAGGCTGGCCCTGAGCTCCACTGTGTGGCCCTTCCCACTGGTTAGGAGGAGCTTCCCTGGATGCACTAACGCAGGGTACCAGCACTACTTTATCTAGAGACTTCAGCCCCAGGCTTCCACTGCCAGTGCCCTTGGGTCCTCCTCTCTCAGTTCCAGGCATTCCTGTCTCACCTGCATATCTACAGCCTCTTCAGTCTCCTCAGGTCCTTAGTTCTAGGGTCAGGGGAGGCTATATCCACCTCCCAGTCTTCAGCACAGTCCCTGCCCCTGAGCCCTCATGGTGGAGCAGAGGAGCTGAGCTCTAGGGTGTTGGTGGCAGCACAGTACTGGTGACAGTGGGTGAGTACATGCAGGGGTGAGAGTCTGCCAGGTCAGTGGCTATCGCTCAGCAGTGGCACAGATTTCAGGCTGGGTCCCTGTTGGGCACACAGGTTTAGGCTGGGTACGTACCAGTCACACAGAAGTTCCACCAGTGTCTGTTGCAGGTGCACAGGATCTGGGTTGTGACCTCTGTGGGTACATGGGATCTGGGATGGGATACATGTGGGTTTGAGCCCATTTCACGGTGAGTCTGGGTGGTGGCGAGACTTGATATATCTCTGCTGCTGTTCCCCACAGCCTCCTCTCAAGGAGGTTCTTGTAAACCCTTCAAGATGTTGCACTCTCCAAGCTGGATCTATGCCCAGGGAGTGGCTGTGTTGATAGAAGTGGCTCCCTGTGGCAGTAGCATGGGGTCTCGCAGGTGTCAGCTGCAGGCACGTAGGGTCCTGCTGGTGTTCACTTAAGTATGCATCTTGGCAGTTTCTTTGGCAGGCGCACGTGTGGGTTCTCTGATGAAGTCTTTAGGATTTTCTTGATATAATATCATGTTATCTGCAAATAGTGACAGCTTTCATTCTTCCTTTCCAATGTGGATGCTTTTTTTTCTTACCTAATTTCTCTGTCTAGGACTCCTAATACTATGTTGAACCAAAAATGGCAAGAGTGGTCATCCTTGACTTGTTCCTGATCTTAGAGAAAAAGCTTTCAGCTTTTCAGACTTGAGTATGATGTTAGCTGTGAGCTTGCCATATATGGCCTTTATTAAGTTGAAGTACAGTCCCTCTATACCCACTTTATTGATACTTTTTAAATCATAAATGGATGTTTAATTTTGTCAAATGATTTTTCTGCATCTATTGAGATGATCATCTCATCCCTCATTTTGTTAATGTGGTGCATCGCATTGAATGATTAATGGATGTTGAACTATTCTTGCATCCCTATTTTAAATCTCACTGTACCATGGTATATGATCCTTTTAATGTGTTGTTGAATTTGGTATGCTAGTATTTACTTTAAGATGTTTTTATTTATGTTCATCATTGATATTGGCTTGTAATTTTATTTTCTTGTGGTGTCATTGCATGGGACTCTTTGGATTCAGCTTATTTAGAACTCTCTCGGTTTTCTGGATCAGGATGTCTGTTTCTTTCCCCAGGTTAGGGAAGTTTTCAACCATTAGTTTTTCAAATAAATTTTAATACCCCCCCCCTTTCTCTGTCTTCTCCTTCTGAGAGTCCTATTATGTGAATGTTAGTCTACTTAATGTTGTCCCATATGTCCCTTTAGCTATCTTCACATTTTAAAAATTCTTTTGGTTTGTTTATTTTTACTACTCTGAATGGGTGACTTCCCCTGCCTTGTCTTTGAGTTCATTTTTTCTGTTTTCTGCTTCATCTGGTCAGCTGTTGAACCCCTCTAGTGTATTTTTTAGTTAACTTATTGTAGTCTTCAGTTCTGTGACTTCTATTTGGAACTTTCTTATATTTTTAATCTTTTTGTTGAATTTTTCACTGTGTTCATTCATTATTCTCCCAAGTTCAGTGAGCATCTTTATAACTATTATTTTAACTCTTTATCAGGTAAATAATTTATCTGCATTACATTAAGTTTTTTTTCTGAGGTTTTATTTTGTTCTTTCATTTGGAACATATTCCTATGTTTCTTCATTATGCTTGACTCTCTGTGTTGGTTTATATGAATTAGTTAAAACAACCACCTCTCCCAGTCTTGAACATTTGACCTTATGTAGGAGATGAAGCTTATTGTTTAACTCTATCATAGTTCTTGATTGCCTCTCGAATATTTGTGATTGTCCAAGCAACTTATTTTATTTTTAATAGCTCCCAGTAAAGATGGTGGCATAGGAAAACACCTGAACTTGCTGCCTTGCACTTCAAAACTACAACTAAAAGACAAAACAGATATCATCCAGAACCAAGGGAAGCCTGGCTGAGTGGAAATTATACAACTAGAAGGAAAGAGAAAAGCACACTGAGACTTGGAGGAGATGCAGAGGTGCGGAAGTGAAGTGTGGAGGTACAGAGGCTCGTGCGCAGAAAGGGGTTGGCAACCGAGCACGCTGTTGTCTTTTTCAATTGGGAGGGAGACACAAACTCCCTACTGCTCTGATCTCCAGTTCCAGGCAAGACTCTGGGGACCCAGACTCATACAGGGAGTAACTGGACTGTCTGGCATCGGGGCGGAACACGAGGGTGGTTTTCTCTCAGAGGTGCTTGCAGCGATCATTGTTTCTCCATGGTGCCGTGGGACACAGAGACCCGGGAACCTCTTTGGGACAGGGCTGACAGTCAGCCATTGCTGTTTGCTCCACCCTGGTGATTACCTGAGACCCTGCCTCACCCAATTTATAACCCCACCCAAGCTGTGCACAGAGGCTTTTGCATATGAATGGCCTGGCCCTTTGCAATTTGAAACCTAACATACTGCAGCTTGGTCAGAGAGCCCCAGAGCCTCCAAAAGAAGGCCCAAGGCTCCACAGCAACTTGCTTTGCTTCACAACTGGCCCTCATCTGGGCACCTCAAAACCCCCCAAAAAAGGGGAGGAATCTGTAGATCTCACTGTAGCTCCTGCGGGGTGGCCTCAGGCAGTGGCTGACTTTGCACCTCCTTGGTGATCCAAGACCCAGTGTACCCAGTGGTCAGAGTGAGACCATCCAGATTACAACTCTACAGATCCATAAGAGACACACTCAGGGGGCAGACTCAGTAAGTGCCAAAGCACCACTGAAGCAAGTCTTGCCCCATAAGGGTGTCTCCAGCAAAGAAGATCTCCCATCATAGACACAACTGATCCCCACAGCCATTTGGCCTGGAGGTCAATTCCTCCCAGTGATACCAACAACAATCAAGGCTTAACTACAACAAGACTGTGCACACAGCCCACAAAGGGGTGCACCAAGAGTGACCACCTCAGGTAATTAGGGAGGCTGAGCCACTGGGCCCTATTGGACACCTAGCACACAAGGCCACTATTTCAACACAGGGAAGCAGCCAAAGTGTGGAGACAAAGAAACAGGTCACAAATGAAAGAAATGGAGGAAAGCAAACTACTGGATAGAGTTCAAAACCATGGTTATAAGGTTTTTAAAGAATCTTATAGAAACCTCTGATAAATTTAGTGAGACCCTCAAGGATCTGAAAAAGGACCAACTAGAAATTAAGCATACACTGACTGAAATAAAGAATAATATACAGAGATCCAACAGTAGACTAAAGGATCACAAGAATCAAGTCAAAGATTTGAAATACGAAGAAGCAAAAAACACCCAACCGGGAAAGCAAAAAGAAAAAAGAATGCAAAAATATGAAGATAGTGTAAGGAGCCTCTGGGACAACTTCAAGCGTACCAACATCCGAATTATGGGGGTGCCAGAAGAAGAGAGAGAGCAAGATACTGAAAACCTATTTGAAGAAATAATGACAGAAAACTTCCCCCACCTGATGAAAGAAATAGACTTACAAGTCCAGGAAGCACAGAGAACCCCAAACAAAAGGAATCCAAAGAGGACCACACCAAGACACATCATAATTAAAATGCCAAGGGCAAAAGACAAAGAGAGAATCTTAAAAGCAGCAAGAGAAAAACAGTTATCTCAAGGGAGTACCCATATAATTTTTTAAAATAAATCTTTATTGTTCAGATTATTACAATTTTTCCTCTTTTTTCTCCCAATAGCTCCCCTCCACCCAGTTCCCACCCCACCCTCTGCCCTTACCAACCCGCCCCCACTATCCTCATCCATAGGTGTACGATTTTTATCCAGTCTCTTCCCGCACCCCCAAATCCCTTTCCCCCAAGTGGAATTGTCAGTCTACTCCCTTTCTATGCCCCTTATTCTATTATATTCACCAGTTTATTCTGTTCATCAGATTTTTAGTTCACTTTATTTTTAGATTCACTTGTTGATAGATATGTATTTGGTGTTCATAATTTTTATCTTTACCTTTTTCTTCTTCTTCCTCTTCTTAAAGAATACCTTTCAGCATTTCATATAATACTGGTTTGGTGGTGATGAACTCCTTTAGCTTTTTCTTATCTGTGAAGCTCTTTATCTGACCTTCAATTCTGATTGATAGCTTTGCTGGGTAGAGTAATCTTGGTTGTAGGTTCTTGCTGTTCATCACTTTGAATATTTCTTGCCACTCCCTTCTGGCCTGCATAGTTTCTGTTGAGAAATCAGCTGACAATCATATGGGTGCTCCCTTGTAGGTAACTAACTGTTTTTCTCTTGCTGCTTTTAAGATTCTCTCTTTGTGTTTTGCTCTTGGCATTTTAATTATGATATGTCTTGGTGTGGTCCTCTTTGGATTTCTTTTGTTTGGGGTTCTCTGTGCTTCCTGGACTTGTAAGTCTATTTCTTTCATCAGGTGGGGGAAGTTTTCTGTCATTATTTCTTCAAATAGGTTTTCAGTATCTTGCTCTCTCTCTTCTTCTGGCACCCCCATAATTCGGATGTTCGTACCCTTGAGGTTGTCCCAAAGCCTCCTTACACTATCTTCATATTTTTTTTATTCTTTTTACTTTTCTGGTTGGGTGGTTTTGCTTCTTTGTATTTCAAATCTTTGACTGGATTCTTGTGATTCTCTAGTCTGCTGTTGGAGCTCTGTATATTATTTATTATTTCAGTCAGTGTATGGTTAATTTCTAGTTGGTCCTTTTCATATCCTCGAGGGTCTCACTAAATTTATTGACCTTTTCTAGAAAATTCTTGAAAAACCTTATAACCGTGGTTTTGACCTCTATCCAGTAGTTTGCTTTCCTCCATTTCTTTCATTTGTGTCCTGTTTCTTTGTCTCCGCACTTTGGCTGCTTCCCTGAGTTGATAGAGTGGCTTTGTGTGCTAGGTGTCCAATAGGGCCCAGTGGCTCAGCCTCCCTAATTACCTGAGGTGGACACTCTCGGTGCACCCCTTTGTGGGCTGTGTGCACAGTCTTGTTGTAGTTAAGCCTTGATTGTTGTTGGTATCACTGGGAGGAATTGACCTCCAGGCCAATTGGCTGTGAGGATGAGCTGTGTCTATTCAGGGATAACTTCTGTGCTGGAGGCACCCTTATGAGACAAGACTTGCAAAAGCCTCTGTGTTCAGCTTGGATGGTGTGGAGTCTCAGTGTGGAACAGACAGCAATGGCTTCCCATCATCCCTGCCCTAATAGGCCCCTGTGTCTCAGTGTCCCAGGGTAATTGCTGCTAGTACCTCTGAGAGAAAGCCACCCTCGAGTTTCGCCCACTGCCAGACAGTCCAGTTTCTGCCTGAATGAGTCTTGGTCCCCAGGGTCTCGCCCAGAACTGGAGTTCAGAGCCGTCAGAGCTATTGTCTCCCTCCTGATTGAGAAAGCCAGCTGTGTACTCATTTGCCAGCCCTCTCCACATGCATGCACACCTCCGTACCTCTGCCTTCCACAGTTCCTCTGAGTCTCAGTGTGTTTTTCTCTTTCCGGACAGTCCAGTTTCTCCCCGTATGAGTATGGGTCCCCAGAATCTCACCCGGAACTGGAGTTCAGAGCAGTAGGGAGCTTTTGTCTCCCTCCCGATTGAGAAAGCCAGCTGCATACTCAGTTGCCAGCCCTCTCCCCGTGCGCCTCTGTACCTCTGCCTTCTGCAGCTCCTCTGAGTCTCAGTGTGCTTTTCTCTTTCCTTCTAGTTGTAGAATTTCCATTCAGCCAGCCTTCATGTGATTCTGGATGATGTCCATTTTGTCTTTTAGTTGTAGTTTTTAAATTGTTGTGTGAGGCAGCAGTTTAGGTGTTTACCTATGCTGCCATCTTGGTTTCTCTCTCTCCCCATACGATTGTCAGCTGATTTCTCAACAGAAACTATGCAGGCCAGAAGGGAGTAACAAGAAATATTCAAAGTGATGAAGACCAAGAACCTACAACCAAGATTGCTCTACCCAGCAAAGCTATCATTTAGAATTGAAGGTCAGATAAAGAGCTTCACAGACAAGAAAAAGCTAAAGGAGTTCATCACCACCAAACCAGTATTATATGAAATGCTGAATGGTATTCTTTAAGAAGAGGAAGTAGAAGAAAAAGGTAAAGATAAAAATTATGAACAACAAAGTGACAATAAATGCATATCTATCAACAAGTGAAATTAACCATTGCAACTAAAAAGTATGATACTTAGGAATAAACTTAACCAAGGTGGCAAAATACCTGTACTCAGAAAATTGCAGGATGTAAAAAAATGAGATAGAAAAATATATAAACAAGAGGAAGAATATACTGTGTTAATGGATTGGTAGAATCAACATCATTAAAATGTCCATACTACCTAAGGCAATCTATAGAGTCAATGCAATTCCTATTAAAATACCAATGGCATACTTAACAGAGCAAGAACAAATACTCTAAAAATTTCTTTGGAATCAAAAAAGTCCATGAATAGCTACAGAAATTTTGTGAAAGAAAAACAAAGTTGGAGGAATCACAATACTAGATTTCAACTTATACTACAAAGCCACCATAATCAAAACAGCCTGGTACTGGCACAAGATCAATATAGATCAATGGAACAGAATAGAGAACCCAGAAATCAACCCAAGCTATTATGCTCAATTAATATTTGACAAAGGAAGCAAGAGCATACAATGGAGTCATGACAGTCTGTTCAATAAATGGTGTTGGGAAAATTGGACAGGTACATGCAAAAAAATGAAATTAGACCACCAACTTAAACCATACACAAGAATAAACTCAAAATGGATAAAAGACTTAAATGTAAGCCGTGAAACCATAGAAATCCTAGAAGAAACCATAGGCACCAAAATCTCAGACATCTCTAGTAACAATATGTTTACAGATACATCTCCTAAAGCAAAAACCCAAGAAGAAAATAAACAAATGGTACTACATCAAAATGAAAAGCTTCTGCACAGCAAAAGAAACCATCAACAAAATGAAAAGAGAGCCCACTGTATGGGAAAACATATTTGGTAATGATACAACTCATAAAGGGTTAATATACAAAATATATAAGGAACTCATACAACTTAAAAAAAGGAATACAGAGAAACCAAGATGGCGGCATAGGTTAAACACCTAACCTACAGCCGGGCACAACAATTTCAAAAACACAACTAAAAGTCAAAACGGACATCATCCAGAACCACAGGAAAGATGGCTGACTGAAATGCCCACAATTAGAAGGAAAGAGAAAACCACAAGGAAAATCAGAGAAGCTGTAAAAGCTTGAGGTATGGAGACACGGGCAGAGACACGAGCCCGCGCGCGTGCGGGGAGGACGGAGCCGGAGAGGAAGGGGCGGCTGACGGCCTGGCTGGCGTTCTCTGGCGGGAAGGAGATAAAAGCGCCAGATTGTGCTGAACCCCAGCTCCGACTGCACTGAACCCCAGTTCCGGGCGAAACCCTGGGAAGCCGGGCTCATGCTGGGGGAGTCTGGGCTGTGGGGCGGAGACACAGAGGAGTTGCGCCAGAGCCGCGTACGGGAATGTGCGCAGAGGAGGGACTGTTGCCTGTGCCGCTGGATTGCCCTAGCGGGAAGGAGACAAAAGCTCCGGACCGTGCTGAACCCCAGTTCCAACTGCACTGAACCCCAGTTCCGGGAAAGACCCGGGGAAGCCAGGCTCATACTGGGGAAAGCTGGGCTGTGGGGCAGAGGTACAGAGAGGCGGCGAAGAGCAGAGCACCGGAGGCGCGCACGGGATTGTGCGCGGAGGATGGGCTCTTGACTGTGTCGCTGAGTCGCCCTGGTGGGAAGGAGACAAAAGCGCCAGACTGCGGTGAGCCCCAATTCTGACTACACGGAAACCCAGTTCCGAGCGAGAATCTGGGAATCCAGATTCATTGGGGGAGAGACTAGACTGTTTGGCAGCGCGCGAAACTCCAGGGCACTTTTCTCTCAGAGGTGTTTGCTGGGAGTACAGAGGGACCCTGAGACACAGGAACCTCATAGGGCGGGGCTGACGGGAAGCCAAGGCGGTAGGCTCCGCCCTGTAACTCCGCCCCACCCAAGCTGAACACAGAGGCTTTTACAATTTTGCAAGTCTAGTTGAATGGGGCTGTCTCCCGGCATAGACACAGCTGATCCTCACAGCCAATTGGACTGGAGGTCACATCCTCCCAGTGTACCAACAGCAATCAAGGCTTAACAACACCAAGACTTTGCACTCAGCCCACAAAGGGGGGTATCAAGAGTGACCACCTAGGGAGATTGGGGAAGCTGAGCGATAGGGAGGCAGCCAAAAGGGGAAGACACCGAAATAGGTCACGAATATAAGGGATGCTGTAATTCCTGCTGAGGGGCCTCAGGCAGTAGCTGACCTACACTCCATTGGAGACCCAGAAACGAGGGCATCTAGTGGTCGGTGTGAGATGACACCAGATTTCAACCACTCCCATAAGGGACACATTCAAGAGGCAGACGCAGTGAGCGCCAAAGCCTTGCTGCACCAAGACCCGGCACATAAACGTGTCTCCCGCACAGCAACTCTTCCTTTATAGACACAGAGGCTCCGCACGGCCAATTGGCCTGGAGGACAATTCCTCCCAGTGACACCAACAACAAGCAAGACTTAACTATACAAACAAGGACCAAGATGGAGGCATAGGGCAGAAGCCTGATTGCTG
Source organism: Cnephaeus nilssonii (assembly GCF_951640355.1). Taxonomy (NCBI): domain Eukaryota; kingdom Metazoa; phylum Chordata; class Mammalia; order Chiroptera; family Vespertilionidae; genus Cnephaeus; species Cnephaeus nilssonii. Next base: position 46,729,300 of record NC_137071.1, read on the forward strand.
CCTACCACAACAATTTTGAGACTACGACGGGAGAGCAGAGCAGACACCATCCAGAACCACCAGAGGGCTGACTGAGCAGCTGCTCTACAACTAGAATAAAAGAGAGGGGTACGCCGGATGAAGCTGATGCCAGTGACCCAAAGACCACACTTTAAAAACTACGGATCAGGCGACACAATGGCGGCCTGGAACGTGCTCGGCGCAGTTCCCCCAGCGGTCTCCGGCTGAGGGGAAGGCTCCACTCGCTGCCGAGCACAGACAGACGAGCCCCTGGGAGACATGGGGTGGGAGACTACGCGCTTGCTGACCTCCGAGTCCTTCAAGAATCTCAACGCCCCGGAAGCGGCCAGGTGCGCATGCTCGGCGACCGGCCACCGCTGCAGACCCAAGGGCCGACGCAGCCACCCCGGACCAGCCCGCCGCCGCGCACCGGGCACACCGGAGCTTCGCCGAGCCCAACGCCCAACGAGTTCTGCGGTGGCTGCCGTGGAACTCTGAGAAAATGGCCGAAGGAATTGCTGAGAGGGAATTGACCAACAGGAATTGGGATCAAGAAGACAAAACCCCGCTGAATCCTGGATCCGGGTGAAGCCGCGCGCCCCTGGGTCCGGATGAGGCTGGGAACTGGGTCAGGGTGAGGCTGGGCCCTGGGTCCGGGTGAGGCCACGTGCCCCTGGGTCCGGGCGAGGCCATGCGCCCCTGGGTCCGGGTGAAGCTGAATCCTGGGTCTGGGCGAGGCCGTGTGCCCCTGGATCCGGGTGAGGCTGGGTCCCGGGTCCGGGTGAGGCCGTGGGCCCCTGGATCCGGGTGATGCCACGTGACCCTGGGTCTGGGAGAGGCCACGTGCCCCTGGGTCCGGGGGAAGCTAGATCCCAGGTCTGGGTGAGGCCATGTGCCCCTGGATCCGTGTGAGGCTGGGTCCCGGGCCCGGGAGAGGCCACGTGCCCCTGGGTCCGGGTGAGGCCATGCGCCCCTGGGTCCAGGTAAAGCTGAATCCTGGGTCTGGGCAAGGCCGTGTGCCCCTGGATCCGGGTGAGGCTGGGTCCAGGGTCTGGGTGAGGCCGTGGGCCCCTGGATCCGGGTGAGCCTGGGTCCCGGGTCCGGGTGAGGCCGTGGGCCCCTGGATCCGGGTGAGCCTGGGTCCCGGGTCTGGGTGAGGCCGTGGGCCCCTGGATCCGGGTGAGGCCACGCGACCCTGGGTCTGGGAGAGGCCACGCGCCCCTGGGTCCAGGTGAGGCCACGTGCCCCTGGGTCCGGGGGAAGCTAGATCCCGGGTCCGGGTGAGGCCGTGTCCCCCTGGATCCGGGTGAGGCTGGGTCCCGGGTCCGGGTGAGGCCGTGGGCCCCTGGATCCGGGTGAGCCTGGGTCCCGGGTCCGGGTGAGGCCGTGGGCCCCTGGATCCGGGTGAGCCTGGGTCCCGGGTCCGGGTGAGGCCGTGGGCCCCTGGATCCGGGTGAGCCTGGGTCCCGGGTCCGGGTGAGGCCGTGGGCTCCTGAATCCGGGTGAGCCTGTGTCCCGGGTCCGGGTGAGGCCGTGGGCCCCTGGATCCGGGTGAAGCCACGCGACCCTGGGTCTGGGAGAGGCCACGCGCCCCTGGGTCCGGGTGAGGCCACGTACCCCTGGGTCCGGGGGAAGCTAGATCCCGGGTCCGGGCGAGGCCGTGTGCCCCTGGATCCGGGTGAGGCTGGGTCCCAGGCCCGGAAGAGGCCACGCGCCCCTGGGTCCGGGTGAGGCCACGCGCCCCTGGGTCCAGGTGAAGCAGATCCTGGGTCTGGGTGAGGCCATGTGCCCCTGGATCTGGATGAGGCTGGGTCCCGGGTCCGGGTGAGGCCGTGGGCCCCTGGATCCGGGTGAGCCTGGCCCCGGGTCTAGGTGAGGCCGTGGGCCCCTGGATCCGGGTGAGCCTGGGTCCCGGGTCCGGGTGAGGCCGTGGGCCCCTGGGTCCGGGTGAGCCTGGGTCCCGGGTCCGGGTGAGGCCGTGGGCCCCTGGGTCTGGGTGAGCCTGGCCCCGGGTCTGGGTGAGGCCGTGGGCCCCTGGATCTGGGTGAGCCTGGCCCCGGGTCCGGGTGAGGCCGTGGGCCCCTGGGTCCGGGTGAGCCTGGGTCCTGGGTCCGGGTGAGGCCGTGGGCCCCTGGGTCTGGGTGAGCCTGGCCCCGGGTCTGGGTGAGGCCGTGGGCCCCTGGATCTGGGTGAGCCTGGCCCCGGGTCCGGGTGAGGCCGTGGGCCCCTGGATCCGGGTGAGCCTGGGTCCCGGGTCCGGGTGAGGCCGTGGGCCCCTGGATCCGGGTGAGGCCACGCGACCCTGGGTTTGGGAGAGGCCACGCGCCCCTGGGTCCGGGTGAGGCCACGTCCCCCTGGGTCCGGGGGAAGCTAGAGCCCGGGTCCGGGCGAGGCCGTGTGCCCCTGGATCCGGGTGAGGCTGGATCCTGGGCCCAGGAGAGGCCACGCGCCCCTGGGTCCGGGAGAGGCCACGCGCCCCTGGATCCGGGTGAAGCCGTGCCCCTGGGTCCGGCCGAGACCAAACCAGAGGGAGTCGGACCTGCATTACCACCATTTGTCCACCATCCAGAGCTGAGTGGTCAGTGTCGACATGTACTCATAAGAAACTGGTGGACATTGATATTGGGTCTCAAAAGAACTGTTGGTCCAGAAAGAAACTCACTACAGACTGATTCATTTGCCTGTCAGCATAACTATTATTGCTCGTCGCACATTCAATTCTTATAAGTATATCTCTAGTGACACATGATTTCGCTCATCTAAGGGAAATGATGAACAACATAGACTGATGAACAAGAACAGAACCAGAAACAAGGAGGCATCAATCGGACTATCGGGCCTCAGAGGGAGGATAGGGGAGGGTGGGGGGAGGGGGGAGAGATCAACCAAAGGTCTTATGTGCATGCATATGAGCCTAACCAATGCTTAAGTTCAACAGAGGGTTGGGGCATCCATGGGGAGGGGTGTGGGTTGGGAATGGGGGGATGAGGACAAATATGTGACACCTTAATCAATAAAGAAATTAAAAAAAAATGAATACAAGCAATCCAATTTAAAAATGGGCAAAGGACCTAAATAGACACTTCTCCAAAGAGGACATAGAGATGGCCAAGAGATATATGAAAAAATGCTCAAAGTCACTGATCTTCTGAGAGATGTAAATCAAAATGACAATGAGGTACCATCTCACACCTGTCAGAATGGCTCCCAACAAGAAATCAATAAATGACAAGTACTGGCAAGGATGTGGAGAAAATGGAACCCTAGTACACTGCTGGTGGGTATGCAGATTGGTGCAACCATTATGGAAAGCAGTATGGAGTTTCTTAAAAATTAAATATGGATCTGCCATTTGACCCAGTGATCCCACTTCTAGGAATATACCCTAAGAAACCCAAAGCACCAATCAGAAAGAATGTATGCACTCCTATGTTCATAGCATCACAATTTACAATAGCTAACATCTGGAAAAAGCCCAAGTGCCCATCAGTAGATGAGTGGATAAAAATTTTGTGGTACTTTTATATCATGGAATACTATGAGCAGTAAAAAAGAAGAATCTCTTACCTTTTGAAACAGCATGGAGGGACCTGGAGAGTATCATGCTAAATGAAATAAGTCACTCAGAGAAAGACAAGTATCACATGATCACACTCATATGTAGAATCTAAGTAACAAAATAAACTGATGAATGGATTGGATCCAGAGACATGGAAGCATGAAACAGAGTGCAGAATCTCAGAGGGAAGGTGGTGGAGGTTGGGTTAGTGAGAGGTAATCAACCAGACCTTGAATGCATGTATGCATAACCCATAGACACAGGCAATAGGTACTGAAGGCCTGGGGCTGGGAGGGGTATAGGAGTGGGCTGGAGAAGGTCAATGGGGGAAAAGAGTGGGCATATATAATTCTTTCAACAATAAAGAGGTATTAAGAAAAAGAAAAATAAAAAAATTTAAAAAACTTTTTAAAAACCAATGGAAATAAAACTGATCTTGTGGAAGAGAGAATTAGCTATCTCAAAGATAGAAACCTAGAAATGACTCAGGAGGAAGAAGAGAGAGAACTGAGAGCTAAAAAAAAAAAAATGAAAGAAGTCACCCTAGTTTGTTTGGCTCAGTGGATAGAGCATCGGCCTTTGGCCTGAGGGCCTGAGTTTGATTCTGGTCAAGGGCACATACCTTGCTTGCAGGCACGATCCCTGTCCCTGGTCAGGGCATGTGTGGGAAGCAACCAATTGATGTGTCTCTCTCACATCAATGTTTCTCTTTCTCTGTCTCTCCCTCTCCCCTCCACTCTCTCTAAAAATCAATGGAAAAATATCCATGGGTGAGGATTAACAACAACAACAACAAAATTAAATAAATAAATAAATAAATAAATAAATAAATAAATCTATGAGACCCATCCAAATAGAAAATCTGAATAGGCAAATCACTAGTAAGGAGATTGAATATTAATAAAAAAATCTTCCCCCAAAAAATAAAATCCCAGACCAGATGACTTCACTAGTGAATTCTACCAAGCATTCTCAAACTCTTCCAAAAGCTTGAAGAAGAGGTAGTGCCAATATTATTTATTTTACAAGGCCAATATTATCCTGATATCAAGTCTAGGCAAAGACAACACACAAAAAGAAAATTACAGGCCAATGTCTCTGATAAACATACATAGATGTAAAAATTCTCAAAAATTAGCAAACTAAATAAAAGAATATATTAAAAGAATCATACACCATGATAAAGTGGGATTTATTCCAGGATGCAAGGATGGTTCCACATCCACAAATCAATTAATATGACATATCACATTAACAAAATAGAAGATAAAAACCATATGATCATCTCAATAGATTCAGAAAAAGCATTCGATAAGATTAAACATCTACTTCTGAAAAAAATTCGCAATAAAATAGTTATAGAAGGGAAGTACTTCAACATGATACAAGCCATTTATGACAAGCCCACAGCTATTTGGTGAAAACCAAAAGCTTTTCCTCTAAGATCAGGAACAAAATAAGGTTGCCTATACTCACCACTTCTAGTAAACATAGTATTGGCAGTCCAAAACAAAGAAATTGGGCAAGAAAAAGGAAAAGAAAGACATCCACATTGGAAAGGAAAAATTAAAGCTGTCACTCTGTGAGGATGACTTAATTTTATATATAGAAAACCATAAAGACACCACCCAAAGACTATTACAAACTAAACAAATTCTGTAAAGTTGCAAGGTAAAAAATTAAATACATGAAAACTTATTGCATTTTTGTACATTAACAATGAACTATCAGAGTAATTAAGAAAAACAATCCATTTATAACTGCAACAAAAAAATGAAATAGCTGGGAATTTTAACCAAGGAAGTAAAAGACCTGTATACTAAAGGCTATAGATGTTATTGAAAGAAATAGAAGAAAACATAAATAAATGAAAGTTGTTCCATGCTAATGGGTTGGAAGAATTAACATTGTAAAATATACATATTGCCTAAAGCAATGTACAGATTTGATGCAATCCTTATGAAAATATCAATGGCACTTTTCAAAAAAAAAATAGAACAAAAATTCCTAAAATGTGTATGAAACCAAAAAACACACCAAATAGCCAAAGAAATCCTGAGAAATAAGAACAAAGCCAGTGGTATCATACTTCCTACTTCAAACTACACTAAAAACCTATAATAAGGAGAGACAAAATGGCGGCGGAACAGACAGACATGCCCTGAGCCTTGTCCCAGAGCAGATAGAAAGAACAGCTGAAACGAATAACATCCAACTGGAATTGGTGAAGGAGATTCAGCGGGTGAGACAGTTTGCGGTCGGGAAGGGCATAGGATTCCTGGAAAAAGCCCAGGGCACTGCAACCACATGAGCAGCAGAAACGTGAGCAGCCCACTCCTGTCCAAAGAGCAGCAGCCCCGTGAGCAGCCCACCCCAGGCCTAAGAGCAGAAGCCTCACGTGGCCTGCCCCAGTCCAAGAAGCAGCAGCTGTGTGAGTGGCCCGTCGCCCATCCGAGGAGCAGCAGCCCCACGAGCAGCCTGCCACAGGCCTAAAAGCAGCAGCCTCAAGTGGCCTGCCCCTGTCCAAGGAGCAGCAGCTGTATAAGTGGCCCATTCCCCGTCTGAGGAGCAGCAGCCGCAAGAGCAGCCTGCCCACATTTTAGGAGCGGCAGCCCCACACAGCCCACCCCCATCCGAGGAGCAGCAGCTGTGCGCAGCCCACACCCTGCACCTGTCCGAGGAGCAGCAGCTGCATGAGCAACCTGCCCCTGTCCAAGGAGCAGCAGCCGCACAAGCAGCCTGCCACCATCCGAGGAGCAACAGCGGTGTGAGCAGCCTGCACCCATATGAGGAACAGCAGCACCGCAAGCAGCATGCACCAATTCGAGGAGCAGCAGCCACCTGAGCAGCCCGCCCACGTCCAAGGAGCAGCAGCCCTGCGCAGCATGCACTGATCTGAGGAACAGCAGCCACACGCAGCCTTCACCTGTATGACGAGCAAAAGCTGGGTGAGCAGCCTGCCCCTGTCTGAGGAGCAGCAGCCACGCGTGCAGCTCACTCCCACCTGAGGAGCAACAGCCAAGCAAGCGGCCTATTCCCCGTCCGAGGAGCAGCAGCTGCATGAGGAGCCTGCACCCATACAAGGAGCACCAGCATGCAAGCAACCTGCTCCTGTCCAAAAAGAGGCAGGCTCATGAGCAGTCCGCCCCTTCTCAGGAACAGCATCAGCGTGCAGCCAGCCCTGATCTGTGGAGCAGCAGCCATGTGAGCAGTCCGCCCCTGCCTGAGGAGCAGCAGCCACATGAGCAGCCCACCCCCTGTCCAAGGAACAGCAGCAGTACAAGCAGCCTCCCCCACCAGCCAGAGGAGACACCACTGCTGCGAACAGCACACACTGGAGGAGCCACTGCCAACTGAGGAGCAGCTACTTCAGTGACTGCCTGAGGAGTAACTGCAGCCTGAGGAGACACTGCCACCAAAGGAGCAGCCCCTGCACAACTTGACATCTAGATCAGTCAGTGAGACCAAAAATGGGTAGACAAAGAAACCCCCAAAGGAAAGAAAAGGAGGAATCACCAGAAAAGCAGCTAAGCGAAACAGAGGCAAGCAATATGTCAGAAAAAAATTCAGAATAAGGGTCATACAGTTCATAAATGGGTTGGTGGAAAAAAATCAACAACTTATGTAAGAATCAATAAGAAATGGATGAAAAAATCAATAACTTATGTAAGAATCAAGAAGAAATGAAGAATGATATAGCTGCAATAAAAAACACCATGGAAAGTTTCAACAGTAGACTAGAAGAAGCAGAGGACCGAATTAACGAATTAGAAGACAGGGAAGAAAAAACACACCCAAAATGAACTGCAATTGTAGAAAAAAAATTAAAAGACAGGAGGAGAGCCTAAGGGAGCTATGGGACAACATGAAACAAAGCAACATATGAATAATATGGGTTCCAGAACAACAGGAAGAGGAACAAGGGTTAGAAAACCTATTTGAAGAAATAATGTCAGAAAACTTCCCTGATTTGGGGAAGAAAAAAGTAACACAAGCACAGAGAGTCCCAAACAAGATGAAACCAAAAAGACCCACACCAAGACACATAATAATTACAATGGCAAATGTTCAGGACAAAGAGAGAATCTTAAGGGCTGCAAGAGAGAGACAGAAAGTTACATACAAGGGAGCTCCCATTAGATTATCAAATGATTTCTCAACAGAGACACATCAGGCCAGAAAAGAATGGAAGGAAATTTACAAAGTGATGCAAAGCATGGGACTGAATCCAAGAATACTCTATACAGCAAGGCTATCATTCAAAATTGAAGGGGAAGAAAACTTCCCTGATTTGGGGAAGAAAAAAGTAACACAAGCACAGAGAGTCCCAAACAAGATGAAACCAAAAAGACCCACACCAAGACATATCATAATTACAATGGCAAATGTTCAGGACAAAGAGAGAATCTTAAGGGCTGCAAGAGAGAGACAGAAAGTTACATACAAAGGAGCTCCCATTAGATTATCAAATGATTTCTCAACAGAGACACATCAGGCCAGAAAAGAATGGAAGGAAATTTACAAAGTGATGCAAAGCATGGGACTGAATCCAAGAATACTCTATCCAGCAAGGCTATCATTCAAAATTGAAGGGGAAATAAGGAGCTTCACTAAGAAAAAAGGCTAAGGGAATTTTTCACTACCAAGCCAGCAATGCAAGAAATGCTAAAGGGACTGGTGTAAAAAGAAGAAATAAAAAGGTAAGAAAGAACACAGGCACAAAAACTAAAAATGGCTACAAACAATTACCTTTCAATAATAACTAAACATAAACAGACTAAATACTCCAATGAAAAGACATCGAGTGAGTGAATGGATAAAAAAACATGACCCATACATATGCTGTCTACAAGAGACCCACCTTAGAACAAAGGACTCAAACAGACTGAAAGTGAAGGGATAGAAAAATATCTTTCAGGCAAATGGAAATAAAAAAAAAGCTGGGGTAGCAATACTTATATCTGACAAAATAGACCTCAAAGTGAAGGACATAACAAGAGATATGGAAGGCCATTTCATAATACTAAAGGGATTGATACAACAAGAGGATATAACCCTGATAAACATATATGTACCCAATGCAGGAGCAGCCAAATACATAAAAAAAACCATCAGGAAGATATCAAGGGAGAGGTTGACAACAATACAGTCATAGTAGGGGACTTTAATACACCACTGACAACACTGGATAAATCCTCTAGACAAAAAAATCAGCAAAGAAACAGCAATCCTAAATGACCCACTAGATCAGATGGATCCTAAATGACTCACTAGATCAAAATACTAGCAAATCGGATCCAGCAGTACATCAGACGATTAATTGACATCTTCAGAACATCTCACCCCAAAGCCACAGAATATATGTTCTTTTCAAGTGTACATGGGACATTTTCAAAAATAGACCACATATTGGGTCACAAGTAAAGTCTACACAAAATCAAGAAGATTGAATTCATATCAAGCATTTTCTCAGACCACAATGGCATAATATTAGAAATAAACAACAATAAAAACATCCCCAAAAATTCAAACACTTGGAAACTGAATTATGAAACAATGATTGGGTTACCAAAGAGATCAAAGAAGAAATTAAAAACATCCTGGAAATTAATCACAATAAAAACACAACAATCCAAAACTATGGTACATAATGAAAGCAGTCCTCAGAGGGAAGTTTATAGCACTACAGGCCTACCTCAAAACAACAACAACAACAACAACAACAACAACAACAACAACAAGAAAAATGGTAATAAATAATCTAACTCTACAACTCAAAGAATTAGAAAGAGAGCAACAAGAAAAGCCCAGAGTGAGTAGAAGGAAGGATATAATAAAGATCAGAGCAGAAATAAATTACATAGAGACAAAAAAAAAGGAAAAGAAAACACACACACAATAAAAAATATCAATGAAACCAAGGCTCACCAAGAAGCAAAGAGAGAGGACCCAAATAAACAAAATCAGAAATGAAAGAGGCGAAATAACAACAGACCCCACAGAAATACAAAGGATTGTTTAAAAATACTATGAACAACTGTATTGCAACAAACTTGACCACCTGGAGAAAATGGACATATTCCTAGAAAAATACAACCTTTCAAAACTCAATCAGGAAGATTCTAAACATCTCAATAGGCCAATAACTATGGAAGAAATTGAAGCAGTCATCAAAAAGCTTCCAGCAAACAAAAGCCTGGGGCCAGACGACTTCACAGGGGAGTTTTACCAAACATTCAAGGAAGAACTAAAACCTATCCTCCTCAGACTATTCCAAAAAATTCAAGAAGAAGAAACACCTCCAAGCTCATTCTATGAAGCCATCGTCACCCTAATTCCAAAGCCAGATAAAGACAACACAATGAAAGAGAATTACAGGCCAATGTCCCTCATGAACATAGATGCCAAAATCCTGAACAAAATTCTAGCAAATCAGATCCAGCAGTACATCAGAAAGATCATACACCTTGACCAAGTAGGATTTATCCTGGGGATGCAAGGATGGTACAATATCCGCAAATCAATAAACGTGATACATCACATAAACAAATTGAGAGATAAAAATCACATAGTCATATCAATTAATGCAGAAAAAGCATTTGACATAATCAAACACCCTTTCTTGATAAAAACTCTCAGCAAGGTGGGAATAGAAGGATCATATCTCAACATAATAAAAGCCATATATGACAAACCCATAGCCAACATCATACTCAATGGGCAAAAACTAAAACCATTTCCCCTAAGAACAGGAACAAGACAGGGATGCCCACTCTCACCACTCCTGTTCAACATAGTATTGGAAGTACTAGCCATTGCGATCAGACAAGATAAAGAAATAAAAAGCACCCAAATTGGAAAAGAAGAAGTAAAACTGTCCTTATTCGCAGATGACATTATACTGTACATAGAAAACCCTAAAGACTCCATCCAAAAATTATTAGACTTAATAAATGAATTCAGAAATGTAGCAGGATACAAAATTTTGCCAAGAAATCTATGGCTTTTCTATACCCCAATAATGTACTTACAGAAAGAGAGACTAAAAAAAGCAATCCCATTTACCATCGCACCAAAAAAAATTAAGATACCTAGGAATAAACTTAACTAATGAGGTAAAAGACCTATATGCGGAAAACTATAGGACACTGAAAAAAGAGATAGAGGAAGACATAAACAGATGGAAGAAAATACCGTGTTCATGGATTGGTAGAATCAACATCATCAAAATGTCCATACTATCAAAAGCAATATATAGTTTCAATGCACTCCCCATGAAAATACCAAGGGCGTATTTCACAGACCTAGAATGAGCTTCCCAAAAATTCATCTGGAATAAAAAAAAAGAAGACCCTGAATAGCTGCAGCAATCCTGAGAAAGAAAAAAAAAGTAGGTGGGATCACAATAACAGATATCAAGCTGTATTACAAAGCCACTATTCTCAAAACAGCCTGGTACTGGCACAAGAACAGACATATAGATCAATGAAATAGAATAGAGAACCCAGAAATCCACCCAAGCCACTATGCTCAATTAATATTCGACAAAGGAAGCATGAACATACAATGGAGTCAAGACAATCTCTTCAATTAATGGTGTTAGGAAAATTGGACAGATACATGAAAAAAATGAAACTAGACCACCAACTTATACCATACAAAAAAATAAACTCAAAATGGATAAAGGACTTAAACATAAGACGGGAAACCATAAAAATACTAGAGTAATCCACAGGCAGCAAAATCTCAGACATATGCCGAAGCAATTTCTTCACTGATACTGCTCCTAGGGCAATGGAATCTAAAGAGAAAATAAACAAATGGGACTACATCAAAATAAAAAGCTTTGTCACAGCAAAAGGAACCATCAACAAAACAACAAGAAAGCCCACTGCATGGGAGAACATATTTGCCAATGTTACCACGGATAAGGGCTTAATCTCCAACATCTACAGGGAACTCATACAACTTAATAAAAGGAAGATAAACAATCCAATCAAAAAATGGGCAACGGACCTAAATAGATACTTTTCAAAAGAAGATAGAAGGAAGGCCAAGAGGCATATGAAAATATGCTCAAAGTCACTAATCATCCTAGAGATGCAAATCAAAACAATGAGGTACCATCTCACACCTGTCAGAATGGCTATCATCAACAAATCAACAAATGACAAGTGCTGGTGAGGATGTGGAGAAAATGAACCCTTGTGCACTGCTGGTGGGAATGCAGACTGGTGCAGCCACTGTGGAGAACAGTATGGAGTTTCCTCAAAAAACTAAAAATGGAACTCCCATTTGACCCAGTGATCCCACTTCTGGGAATATATCTCAAGAAACTAGAAACACCAATTAGAGAGGACATATGTACCCCTGTGTTCATAGTAGCACAATTAATAATAGCTAAGATTTGGAAATAGCCTAAGTGCCCATCAGCAGATGAGTGGATTAAAAAACTGTGGTACATCTACATAATGGAATACTATGCTGCGGTAAAAAAGGAATTCTTACCATTTGCAACAGCATGGATGGAACTGGAGAGCATTATGCTAAGTGAAATAAGCCAGGTAGAGAAAGATAAATATCACATGATATCACTCATTTATGGAATATAATGAACAACATAAACTGATGAACAAAAATAGATCCAGAGAAAAGATGGCGACCGGCAGGAAGGTAGGGAGAGAGAGAGTGTGAGTGAGGAACCCACAGAGGAGAGTGTAGATGTGTGTGGTGTGTGTGTGTGTGTGTATGAGATAGGGTCAGTTAGATTCTGCAGGTCTTCCAAGGGGCTCCCGAACAGGGCAGCCCTAGAAGGCGGAGCCCCGCGCACAAAGCGGACACTTCTCGGCGGCTGGTGCGGACGCAGAGACCACGCCATCTTGGGAAACAGAGCTGCCTGAGACTCGGATCCTGGCTTCTGACACAAACCAGGACCCTGCAGCCACTGGGGACAGAGAACTGCTATCACAGCTTCAGACAAACAAACAAGAATCCAGACTTCCCGGCAGATTTCCGTGAGTCAAAGAGCCTATCCCCCTCCTTGCAGGCGCTGATAGCGCTATAGTAACTGATAGACCCGCCCCTCCCCCAAGCTGCTGAGCGCCCACAGGCGTGCGGAAAGCGCCATAGTAACTGATAGGCGCACCCCTGGCCCAAGCTGCCTAGCTTTGCGCAGGGACCCGCTCCCTCTTAGGGAATTTGGCGCGCGCTCGCGCACGGGACAGAAGCAGCTCCCAGTTGGGGAAATCTGTCAGTGTGCACAGAGGGCTCCCCTTCGGGGAATTTGGGGGAATTTGGCTCGCGGGTCACAGCTCCCCCTTCGGAGATTCTTAAAAGCGTGCACAGAGGGGCTTCCCTTTGGGGAATTTGGCGCGCAGGACGGACTCCGCCCCCCTTCTGGGACTTTGGGAGAGTGCACTGAGCCGGCTCACCTTCAGGTTTTCAAGAATGTGCGCTCTAGCCGGTTTGGCTCAGTAGAGAGAGCACACACAGGACGCAGCCCCACTTCAGGGAACTAAAACCTATCCTCCTCAGACTATTCCAAAAAATTCAAGTGGAAGGAACACTTCCAAGCTCCTTCTATGAAGCCAGCATCACCCTAATACCAAAACCAGATAAAGACAACACAATGAAAGAGAATTACAGACCAATATCCCTCATGAACATAGATGCCAAAATCCTCAACAAAATTCTAGCAAATCGGCTCCAGCAGTACATCAGAAAGATCATACACCATGACCAAGTAGGATTTATCCCAGGAATGCAAGGATGGTACAATATCCGCAAATCAATAAACGTGATACATCACATAAACAAATTGAAAGATAAAAATCACATAGTCATATCAATTGATGCAGAAAAAGCATTTGACAAAATCCAACACCCTTTCTTGATAAAAGCTCTCAACAAGGTGGGAATAGATGGCTCATACCTCAACATAATAAAAGCTATATATGATAAACCCACAGCAAACATCATACTCAATGGACAAAAACTAAAGACATTTCTCCTAAGAACAGGAACAAGACAGGGATGCCCACTCTCACCACTCCTGTTTGACATAGTACTGGAAGTATTAGCCATTGCAATTAGACAAGAAGAAGAAATAAAAGGCATCCAGATTGGAAAAGAGCAAGTAAAGCTGTCTTTATTTGCAGACGACATGATATTGTACATAAAAAATCCGAAAGACTCCGTCAAAAAACTAATAGACTTAATAAATGAATTCGGCAATGTAGCAGGATACAAAATTAACGCCAAGAAATCTATGGCTTTTCTCTACACCAATAGTGAACTTACAGACAGAGAGACTAAAAAGGCAATCCCATTTACCATCGCACCAAAAAAATTAAGATACCTAGGAATAAACTTAACTAAGGAGGTAAAAGACCTATACACGGAAAACTACAGGACACTGAAAAAAGAGATAGAGGAAGACGTAAACAGATGGAAGAACATACCATGTTCATGGATTGGTAGAATCAACATCATTAAAATGTCCATACTACCCAAAGCAATCTATAGATTCAATGCACTCCCCATTAAAATACCAACGGCATATTTCACAGACCTTGAAAGAACTCTCCAAAAATTCATCTGGAATAAAAAAAGACCCCGAATAGCCACAGCAATCCTGAGAAAGAAGAATAAAGTAGGAGGGATCTCAATACCAGATTTCAAGCTGTATTACAAAGCCACTGTTCTCAAAACAGCCTGGTACTGGCACAAGAACAGACATATAGATCAATGGGACAGAATAGAGAATCCAGATATTGACCCAAACCACTATGCTCAATTAATATTTGACAAAGGAGGCATGAACATACAATGGAATAAAGACAGTCTCTTCAATAAATGGTGTTGGGAAAATTGGACAGATACATGCAAAAAAATGAAGCTTGATCACCAACTTACGCCATACACAAAAATAAACTCAAAATGGATACAGGACTTAAACATAAGACGGGAAACCATAAAAATACTAGAGCAATCCACAGGCAGCAAAATGTCAGACATATGCCAAAAGAAATTCTTCACTGACACTGCCCCTAGGGCAATGGAAGCTAAAGAGAAAATTAACAAATGGGACTACATCAAAATAAAAAGCTTTTTCACAGCAAAAGAAACCATCAACAAAACAACAAGAAGGCCCACTGCATGGGAGAACATATTTGCAAATGGCATCACTGATAAAGGTTTAATCTCCAACATCTACAGGCAGCTTATACAACTTAATAAAAGGAAGATAAATGATCCAATAAAAAAATGGGCAACAGACCTAAATAGAATCTTTTCAAAAGAAGACAGAAGGAAGGCCAAGAGACACATGAAAACATGCTCAACGTCACTAATTATCCGAGAGATGCAAATCAAAACAACAATGCGGTACCATCTCACACCTGTCAGAATGGCTATCATCAACAAATCAACAAACGACAAGTGTTGGCGAGGATGCGGAGAAAAAGGAACCCTCGTGCACTGCTGGTGGGATTGCAGACTGGTGCAGCCACTGTGGAGAACAGTATGGAGTTTCCTCAAAAAACTGAAAATGGAACTCCCATTTGACCCAGTAATCCCACTCCTGGGAATATATCCGAAGAAACTAGAAACACCAATTAGAAAGGATATATGCACCCCTATGTTCATAGCAGCACAATTCACCATAGCTAAGATTTGGAAACAGCCTAGGTGCCCGTCAGCAGATGACTGGATCAGAAAACTGTGGTACATCTACACAATGGAATACTATGCTGCCATAAAAAAGAAGGATTTCTCATCATTTGCAGCAACCTGGGAGGAATTGGAGAACATTATATTAAGTGAAATAAGTCAGTCAATGAAAGAAAAATACCACATGATCTCACTCATTTATGGATAATAAAGAACATTATAATCTTGAACAAAAAGATAGATACAGAGACAGTAAAGCATCAAACAGACTGTCAAATTACAAGGGGAAGTTTAGGGAGAGGTGGGGGAGATAAGAGATCAATCAAAGGACTTGTATGCATGCATATAAGCATAACCAATGGATGCAAAACTCTGGGGGGTGGGGGCATATATGGGAGGGGGGTGTGGGGAGGGCAATGGTAAGATATGTACACATATAATACCTTAATAAAAAAATTGAAAAAAAAAAATAGATCCAGAGACAGAAATATTGATCAGGCCTTTAAACCTCAGAGGGAAGGTAGGGGAGGGTGGGGGTAAGAGGGAGAGATCAACCAAAGGACTTGTATGCATGCATATAAGCCTAACCAATGGACACAGACAACGGGGGAGGGGGGTGAGGGCATGAGGTGGGGTAGGGAGGTGATGGGGGAAGAAGGACACATATGTAACACTGTAATCAATAAAGAAATTTAAAAAACCTATAATAACCAAAACAGTGTGCCATCAGCAGAAAAATAGATACACAGTTTAATGGATCACAACTGAGAGCCCAAAAATAAATCCATATGTATATGGGCACATTGATGATAAAGGAGCCAAGAGCATACAATGGACAAAGAAAACTCTTTTTAATAATTAATGTTGGGAAAACTGTACAGCCACATGCAAAAGAATACAACTAGACCAATATCTTACAATATACAAAAATGAACTGAAAATAGATTAAAGACCTGAAACCATAAAATAGAAGAAGCATAGACCACAAGCTCCTTGAAACAAAAATAAATAAATGGGACTATATCAAGCTAAAAAGCTTTTACACAACAAATGAAATCATCAAAAAATAAAAAGGCAACTTACCCAATGGGAAAAGATATTTACAAATCATACAACCGATAAGGTGTTAGTATCTAAATATATAAACAGCTCATACAACTCAACAACAACAACATAAAACCACCCAATTTAAAAACGGGCAGAGGATCTGAATAGACATTTCCCCAAAGACATACATACAGCCAACAGGTACATAAAAAGATTTCAACATCACTGATTATTAGGACAATGCAAATAAAAATCACAATGAGATATTACCTCAAATCTGTCAAGATAGCTATTATAAAAAAAAGACAATAAGTATTAGCAAGGATATGAAGAAACTGGAACCTTTGCACACTGTTGATAGAAATGCAAAACGATACAGACACTATTGAAAAAATATGGAGGCTCCTCCAAAATTTAAAAATGGAACTACCATATGGCCCAACAATCCCACTTCTAGGTATTTATCCAAAAAAAATTGGAATTAGTATCTTGACGAGGTTCCCATGTTTACTGAAGCACTATTTACTAGTATAATAACCAAGATATGTAAACAACCTAAATATCCATCTACAGATGAATGAATTTTTTAAAATGTAGTATATACATACAATAGAGTTATATTCAGCCTTAAAAGAGGAAATTCTGCAACATTTAACACCATGGATGAACCTAGAGAACATTATGCTAAGTGAAATAAGCCAGTCACAGAAAAACAAATACTGCATGATCCCACTTAAATTAGTTGTCTAAAATAGTCACATTCATAGAATCAAAGAGTTTAATGATGGTTGCCAGAGACTGCATGGAGAAAAACAAGGGGAGTTATAGATCAATGGGCATATAGTTTCAGTTAAACAACATGAATAAGCTCTGCAGATCTACTGCACAACATTGTAACTGTAGTCAACAATAATGTACTGACATTTAAAAAATTTAAGAGAGTAAAGCTCATGTTAATTGTTCTTACCACAATAAAATTAAATTAAATTAAATTAAAATACCAACAATGTATTCGGTGATTAAAGTTATGGATAAGTGAAGTGAATGACAACAGTGATATAGGGGATGGGAAGGAAGATTTGGTAACTTCTCTACCAGTGGAACATTATATTGTTATTTAAAAGTGACTTATTTGCCCTAGTCGGTTTGCCTCAGTGGTTAGAGCATCAGCCCATGGATTCAAGGGTTGCAGGTTTGATTCTGGTCAAGGGCACGTACCTGGGTTGCAGGCTCTGTCAGGGCATGTGTGGGAGGCAACCAATCGATGTCTCTCTTTCATATCGATATCTCTCCTCCTCCCTTCCACGCTTTCTAAAAAAAATCAATGGAAAAAATATCCTCAAGTGAGGATTAAAACAAATAAATAGAGTAAAAGCGACTAATTTAGGTGTAAATGTATAGTACAACCACTATTTTTTTAAAAAAAGTGCAATTTATGTGCAAAGAGAGAAAATATAATCACATAAAATGCTCAATTAAAACCAGAGAAGGCAAAGAAAGAGGGGAAGAAAAAATAAACAAAGAACAAGAGCAATGAGTAAAAAAGTTATATGGTATATACAGGAGCAGGCAAAAGTACCTTTACAGTTGTGAGTACATGAAACAGAGTTAATAAATATTTTTTATAATCATAACCTGCATGTCTTTTTCCATATGAACCACTGTAAACCCACTTTTGCCCACACCTGTATTAATTCAACTATATAATTAATCACTTTCAATGTAAATGGCCTAAATATACCAATTAAAAAGCAGATACTGACAGAGTGGTTAAAAAAACAAGACCTAACTGTATTTTGTCTGTAAGAAACCTTTAATTATGAAGACACAGATTAAAAGTAAAGCGATGGAGAAAAACATACCATGCTATCCCTAATCAAAAGAAATTTGGAGTAGTTTATTTACTTCAGACAAAGCAGAATTCAGATCAAGGAAAATTATCAGGGTTAAAGAGGTGTATTACATAATGATAGAAGGGGTTAATTCTCCAAGAATATATAAAAATACTTAATGTGTGTTCACCTAGCAACAAAGTGTCAAAATATGTGAGGCAAAAACAGAACTGCAAGGAAAAACAAATTAATCCACTATTTAGTTTCAGATTTCACAGGTCTCTTTCAGTAATAGATAGATCAAGCAGGTAAAAAATCAGTAAGGATATAGTTGACCTGAAGAGCACCATCAATCAACTGGATCTAATGGACAGGGATGAAATATTTTATACAACAGCAGAATACACATTCTTCTCAAGCTCACATGGAACATTCACCAAGATAGAGTACATTCTAGGCCATAAAACACACCTTAACATGTGTAAACTAATAGAAATCACACAAAGTATGCTCTCAAATCACAAAAAAAAATGGAAGTAGTAATCAATAACAGAAAGAAAGTAGAAAAATCCCAAAATATTTATAGATTAAACAACATATTTCTAAAGAGGTCTCGAGAGGAACTTTAAAATATTGAATTAAATGAATATAAAATCCATCTTATCAAAATTTGCGGGATGCAGCATTGAATGCATACATTAGAAATCAGAAAGATTTCAAATCAATAAGCTAAGCTTCTAGCTTTGGCTAATGATGTTTGACAAGGGTGCAAAAGGCAACGCAATGGAGGAAGGATCTTTTCAACAAATGGTGCTAGAACAATTGTATATCCATGTATAATAAAAGAACCTCAATCTAAACCTCACACCTGATAGAAAAATTAATTCTAAATGCAAAATTTTTAACTATCAAACTTTTAATAGAAAATGTAGAAAATCTTATCGGGGGTTAGGCAAAACATTTTTACATATGACACCAAACTATGGTCTATAAAAAAAGTTGTTAAGTTAGATTCCATTAAAATTAAAAACTTTTGCTCTGTAAAAGACACTGTTAAAAATGAAAAGACAAGCTACATGCTTGGAAAAATATTTCCAAACTAACACCTTTAGAGAAAAGTAAATTAAAAACATGATTAGATGTCACAATATACCCATTAAATGTATCAAGTACTCACAAGAATATGGAGGACTAAAACATGTATTGCTGATGAGAATGCAAAATGGTACAGTCACTCTTAAAAACAGTGTGGCAGTTTTCCTCAAAGTTAAACATACACTTACTATATAACTCAGCATCTTAGTTCATTTAGGCTGCTATAAAATAGCATAGAATGGGTGGTTTAAACAACAAATATTTATTTCTTGTAGTTCTGTAGGCTTGGAATCAATGATCAAGGTGCCAGCAGATTTGGTGTCTGGTGAGGGCCTATTTCCTGGTTTATAGAATGCTGTCTTTTCCAATGTGTGCTCGCATGTGAGGGAGCTCTCTGTGGTCTCTTTTATAAGTGCAGTTATCCCATTTATGAAGGCCCACCCTCATGATCCAATAACTTTCCAAAGGCCCCACCTCCAAATACCATCACATTGGGGATTAGATTTCAATATATGAATTTTGGGGAATGCAAACATTCAGTCTATAACTCTCAGTAACCCCTCTCCTGAATACGTATATCCCCTAGCAAAATGAAAACATACATCCACACAAAAAATGGTATAGGAATGTTCATAGTAGCATTATTCATAATAGCCAAAAAGTAGAAACAACCCAAATAGATGAATGGTTAAATAAATTTGGTACATCATGACATGAAGTACTACTCAGCAATGAAATGAAACAGACTATGAGTACGCTATTGAGTATTCAAGTTCTGAGTACACAACTTGCCATTATATGTAGTTTTGCTGAATGAAAGAAATCAGTCTCACCCAGTCAGTGTGGTTCAGTGGTTGAGTGTTGACCCATGAACCAAGAGGTCCCCAGTTCAATTCCCAGTCAGGGCACAGGCCCGGGTTGCAGGATCGATCCCCAGTGTA
This sequence comes from Cnephaeus nilssonii, assembly GCF_951640355.1. Classification (NCBI taxonomy): domain Eukaryota; kingdom Metazoa; phylum Chordata; class Mammalia; order Chiroptera; family Vespertilionidae; genus Cnephaeus; species Cnephaeus nilssonii. The sequence continues at coordinate 46,749,444 of NC_137071.1, forward strand.
GGAGGCAGCTGACCAATGTCTCTCTCTCATCAATGTTTCTATCTCTTTCTCCCTCTCACTTCCTCTCTCTAAAATCAATAAAAACATATTAAAAAATAAATCAATCTCAAAAGGATACATACTGCATAATCCACTTATATAACACTACAGGCCCGATGCATGAAATTCATGCATGGGGTGGGGGGGTGTTCCTCAGCCCAGCCTGCACCCTCTCCAATCTGACATTCCTCTCACAATCCAGGACTGCTGGCTCTCAACTGCTAGCCTGCCTGCCTTCCTGATTGCTCCTAACCGCTTCTGCCTGCCAGCCTAATCACCCCCTAAGTATTCCCCTGCCATCCTGATTGATGCCTAACTGCTCCCCTGCCAGCCTGATTGACCCTAACTGCCCTCCCCTGCAGACCTGGTCACCCCTAATTGCCCTCCCCTGCAGGCCTGGTCACCCCTAACTACCCTCCCCTACAGTCCTGGTCCCCCCAACTGCCCTCCCCTGCAGGCCTGGTCCCCCCCAACTGCCCTTCCCTGCAGGCCCAGTCACCCTCAACTTCCCTCCTCTGCTGGCCTGGTCACCCCTAACTGCCCTCCCCTGCAGGCTTGATCACCCCCAACTGCCCTCCCTTGCAAGCCTGGTCCCTCTCAACTACCCTCCCCTGCTGGCCATCTTGTGGTGGCCATCTTGTGTCCACATGGGGGCATCCATCTTTGACCACATGGGGCAGCCATCTTGTGTTGGAGTGATGGTCAATTTGCATATTACTCTTTTATTAGATAGGATTCTTGAAAATCAAAACTATAGTGGTGGAGAACAGATTTATACTTGTTAGTACAAAAGGACAACATAAGGCAGGTTTTTTTTTAAAGATGAAACAACTGCTTCCTGATTGGGGGGGTGGGTAGACATACAAATCTATATGTGTTAAATTTCATAGAACTCTATTAAAAAAGTCAATTTTACTGCATGTTACTTTTTAAAATTAATACATTTTTAGAACAGTTTTAGGATCACAGCAAAATTTATTGGAAACATAGAGTTCCCATATACCCCTGTACCAACACACACACACAACCTCCCCCACTATCAACATCCCTCATTACAGTAGTATATATTTCCAAGCAATGAATCTATAGTATCACATAACTATCACCCAAAGTCCATAGCTTACATTAGGGTTCACTCTTGGTGATGTACATTCTATGGGTTTGCACAGAATAGTTTCACTGCTCTAAAAATCCTTTGTGCTCTGCCTATTCATCCCTCACTTCATCTCCTGGCAACTAATCTTTTTACTATCTACATAATTTTTCCTTTTCCAGAATGTCAAATAGATGGAATCATACAGTATGCAGCCTTTTCAAATTAGCTTCTTTCCTTTTGCACAGCAAAGAAAAACATCAACAAAATAAAAAGGCAACCTACCAAATGGGAAAAGATATTTGCAAATCATACATCCAATAAGGGGTTAATATCCAAAAAATATAAAAACTCATACAACTCAACCAAAAAAAACACAAAAAAACAAACAAACTTGGTTTAAAAAATTGGGCAGAGAATCTGAAGAGATTTTTCCAAAGAAGACATACAGATGGCCAACAGGTACATGAAAAGATGTTCAACAGCACTAATTATTAGGGAAATGCAAACCAAAATCACAGTGAGATATCACCTCACATCTGTTAGAATGGCTGTCATAAAAAAGACAAAAAATAACAAGTGTTGGATAGGATGCGGAGGAAAGGGAACCGTCATGCACTGTTGGGGGGAATGTAAATTGGTATAGCCACTATGAAAAATAGTATGGAGATTCCTCCAAAATATTAAGAATAAAACTACCATATGACCAAGTTATTCCACTTCTGGGTATTTATCCAAAGAATACAAAGATGTCAATTTGAAAAGATATATGCACCCCCATATTCATAGCAGCATCCTATCTCATAAAGAGGGAATATGCTAATTGACCATCACACCCTCACGAAGATGGTGGTGCCCACAGCCAATAAGGAGGGAATATACTAATTGACCAACACACCCTCAAAGATGGCAGTGCCCACAGCCACAAGATGACAGCACCCAGTCCCCTCAGCCCTGCCAGGGGGCAGGCGTGCAGCACGGCTGGGCCCAACCCCAGGCGGGTCCAGCTGCTCTGTGCACCTGCCTCCAGAGTCCCCCAGTCCCCTCAGCCCCCCAGCTGCCCAGGGCTGGCCCGAGGCACAGGCAAGCCTTGGATGGCAGCTGCCCAGCCGCCCAGGGCCAGCCCAAGGTGCAGGCCAGCCTCAGATGGCGGCTGCCCAGCTGCCCAGGGCTGGCTGAGGCTTGCACTGCCAGCAGTGGCAGCAGCAGAGGTATGATGGGGGTGTCGCCTTCCCCTGATCGCCGGGTCACCTCCTGCTCCTGAGGGCTCCTGGACTGTGAGAAGGGACAGGCCTGGCTGAGGGGACCCCCTCCAGTGCATGAGTTTTCATGCATAGGGCCTCTAGTTATTTATAACAGCCAATATATGGAAACAACCTACGTGTCCAATGATGGATGAATGGATAAAGAAGATATGGTATAGATATACAACTGACTATTACTCGTCATAAAAAGATGAAATCTTGCCATTTGCAACATGGATGGACCTTTGAGGTTATTATATTAAATGAAATGTCAGATGTAGAAAAACAAATACTACATGATTTTACTCATATTAAAGAACAAACTAAATAAAAACAAACTAACAGATGTAGTTACCAGAGGGAAGAGGGGAGGGTGAAATGGATAAATGGGATCTATTATATGGTGACAGATGGAAATTAAACTTTTAGTGGTGAGCACTCTGTAGTGTATACAGATGTTGAATTATAATGTTGTATTCCAAAAACTTATATAATGTTATAAATCAATCTTACCTCAATAAAAAAGAAGTATTGGCCTCTTGTGCTTAGTAATAAGCATCTGTATTTCCTCCATGTATTTTCATGGCTTTATAGATCATTTCCTTTTAGTGCTAAGTAATATTCCACTGTCTGGATGTACCACAACTTATTTATACATTTGCCTACTGAAGGATATCTTGTTTACTTCCAAGTTATAGAAATTATAAATAAAGCTGCTCTAAACACCTATTTTCAGGTTTTCATGAGGACATAGGTTTTCAATTACTTTGGTAAACACACAATTGGTGGATCATATGGTATATGTATGTTTAGTTTTATAACAAACTGTCAAATTGTCTTCCAAAGTAACTGTACCATTTTGCACTCCCAACAGCAATAAAGGAGAGTTCCTGTTGCTTCACATCTTTACCAGCATTTGGTGTTGTCTGTGTTTTGGATTTTGACCATTCTCATAGGTGTTTAGTGATATTTCATTATTGTTCTAATTTGAAATTCCCTAATAACATATGATGTTGAAAATCTTTTCATAGGTTCACTTGCCAACTATATATCTTATTTAAAGAGGTTTGTTTTTGTCTTTGCCCTATTTTTTAATTGGGGTTTTTTGTTTTCTTAATGTTGAGTTTTAAGAATTTTGTATATGTTAGATAACAGTCTTTTATAAGATGTGTCTTTTAAAGATACTAGTATGTCTGTCAGTCCATGGCTTGTCTTCTCATTCTCTTAACATTGTCTTTCACAGAACAGAAGTTTTTAAATGTAAAGAAGTCTAGCTTATCAATTGTTTCTTTTATGAACTGTGCCTTTGCTGTTGTATCAAAAAAGTCATGGCCATACCCAAAGACATGTAGGCTTTCTACTATATCCTCTTCTAAGAGTTTTATAGTTTTTTAATTTAATATTTAGGTCTATGATCAATTTTGAGTTATTTTTGCAAAGGGTATAAAGTATAGTTCTAGATCCATTTTTTTCTGTATGTTGTTCTAGCACATTTTGTTGAAAATTCTATCTCTGCTTCATTGTATTTCCCTTTACTCCTTTGACAAAGATCTGTTGACTATATTTATGTGGATCTACTTCTGGGCTCTGTTATGTTCCATTGATCTATTAATCTATTCTTTCACCAATAGCACACTGTCTTGGTTACTATAGCTTTATAGTAAGTCTTGAAGTTGGGTAACATATGATGTTGAACATCTTTTTATAGGCTCACTTACCAATTATATATCTTCTTTAAAAAGGTTTGTTCACCATTGCTTTTCAACATTGCACTGTAAGTCCTACCTAATGCTATAAGATAAGAAAAGGAAATAAAAGGTATACAGATTGGGAAGGAAGACATAAAACTCTTTGTTCATAGATGAAATTATTATTATGTAGAAAATCTGAATTAATTAACAAAATGAGACCTCCTGGAACTCGTAAGCAATTACAGTAAGGTTGCAATGTACAAGGTTAATACACAAAAGTCCATCATTTACCTATATACCAACAATGAGTAAGTTGAATTTGAAAACACATTAACATTTATATTAACACAAAAATAAAATATTTATAAGTCAAAAATATGTGCATGAGCTAGATGAGGAAAACTACAAAATTCTAATAAAGATACCAAAGAACTAAGCAAATGGAAATATATCACATGTTCATGGAATCGAAAGACTCAATAGTGTCAAAATGTCTGTTCATCCCAACTTGACCTGCAGATTCAATGCAATCCCAGTCAAACCCCAGCAAGTTATTTTGTGGATATTGACAAACTAATTATAAAATGTATATGAAGAGTTAAAAGAGCCAGAATAATCAACCCAATATTAAAGAATGACAAGTCTAGTCTATTAATGAGCCCATCAAAGGCATACTTCTTTTCTGTTACAGTGTTTTTGATCTCTAGAATTTCTTTTTATTTTTCTTAGAATTTCCATTTCTCTATGTGAAAAAAAACACACACATGAAACAAGACCACTTTCTTACACCACACACAAGAATAAACTAAAAATGGATTAAAGACTCAAATGTTAGACTCAAAATCATAAAAATCCTAGAAGAAAACATAGGCAGTAAAGTCTTGGAAATTTCTCATAGCAATATTTTTTTCTGATATATATCCTCAGACAAGTGAAACAAAAAAATGGGACAACATCAAACTAAAAAGGAAACCATCAACAAAATGAAAAGACTGAATGAGAGAACATATTCACTGATACATCTGATAAAGGGTTACTATCAAAAATTTATAAAGAACTTATAAAACTCAACACCAAAAAATCCACAAACAATCCAATTAAAAAATGGGCAAAGGACCTGAATAGACACTTCTCCAAAGAGGACATACAGATGGCCAATCCTACATAATAAAATGGTAATATGTAAATTACCATCACTCCACTACGCCCACGATTGGGCCAGCAGGAGGCGCAGGGGGCGGGACTCAGGGTGGCCGGGGTAGCTGATTGGGCCAGCAGGACGCTGAGCTCCTGGCGCCACTGGCGCCGCGAGCTCAGCGTCTGTGCCATGGCTGCCAGAGGCTTTCGGAAGGCCTGGGGCACCGGCGGACAGCCGACCAGGTCCCCCGCGATCAAAGGCCAAAGCGGGGGACCTGGCCGGCTGTCTGCTCCGGCGCAAGGCCTTTCGAAAGCCTCCGCAGTGCCGAAGGCTTTCGGAAGGCCTGGGGCACCCGCGGACAGCCGGCCAGGTCCCCCGCGATCAAAGGCCAAAGCGGGGGACCTGGCCGGCTGTCTGCTCCGGCGCAAGGCCTTTCGAAAGCCTCCGCAGCGCCGGAGGCTTTCGGAAGGCCTGGGGCACCGGAGGACAGCCAGCCCGCTGGTGCACCAGGTGCATGATTAAATCATGCACTGGGCCTCTAGTAGAAATATAAAAACATATGTCATTAATCATCAGAGGCACGCACTTTAAAACCACAATGAGAGCCGAAGCCGGTTTGGCTCAGTGGATAGAGCGTCGGCCTGCGGACTGAAGGGTCCCGGGTTCGATTCCGGTCAAGGGCATGTACCTTGGTTGTGGGCACATCCCCAGTAGTGGGTGTGCAAGAGGCAGCTGATCGATGTTTCTCTCTCATCGATGTTTCTAACTCTCTATCCCTCTCTCTTCCTCTCTGTAAAAAATCAATAAAATATATTAAAAAAAAAAAAACCACAATGAGATATCACCTAGTATCTGTCAGAATGGCCAACATCAAGAAATCAATAAACAAGTGCTGGCGAAGATGTGAGGAAAAGGTAACTCTTGTGCACTATTGGGAATGAAGGCTGGTGAAGCCACTGTGGAAAGCAGTATGGAGTTACCTGAAAAAATTAAAAATGGAACTGCCTTATGACCCAGCAATTCCACTTCCAGGAATTTATCCTAAGAAACCCAAAACACTAATTTGAAATAATATATATACTCCTATGTTCATTTCAGCATTATTTACAATAACCAAGATTGGGAAGCAGCCCAATTGTCCATCAGTAGATGAATAGATAAAACAGCTGTGGTACATTTACACAATGGAATACTAAATGGCCATAAAAAGGGAAAAATATTACCCTTTGTGATTGCATGAATGGACCTGGAGAACATTATGTTAAGTAAAATAATCCAGTCAGAGAAAGACAAGTACCATATGATATCACTCCTGTGGAATGTAATGAACAAACTAGACTAACAAGCAAAATAGAGACAGACTCATAGAAAACAGGGAGACAGCTCTGGTGGGGGGCTGTATCTAGGGGGATGGAGCGATTGAGCAAAAAAGAAAAAAGGGAAAGAACCCATGGACATGGACAACAGCGTGGTAATTGCAGGTTGCAGAGGGTGGGTGGAGGTGGGAAAGGGTAGAGGGGGAATAATGATGGGGGGGGAGAAAGTATGTAAAATAAAGAGAAAAAAAGAATTTCCATATTTCTGCTTATATTATCTATCTATCCTTGCATGCTATCTACTAGTACTTTTTCCATTAAAGCCCTTAGCATATCAATCTTAATTTTGAAAAAATTCTTGGTCTGATAATTCCAACATTCCTACAATATCTGAATCTACTTCTGATGCTTGTTCAGTCTCTTCAAACTGTGTTTTTGCCTCTCATTATGCCTTATAATTTTTTGGTTGAAAGGTGGGCACGATGTACTGAGTAAAAGGAACTGTTGTAAATAGGCCTTTAGTAATGTAGTGGTAAGGTGTAGGGGGAGAGGAAGTCTTCCGTGGTCCTATAATTAGGTCTCAATCTTTTGGTGAACCTATGCTTCTGGAATGTGAAGTTCACTAGTGATTCTCAGTCCTCCCTCTCCCTTAAGTGGGACAGGAGGGCTACAAGGGGCTGGAATTAGATGTTTCCCTTCTCTATGTAGGTTAAGCTCTGCTAATATCCCAGCACAGGTTAGCCTCTGGTTAAATAGTATGTCCTGAAGGTAGGCCTTGTTTAGAAGAATGGAATGGTCTGGCATATTTCAAAATGATTCCTTTTCCTCTCCCTCTGTTAGAAGCATGAGGGAATTTTCTCCAATCTTCACTATGAGAACCTGGTAGAACTCCTGGAACTAAAATTCTCAAAAACATTTGTGCTCCATTATGACTGAGTCCCCTTGGGAGTTTTGACTCTTGGACTTGTCACTCTGAGCCTCCAGAAATTCATCAATTACAGTTCTGTTATTCCCACAAAGGTTCCTGTTCATAAGTTTCTGCTCTAGTAAAGTTGTGATTCTCTGTATCTGCCTGTCTGTCTGTCCAATTTGGGTGGCAGCAGTTTGCCCTGTGACTGATCTCATTTCTCTGACCAAAGTGAAAAGAGTTTGTTTTTTTCAGTTTGTTCATTTTTTTTTAACTTATTGTTAGGGTGATGTGGTGACTTTTGAGCTCCTTAAAAACTGGACCATAAACTAGAAGTTTTATGTGTTAACGCAAAATATAAAATTTTTAAGAGAAAAAAATTATCAGCTGCACCCATAGTCCAAATGATGCCTTCCTGCCTCATGCAAATCATGAGAATCATGATTCATGTTTGAGACATGGGTTACAAACTTGCAGTGTAGCCTGTAAGCCCCTAGCTTGTATGTCCTTGATCACTTGGGGGTTTGCTATTCAAGTACTGCAGGCACGTTTTCACTGTCAACCAAACCAGTGAGTCCCAAAAATCAGTATTAGAACTAATTTGAAAAAATTAATTCCAGTCCTGATTCATAGAATTTCTGATTTAGGAGATCTTGTTAGGCCTGATAATTTCTTTTTCTGTTTTTCTATTTCTTTTGTTTGGCTTTTTGTTTTTTGCTTCTCAGCCATTCTGAAGCACAGCAAGAATTAGAAACTACTAGTCTATATCTCTTTTTTTCTTTATTAGAATGGCTATCATCAACAAATCAACAAACGACAAGTGCTGGCGAAGATGTGGAGAAAAATAGTCTAAATCTCTTAATCAGAATTCTAATTTTCAAATCCTAAAACCATCAATATCATTTCTCTGTTGTGACCTGCAGGTGGTGCTGCTGTAGTAGTGGAATGTAACTCAAACCAAGAACTAAATGGGAGAGACTGGTTTAGAGAGGAAATAAATATAAATTTAAGGCCCTAGATCCAACAAGAATAAAAGATTCAATTGTTTTAATGAAAGAACAATAAAGGTTAATTCATACTAATTATATTACTAATAACATATCTTATATTACTCTCTACCCCCTCAGTGGTTCTGAAATGACATTTTTCACCCTTCTAATTCAAATGAGGTTATAAACCACCAGGTGGAGGTTTATAAAATACCTGGGCTCATCTCACAATACCAGTGCCTTAACCACTGGAGACCTGCCATCACCTGAAATCTCTCTTAATCTTTTACAAAAAAGAAAACTAGTGCTCGAGTAGAGAAATTTGAAGATTTAATAAACCTCTGCCATAGGTTTTATATGTGGAGTCCTTGAGCATGGACTCCTGAATCAGAGTGTGAGTACATTCGTTTTTTAAGATGGGCATCCTGACTGTACGTCTAAGGTCAAGCAGGCACAGGGCCAGGAAGTGGTGGTATATATTATTTAATACTGAACTTTAAGGGTATACGTGCCATCAGAAGAAAATTCCCTTCAATAAAGCAAAGCTTACCCCAACCTGTGTGCTGCAATGCAGATATTAATTCCCTCAGCCTTAGGTCACTAGGCAGAACCTGAGGCAGCTGGAGTCTGGACCAGTCACCTCTGACTATGAGTCATCTCCATTTACCCCACTGCACCATACAAATATTATCATTTTCTGTGTGCAGTTTGGCATGGGAAAGATTGGGAAGTTCTGTAATAAACTCTGCCAGGACTAGGGCAGGCCTGGGCCAGGTCAATAGCTGGGCCTACTAGATCCAGTTCCCAAATATCCCAAAGACCACTAATACATTTATTTTTAACTGGATACCACCACCCTCTCTACAGTTTCTCTGATAGCCAGTACATCTTCTGACTCAATTTGAGGCTCAGATAAAATGAGAGTTATGCCTGAGCCTACCCCATTTTCCTGTCACTAGTAGGTCAATCTTTTCCAGTTTTGGTTCAGGCCATGTAGCACAGTCCCTTCTTGTAAGCTGCTCACTAAGCTACTATCATCTAGGAATAGCTCTCTCTCTCTCTCCAACCCATATCCTTATGCACTGGATCCTCCTCACCTGCCTCAGGTGCAGTCTACACTAGTCCTTGTATCAAATGACTAGCAGGCTCTTAAGTATAGGATGTCTAGGACTTTGGCTGGTTCAATGGTCTGGGCTAGTTTGTCTTAGATTAGAGTCCCTTTTGGAATCATGGTCTCAGGGTGAGATTGTTCATCTATGAAGAAGTATTAGGAGAATGTGATGGAATAATAACTTACTGAGTTTTCTGGTAGAGTCAGAAAATGGTGGTGTTGGCCTCTTCTATCAGGACACAGATGTAATGTGACCATAAATAGCATGGAATCTTTCCTGAAAGGACTACCAGCCTATATGTAAGGAATAAACTATCTTTCCATTACCCAACTGCCTCCCAACCCTAACACCTTAGGAAGTTAGGAGATCCATTAGAAATGCCACTAACCCAAAATTTACATGACAATCTATAGCAACATAGACAAAACCTGGTGTTGGAAGCCAAGGGCATTACCCTGAATCCTGGGATCATCAGGAATGTGAACACACAATGAACCATTCTTCCCTGGCCTCTGTCAGTTGGTTCTTGGAGAAAATGTAACTTCCTTCTATATTTCAAATATTCAATAAAGCCTGATATGCTCATTCAGCCTTTTGTGGTGAACTATCCTATATAATAAAGAGCTAATATGCTAATTAGACCAGATGATGGAATGACCTTCCGGAACAACCAGTGGTGGTGGTGGGGGGGGGGTTTCCTCGATTGATCGCCCCACAGAGGGTGGCGTTAGCCAGGGCTGTGAGGGCCAAGGCAGCCGAGGCTGCGAGGGCTGATCCCCTTGCATGAATTTCGTGCATCAGGCCTCTAGTCCTATATAATAAAGAGCTAATATGCTAATTAGACCAGATGATGGAATGACCTTCCGGAACAACCAGTGGTGGTGGTGGTGGGGTTTCCTCGATTGATCGCCCCACAGAGGGTGGCGTTAGCCAGGGCTGTGAGGGCCAAGGCAGCCGAGGCTGCGAGGGCTGATCCCCTTGCATGAATTTCGTGCATCAGGCCTCTAGTCTATGTAATAAAAGCCTAAGTGACCATTATGGAGGAATAAGCAGAACAACTGTTCACTAAGATGCACACTGACCACCAGGGGGCAGACGCTCAATGCAGTGCACTCCCACAGCGGGAGCGCTGCTCAGCCAGAAGCCAGGCTCATGGCTGGCGAGCACAGTGGTGGTGGCAGGAGCCTCGCCTGTCTTCGTCTTTGCAGCAGCACTAAGGAGCAGCAAGCAGGTGGGCAGTAAGGAGCAAGGGGTCCCAGACTGTGAGAGGGCACAGGCTGGGCTGAGGGATGCCCCCACCCAGTGCATGAATTTGTGCACCAGGCTTCTAGCGTTGAATAAAAGGGCAGGGTTTCAATGGGGTTGTCCTGTGCCCTGTTGTCCCACTCACTGAGGCCTGTGCAGAGACATCAACATTAAATCAGGGGGAACTATAGTTCAGGACTTATAGGAGGTAACAGGGTAAAGCAAAGGGAAATAGTAGCAGGGATAAGCATGTGGAACAGAAAAGTAGTGCTCAGTGTAGGACTCAGTGGTGGACATAAGATGAGCCTCTTTTCCTCCCCCAAAATATACCAGAGGGTATGACTCTTGGAGAACTTTGATACTTGAGAAATAAACAACCATTATAAGCATATTTTTTAAGAAAATATTTAATGGTCTGTAAATTGCTCACAATGTAATAAATATAAAAAATAAAGTTTATATATCTTATGTTTACCATTTGCAGTTATATATCTATATCTACAACTATTTACCAGTAGGTAAATAGGGAGATATAAGCTACACAAAAATGCAACGGGTGTTACCTTGAGGTAGTAGGATATTAAGTGATTTTTATTTAAATCTTTATATATTTCTTATTTTGATAATAGCTTTATTCATATATTATTCATATATCATAAAATTAATCATTTTAAAGTGTACAATTCATGCCCTGGATGGTGTTGCTAGTGGTTAGGGCGTCAGCCCACACTCCAAAAGGTTGCAGGCTCAATTCCAGATCAAGGGCATGTGCCTGGGTTGCAGGATCAATCCCTGGTCCTGGTTGGGGCACATTCAGGAGGCAACCAATCTCTGTGTCTCTCTCACACTGATGTTTCTCTCTCTCTCCCTCTCTCCCTCCCTCCCTCCCTCCCTCCCTTCCACTCTCTCTTAAAGTTAATGGAAAAAATATCCTCAGGTGAGGATTAACAAAATAAAGTATACAATTCAGTGGTTTTAGGTATATTCACAAAGTTATACAACCATCACCACAAGCAATTTTAGGACATATCATCACCTCTGAAAGTAACCACATACCCATTAGCAGTCACTCCCTAATCAACTTTCTAACTCATCTCTGAATTTGTCTCTGTACAATCATACAAACAGGTCATATCATACATAGCCTTTTGTGATTTGCCTCTTTCAAAGTTCACGTGTCATAGCATGTGTCAGCACTTCATTCCACTTTATGGCTGAATAATATTCCATTTCACGACTATACCACATTTTTTATCCATTCATCTGTTGATGGACATTTGAGTTGTTTCTACTATTTGGTAATTATGAATAATGATATTATAAATATTAGTGTAGAGTCTTTGTTTTTATTTCTCTTGGGTAGATACCTAGGAGTGGGATTGTTGGGTTATATGCTAACTCTAATTTTAACTTTTTGAGAAACTTCCAGACTATTACATTCCTCATTTTTTAAACTTTAATTATAAATATCATTGCTTTTATGATCACAAAACTTAAAAATTAACAATAGACAAAATAAAGCACAAAAGCTTCTATAACCACATGGTAGATGACACAGATAATCACTCCAGGCTCAGCCTGCCACCTTCTTCTTCACACCTTTCTTTTTGTCTGACCCCTAGTTTCTGTCCCACTGGTATTGTACATAAATGAATGCCATTTTTTCCTGGAGCAAAGGAGGTGGTAGCAAAGGCTCTCAGATGAGAGTATACTTTCTGAGCTCAAGCGACAACAGCAAGTAAGCCAATGTGGCTGGAGTACAGCAAGCAGAGTGAGAGTGGTGGATTAGGTCAGAGAGAAAATGGTATCAGTCAAAGAAAGCCTCCCTGATAAGGCAGTATTTGAGCAGATGTCTGGAGGAGCGCATTCCAGACAAAGGAGCCAGACAAAGGAGCAGCCAGGACAGAGGCTCTGTGGTGCAAGCATGTTTGAGTTGTTTGAGGAAAAGCCAAGGAAGCTGATGGCTGCAAGAGAGTGAGGGTGAGAGTGGTAGGTGAGAAGGGCAGAGAGGCATGGGAAAGGTCAGATTTTGTAGGGCCCTGAAGGGTGCTGAGAGGATATTTACTTTTAGAGAAATAGGGAGCAATAGGCGAGTTTTAAGAAGAAGCGGGGCATGATTGGACTGATGTTTTAGAAGAATCCTTCTGGCTGCTGTATGAGGGGAGGCTGCAGAGGTGAGTAGGAGCTCTTTAACTACCCTGACTTTCTGAACCAACTCCAAGGAACCCTGGACTTCACAAAGCCTGAGAGCCAGGGTATGTGCAGTTATAAAAAGCCAGAGGGTTTTTCTCTTAACTTAAATAAAATCACAGTATCCCTTTTAAGACACTCCAATGTCTTCCCATCACACTCAGGAAACTCCAGCATCCTTACCTGTGGCTTCTTTGTCCTCATCATCTCTCACTCTCCCTTTTCCTCCCTCTGCTCCAGCCACATTGGGCTGCCTCCTAGTTGCCTTTGTACCCCAATCACCAGGTTTATTCCTGCCTTAAGGCCTTTGGACTTATTCCTTCTGCTGAAACACTCTTGTCCAAGTTCTTCTGATGACATGATCTCAGCCAAAATGGCAACTTTCCAGAGAAGCCTTCTCTGACCTCTCACTATAAAGTAGGCCTTCCTTCCCACAGCACCCAACATTCTTACATCTCAGAACTTATATCCCTTTGTAATTATCTTGTCTATTTACTTATTGTCTAAGTTCATCACTAGAATTTGAGCTCTATGAGGATGAGCACTTTATTTTATTCAGTGTTGTATCCCCAAGAACCTAGGGCACTGTTGGCACATACTAAGTATTTGATAAATACTTGCTGAACACATGAATGAAAATCAAGCCTTTCCCTTTCCCACCAGCAGTGTACGAGGGTTCCTTTTTCTCTGCATCCTTGCCAGCACTTGTCATTTGTTGATTTGTTGATGATAGCCATTCTGACAGGTGTGAGATGGTACCTCATTGTCATTTTGATTTGCATCTCTAGGATTATTAGTGACTTTGAGCATGTTTTCATATGTCTCTTGACCTTCCTTATATCCTCTTTCGAAAAGTATCTATTTAGGTCCGTTGCCTATTTTTTGATTGGGCTGTTTATCTTCCTTTTGTTAAGTTGTATGATTTCCCTGTAAATGTTGGAGATTAAACGCTTATCGGAGATAACATTGGCAAATATGTTCTCCCATGCAGTAGTCTTTCTTGTTGTTTTATTGATGGTTTCTTCTGCTGTGCAGAAGCTTTTTATTTTGATGTAGTCCAATTTCTTTATTTTCTCTTTAGTTTCTATTGCCCTAGGAGCTGTATTGGTAAAGATACTGCTTCGGCATATATCTGAGATTTTGCTGCCTGTAGATGCTTCTAATACTTTTATGGTTTCCCATCTTACATTTAACTCCTTTATCCATTTTGAGTTTATTTTTGTGTATGGTGTAAGTTGGTGATATAGTTTCTTTTTTTTTGCATGTACCTGTCCAATTTTCCCAACACCATTTATTGAAGAGACTTCTTGACTCCATTGTATGCTCTTGCTTCCTTTGTCAGACTGGTGCAGCCACTGTGGAGAACAGTATGGAGTTTCCTCAAGAAACTAAAAATGGAACTCCCATTTGACCCAGTGATCCCACTTCTAGGAATATATCCCAAGAAACTAGAAACACCAATCAGAAAGGACATATGCACCCCTATGTTCATAGCAGCACAATTTATCATAGCTAAGATTTGGAAACAGCCTAAGTGCCCATCAGCAGATGAGTGGATTAAAAAACTGTGGTACATCTACACAATGGAATACTATGCTGCTGTAAAAAGGAAGGAACTACCATTACAATAGCATGGATGGAGCTGGAGAGCATTATGCTAAGTGAAATAAGTCAGTCAGAGAAAGATAAATATCACATTATCTCACTCATTTGCGGATTATAATGAACAACATAAACTGATGAACAAAAACAGATCCAGAGACAGAGAAGCATCGATCAGATGCTCAAACCTCAGAGGGGAGGTAGGGGAGGTTGAGGGTAAGGTGTAGAGATCAACCAAAAGACTTGTATGCATGCATATAAGCATAACCAATGGACAGAGACAGCAGGGGGGTGAGGGCATGTATGGGAGTGGAGTGGGGGGAGCCATGGGGGGATATGGACACATATATAATAGCTTAATCAATAAAAAATTTGAAAAAAAAGAAAATCAAGCCATTCCCCCTTGATTTCTCTACCACTTAAGACAGGTTAGACCTTTTTTTTCTTTAGAGAAAATGTACAAAAAGTAAAAGAAGATAAAAAGAAGAAAATGCAACAAATATAGCAGAACTTTACAATAAAGCATGGGTCCCTGAAAATGTTAGCAAAAAACACAGCTAACATCAACTTTATGGTGAAAGACTGAATGCTTTCTTTCTAAGGTAAAGAACAAGGTAAGGATGTCTGCTCTCATCATTTCTAGTCAACATTGTACTGGAAGTTCTAAGGCAATTAGGCTATAAAATGGAATAAAAACATGCAGAGTAGAAAAGAAGTAAAACTACCTCTATTTGCAGATGACATAATCTTGTATATAGAAAACCCTAAAGCAGTGGTTCTCAACCTTCCTAATGCCGCGACCCTTTAATACAGTGCCTCATGTTGTGGTGACCCCCAACCATAAAATTATTTTCGTTGCTACTTCATAACTGTAATTTTGCTACTGTTATGAATCGTAATGTAAATATCTGTGTTTTCCGATGGTCTTAGGTGACCCCTGTGAAAGGGTTGTTCGACTCCCAAAGGGGTCGTGACCCACAGGTTGAGAACCGCTGCCCTAAAGGATCCAGTAAAAACTATCAGAACCAATAAACAAGGTGGGCAAAGTAGCAGGCAGCTTCCAGGGAAACAAGGGCTAGTAGAGGGGGTTTCCTGCTCCTCCCAGAGGTGATGGAATAGCCCCCACACATTTCCTTGGGTACCATTTCCATGGAATGAAACAGTCAAGACACACAAAGATTCTTTCTGCCTTCCTGCAAGCCCCTCCCCAGCCACATTCCCATCGCCCCTTTGTGGAAAGGTTGAAAGATGATATTCTCATATCCTGTGTGCCCAGTTAGCTGTTCCAGCCAAGCCAATCTGCAGTCAGACTATAGTTATCTCAGGATAAGGAATCAGGACACTGTAATGCATCTTTTCCTAAGCTTTTTTATTCTTTTTTCTGATGTCTCCCCCACTCCCTGGTTTTGTTTTTCACTTGGTTTCTTAGCAAATTTCCTCTTGAGAAATTCCAATATTGTCTCATCTGAAACAGGGGAAATAGGTTTGTGTATATTTCAGCTGCTGCAGGGCTATCTTGGAAGGTCAGAAACCCCCTGAGTCTAGGTGTGGGGGCGGCTGCAGCCAGCACAGCTGGAGAGGCAGGGAACAGTTGGAACTGTGTAGACTTTTTTTTTTTAAATGATAGGCTTTTGGCTAAGGATCTAGTGCATCTCACTAGGGAAGAATGTGTTTGCCTGGAGACTTGCCGATCTGATCAAGATGACTTTAACTGGAAATGAGGGTGGGGGTGCAAAACATGCCCAATATCAGACTGTGAGGCCAGATACTATAGACAACACACTGCATGTCCTTGATAGAAGAATAATAGTGAGAGAGACACTGTGGTGATTTGCAGGAAGTGACTGGGAAGGAAATTGGCCATGGCAGTTTCAGCCTCACCTATCAATATGCCAGTGTGAAGAATAAGAGCAGAAAACAAAGCAAATTGGGATTTTTAATACAAAAAAGAAAAAGCCCAAAGAGATCACTAAAACGTAGAGGAAAGGGATTCATAACTGAAATATACTTATGGGTACGTATCCTATCCAATGAAGGGTAATATGCAAATTAACCATCACTCCTTCACAAAGGTGGCAGTGTCCATAGCCACAAGATGGTGGCGCCCAGGACTCTCAGCCCCGTCAGAGTCCACCAGGCCTGGGGGGTGGCCGCTGAGAGCAGGCAGCATGAGCGGCTTGGCAGAATGCTTGCATCGTCACCACAGCGACAAGGCAAGCATTCCGCGCCTGGCCTCAGATGGGCCTCTGGCCAGGCCAGGGCGCAGATGGGCCTCTGGGCAGCGGTGGAGTGGCCAGGCCCCTCAGAGAGCTACTGGTGCACAGATATGTGCACAGGGCTACTAGTAAAGATATAATTCTGATAGAAGAATTTGTGTTACCCGCCAGTAGAAAAGTGGCCTTTGCTCACCTGCAACGACTTTGTGGCATCCTGGGGGTCAGGTTAAGAACAGAGAATCAAGGGAATGACCACCAACTCCAAGAATTTATTTAGTGCCTTGCACTCATAATAGGGCAAGGAACCAGGCAGGATTTCTGCTCTCATGGATTTGATATTGAGGGTAAATAGACAATAAACACACATTAACAAGTAAATTAACAATATAAATTCAGTTAGTAAAAAGGCTACAGAGAAAATAAAACTGATAGTGAAAGAGAGAGAGGAACTATAATAGTTTGGGAGGTCTTGAATGGCCTATCTTAAGAAGTGACTTTTGACCTGAGATAAAAACAAAGAGGTGAAAGGATTAAGGAAAATATATATATGAGACACAGAGACACAGATAATAGTTGGTGATAGTCAGATGGAAAGGGGGATGGGGGAAGTTGGAAGTGGCTAAAGGGTGATAAATGGGGACAAGGAGAGACTTGATGATACAGTGAGTGGATGATAATTTATTGGTGGATGATAATTTATTGAGAAAAATATAAAATAAAGAGGAGAATGAACCATGCAAACATGAGGGAAGAGCATGCAAGCAGAATAAACAGCAAAGGCAAGGGACTTGTAGCAGAAACATGTTTGCCAGTGGGTAACAGTCCTAATACTTCAAGAAAACTCTTGGAAATGGGAAAAACACATGTCTCAAAATTACCCTACTCAAGGAGTAAGAGAATTGAAGTACTTATCTCCAACTCCCAGAGTCACTGGTTGATGGCAGTTCTCCATGAGCAGAAGGATCTTCTAAGACTTCAGAAAAAGTAGCCAGGCACAAAGAGGCAGACAGTGGCCATGGGAAAGTGAGAGTGCATTGAAATGACAGAGCTAAGGGATATGAGTAAGTATTGACAGTGTCTGCTATTGTAGTAAGCCTGGAACAGAATCAGAAAAAGGGCCAGGTGGAGTGTTAAGCAGTGCCCAGACCACCTAGAGCCAAGGTTAGTTGAAAAATAGTAGCTGAGGTGCTTGATTTGGTTGGCACAATGTTTTCTCTTGTTTCTGTTTGTTTGTTTTATTTTGTTTTTAATCACCAATAATGAAAAATCGTAAGCTCTTGCTCTGGCCGGTGTGCTCAGTGATTAGAGCACCATCTATGCACCAAAGGGTCACGGGTTCAATTCCCAGTCAAGATGAGTGCATGAGGTAACCAATCAATCTTTCCTCCCTCTATCTTCTTTCCTCTCTCTCTAGAATCAATGAAAAGCATATCCTTGTGTGAGATCTTGGAAATGGGTTATACTGGTAGTAGAAATAAAATGCAGTGAAGAAATTAACCACATAATTTGGAGTGGATTTGACAACATGTGCTGATGTAGGGGGTGAGGTAAAGAGACACCCGGGATTAAACCCAGATTTCTGGCTGTAATACATCTATATACAGTACCACAGTTCGCTGAGATGAGGAAGACTCGGGGAGGAACTGGTTTGAGGGGAAACTCAAAAATTCTACTTTGAACACAGTACATTTGAGATGCTTATAAGACATTTAACTGAACATGTGGAAGAGTATATATGAGATAATTCTTAGATATGAGGGGAGAGATCCAGGAGCAGACAGGGTTTAGGGAGTTATCAGAATATAGAAATGAGACTACACCTTCCATTTCTGGCAATATTGTATGTGAGGTATCCTGACAATAACTTCTTCCTACAACACACCTAGAAATACTAGAAAAAACATAATACATTTCCTTTTAAATACATTGCTGAACTCAAAAAGAATCAAGTAAAATTCCCAAGAGCCAAAATAAAGAGCTGAGGTTTAAAGAAGAGCCCTGGGCTGATGCTACTTTATAAATGCTCTGGAGGCAACTATGGACTACTAACCAAGTAGAGGTTGGAGGGTTTTGGTTTTCTTTCTTTCTTTCTTTCTTTCTTTCTTTCTTTCTTTCTTTCTTTCTTTCTTTCTTTCTTTCTTTCTTTCTTTCTCTCTCTCTCTCTCTCTCTCTCTCTCTCTCTCTCTCTCTCTTTCTTCTTTCTTTCTTTCTTTCTTCTTCTTTCTTTCTTTCTTTCTTTTTTTTTTGTTTGTTGGAGGAGAGGCACACCACCAAACATCACATTTATCATTAAAAATGCCATAGCCTGACATTTTTTGGAGTATCGTCCCAAAGGTGGTGGGTTTGATTCCCAGTCAGGGCTCATACTCAGATTGTGGGTTCCATCCCTGGTTGGGGTACGCATGGGAGGCAACTGATTGATGTTTCTCTCTCTCCCTCTCATTTCCTTTCTCTCTCAAATCAATAAAAAACATATCCTCGGGTAAGGATTAAAACAAAACAAAACACCTTATGCAGTTTTGTCTTTTGGATTTACTTTTAATATTATCTATATTTTAAGCTATTAAACAAATAACTAACTTTTAAGTAACACATTAACAAAATAAAAAACAACAAATAATTTATTGTTAAAATACCAATGTCCTCTCATGACTTATTTTTCCATATCTAATCCTGGAGCACATTCATTTTCTATTTCCAATCCATTTTTTAAAGTAAAATTTTATTGAATTATATCATAAACAGAAAAGTAGATACTTATATCTTGAGTGTATGACTTGATAAATTTTCTTAAAGTGAGCACAACCAGATCAAGAAACAGAACATTACCCCCAAATCCCCCACCTATATCCTGTTCCCTGTCACTGTCTCCCAAACTCTATCCTAATTTCTAACATCATAGATTATTTTTTTCTGTTCCAGAACTTTGTAGAATGAAGTCATATAGTATGTAGTCTTTTATGTCTGGCCTCTTTCACCTAATACTGTGTTTGTGAGATTCATCCATCCGTGTTGTGGTGTATAGCAATAATTCATTCATTCTCATTGCTGCTTAGCACTCTTATGTCCTAATAATAAAATCTTTGCCTTCTTCTGTTGATGTACAGTTGGATTGTTTCCAGTTGGGTCTATTCCAATAACACTGCTATAAGTATTGTGTTTTATAATATCTATTAATGAATATATATATATATATATATATATATATATATATATATATATATGTAATTTCTATTGGGCATATACCTAGAAGTGGAACTGCTAGATGTTAAGATATGTATACCAGTATATTGAGCTTTAGCAGACACTGCCAAACGGTTTTCCAAAGTGTTATACACTTTGTACAAATTTACCCTCCCACTAGCAGTGTATAAGAGTTATAATTGCCCTATTTAATTTTATAATTGTCAACACTTAATTTTATTATTATTTTTTACATTTTTGCCAATCTAGGAGGTAGGACTATCACATTATGATTTTAATTCACATTTCCCTGATGATTAATAAAGTTGAGTATGTGTTTATATGTTTACTGGTCATTTTAATATCTTCATTTCTCTTTCAGATTACCTTCCTTTTTCTTATTGGTTTAAAATATTATACAAATCTTTTGTTGGATATAAGTAATACAAAAACTTTTACTCACTCAGACACTTGTCTTTTTATTTGTTAACTAGAGGCCCAATGCACGAAATTTGTGCACTCTGAGGGGTCCTTCAGCCAAGCCTGCACCCTCTCACAGTCCAGGAGCCCTTGGGGGATGTCCAACTGATGGCATAGGCCCACTTCTCTAAGCCATCAGTCGGACATCCTTAGCACTGCCACAGAGGCGGGAGAAGCTCCCACCTCCACCGCTGTGCTTGCCAGCCGTGAGCCCAGCTTCTGGCTGAGCAGTGTCCCCCTGTGGGAGTGCACTGACCACCAGGGGGCAGCTCCTGCATTGAGCGCCTGACCCCTGGTGGTCAGTGTGCATTATAGCGACTGGTTGTTCCACCGTTGGGCCAAAACCGGCTCTCTGACATCTCCCGAGGGGTCCCAGATTGTGAAAGGGTGCAGGCCAGGCCAAGGGACCCCACTGGTGCATGATTGGGGCCAGGGAGGGACGCAGGAGATTGGCCAGCTGGGGAGAGACTGCGGGAGGGCTCCAGGGCATGTCCGGCCTGTCTCACTCAGTCCCAAGCGGCTGGATCCCAGTAGCAAGCTAACCTATAGGTCAGAGTGTCTGCCGCCTGGTGGTGAGTGCACATCATAACGATTGTTATTATATAACCAAAAACGAGCAGTTGAGTAGCCTTAGCATATCATTAGCATATTACCCTTTGATTGGTTGAACGGCCAACCAGATGACTGGACACTTAGCATGTTAGGCTTTTATTATATAAGATGATATCTTGCACTTTAATGGACATATAAATGTAGTAGACAAGGCCTTCAGACTTTGTAAAAGGAGGAATAGGAATTAAGACGATCACACACAAAAATAAGAATCCCAAAAAGACCACACCCTTAGCAAAGTATAGACTAGGAAAAAATTCCACTTGAAAATAAAATGAGAAAACAAGCAAACTTAGCTGTTTCAGCTTTAGCATTAGTGTGTATACATTAGTAGGTAAGGTTACTGTTAAGAATTCATAACCACAAAGAGTTATGACTCAAATTCATACTATTTGTGTGTCCAGAAAATCCACAACCAAAAAAAAAAAAAAAAGGTTCCCAGCTTGGTAGTGCCCTGGAGTGCTTAGCAGAAGCAAAGGTACCATAGATTATCTCTGGAAGGATGAAGCTTCAACCCAGGCCATAGAGAACTACAACAAATAAGCAAGCAAACAAAAAATCTTATAAAACTGAGCTCACAACTCAAAGAAATAAAATTCACTAGGAACTTTGAGTGAGACTTGGCAAAAACAACAAACAACAGGATTACACCCCTATTAAATCCATATAATGGAATTATGATATACAGAATAGGTATGTTTCATATGATTAACAGAATAAAAGTGAAAATGAAAAAAATTAAAGGAGTAATACATTATTTGAAAAATACCATATTTTTTAAATAAAAATTTTGAGATAATTTTTGATTCACATACATTTATAAGAAATAATACAGGGAGATTCTGTGTATCCATTACTCAGCTTCTCCCAATGGTAACTATCTATACTAATAAAAGAGTAATATGCTAATTAGACCAGGACACCTTCCGGACATCCATCTGGACAAAGCCAGGGGCATGGCCAGCCTGCAAACCACCCCTAGGCCCTCGGCCAGACCACCTCTGCCCCCCGACCCAGGCCGCCCCACTCCCACAAGGGGCCCCCACGCAATCAAGGGGGTGGCCGGCCTTCAAACCACCCCAGGCCCCTCGCCCAGGCCGCCCACTCCCCAGCGGGGACCCCTCCCAATGGGGGCCTGCTTAGCCTGCAAACAGCCCTCAGTTCCTTTCTCAGGCTGGCTCCACCCCCAGGAGAGACACCCCTACCCTGATGGGGACATGGCCGGCCTGCAAACCCCCAGCGGCCCCTCACCCAGGCCGGCCCCATACCCCATTGGGGTCTCCCCACCCTGATTGGAGTGTGGCCAGCCTGCAAACTGCCCCAGGCCCTTTGCCCAGGCTGGCCCCACCCCCAAAGGGAACCCTCATTCTGATCCAGGATCCCCTTCAGGGCAGACCAGGTGGCCCCCACACATGCACCAGGCCTCTATCTATACTAATAAAAGGGTAATATGCTAATTAGACCGGACATCCTTCCAGACAAAGCCATGGAGGCGGGGCCAAGGTAGAGGTAGTTAGGGTGATCAGGCTTGCAGGGGAGAACAGTTAAGGGGATCAGGCTGGCCAGCAGGTGAGCAGTTAGGAGCCAGTGGTCCTGGATTGCGAGAGGGATGTCTGACTGCCGGTTTAGGATGACATCCTCTGAGGGGTCCCAGATTGGAGAGGGTGCAGGCCCAGCTGAGGGATACCCCCCATGCACGAATTTTGTGCATTGGGACTCTAGTCCTATATAATAAAAGGGTAATATGCAAATTGACCCTAACAGCAGAACAACCAGAACAACCGCTTGACCACTCACTATGGGGTGCACTGACCACCTCTTGGTCCCTTTCCCTGGCTGGCAGACTCTTAACACCCAATGGTGAATGGGGAATCAGGGGTGGGTGGCAAGGGACATGGGTGGTGCCAGGCCAGGGCCCCTGCCCCACCAGTCACCCCACACACAGAGGGCAACCTGTGGTGGGGGCAGGGCTGGGGAGCAGGCAGAACAGCCAACCTCTTGGTTTCTCCCACCGGCCAGCAGGCTCCAATCACCCGATAGCGAATGTGGAACTGGGGCTGGGTGGCAGCAGGGGGCAGCGCTGGCTGCAGGCACCCGGGGAAGATGGCCCTGATTGCAGGCCAGGCTTAGGGACCATACCCACACACAAACTTTTTGTGCCAGGCCTCTAGTAGTACAATACTATACCTATGATATTAATATTGAAACAATCCACTGACCTTATTTAAATTTCCTGTTTTACTTATACTTGTGCGTATGTGAGGGTTTAATTCTATGCAAATTTTATCACATTTATAATTTAATGTATGCAACATCACAGTTAGGACACAATCCACAGTTAGGACACAACATCACAGTTAGGACACCATAAGGATTTCTCATGTTGCACTTTTTTTTTTTTTTTTAGATCCAGAATTTTTTTTTTACTCTTTTATTAGATAGGATTGGTTGATTCTTTTTTTTGTTTGTTTGTTTTTTAAATTTCTTTATTGATTAAGGTGTCACATTTTTGTCCTCATCCCCCCATTCCCATCCCACACCCCTCCCCACGGATGCTCCCACCCCCCTGTTGTCCTTAACCATTGGTTAGGCTCGTATGCATGCACACAAGTCCTTTGGTTGATCTCTCCCTCCTTTCCCCACCCTCGCCTACCCTCCCTCTGAGGCCAGACAATCCGATCGATGCCTTCTTGTTTCTGGGTCTATTCTTGTTCCTCAGTTTATGTTGTTCATCATTTCCCCTAGATGAGTGAGATCATGTGTTGCTGACAGGCAAATGAATCAGTCTGTAGTGAGTTTCTTTCTGGACCAACAGTTCTTTTGAGACCCAATTTCAATGTCCACCAGTTCCTTATGTGTACATGTCAGCACTGACTTTTCAGTTCTGGATGGTGAACAAATGGTGGTAATACAGGTCCTTCTCCCTCTGGTTTGGTCTCACCCGGACCCAGGGGCGCAGCCTCACCTGGACTCAGGGGCGCGTGGCCTCACCCGTACCCGGGACCCAGCATCACCCGGGCCCCGGGGCGCGTGGCCTCACCCAGACCCAGGGGCGTGTGGTCTCACCTGGACCCAGGTGTGCGCGGCCTCACCTGGACCTGGGATCCAGCCTCACCCGGACCCAGGGGCGCGCAGCCTCACCTGGACCCGGGATCCAGCCTCACCTGGATCCAGGGGTGTGCAGCCTCTCCCGGACCGAGGGGCACACGGCCTCACCTGGACCCAGGTGCGTGCAGCCTCACCTGGGCCTGGGACCCAGCCTCACCCAGACCCAGGGGCGCGTGACCTCACCCGGGCCTGGGACCCAGCCTCACCCAGACCCAGGGGCGTGTGGCTTCTCCTGGACCCAGGGGCGTGGCCTCACCCAGACCCGAGACCCAGCCTCATCCGGACCCAGGGGTGCGCGGCCTCACCCAGACCCAAGGGCGTGCAGCCTCACCCAGACCCGGGATCCAGCCTCACCTGGACCCGGGACCCAGCCTCATCCGGACCCAGTGGCGCGTGGCCTCACCCGGACCCGGGGGAGCGCGGCCTCTCCCGGACCTGGGACCCAGCCTCACCCGGACCCAGGGGCGTGCGGCCTCACCCGGACCCGGGATCCAGTTTCACCCGGACCTAGGGGCGTGCGGCCTCACCTGGGCCCGGGTCCCAGCTTCACCCAGACCCAGGTGCGTGTGGCTTCTCCTGGACCCAGGGGAACGCGGCCTCACCCGGACCCGGGATCCAGCCTCACCCGGACCCAGGGGCGTGCGTCCTCACCCGGATCCAGGGGCGTGTGGCCTCACCCGGACCCGGGACCCAGCGGGTCTTCGTCTTCTTGATCCCAATTCCTGTCGGTCAATTCCTTCTCAGCAATTCCTCCGGCCATTTTCTCAAAGTTCTGGGGCGGCTGCCACGGAACTCGTTGGGCGGCGGGCTTGGCGAGGCTCCGGTGCTCCCGGTGCGCGGCGGCGGGCTGGTCCAAGTTCGCTGCAGCGGCACTCGGGTCTGCAGCGGCGACCAGTCGCCGGGCAAGCGCACCTTGATCCAGGACCCAGCAGGGCCTCGTCTTCCTGATCCCAACTCCCATTGGTCAATTCCTTCTCAGCAATTCCTCCGGCCATTTTCTCAAAGCTCTGGGGCAGCTGCCGCAGAACTCGCTGGGCGGCAGGCTTGGCGAAGCTCTGGTGCACCCAGTGTACGGTGGCGGGCTGGTCCGAGGTCGCTGCAACGGTGTTCGGGTCTGCAGCAGCGGGTGGTCGCCGGGCATGCGCACCTGGCCGCTTCCGGGGCGCAGAGATTCTCAAAGGATTCGGAGGTCAGCAAGCGCAGAGTCTCCCATCCCATGTCCCCCAGGGGCTCGTCTGTCCGTGCTCGGCAGCGAGCGGAGCTGTCTCCTCAGCCAGAGATTGCCGGGGGAACCACGCCGAGCACGTTCCAGGCCCCCATTGTGTCGCCAGAGCCATAGCTCTTAAAGTGTGATCTTTGGCTCACCGACATCAGCATCATCCCATGTCTCCCTCTCTTTTATTCTAGTTGTAGAGCATTCGCTCAGCCAGCCCTCCGGTGGTTCTGGCTGTTTGTCTGCCCTGTTTTCCAGTTGTAGTTTCAAAATTGTAGTGGTAGGCAACAATCAGGCATCCGCCTTATGCCGCCATCTTGGTCCTCCTCTGTCTCCGCATTTTAGATGCTTCCCTGAGTTGATGGAGTTGCTTTGTGTGTTAGGTGTCCTAGCAGGGCCCAGTAGCTCAGCCTCCCCAGTTTTCTGTGGTGTATCCTCTTGTTGTACTCCTTTGTGGGCTGTGTGTGCAGTCTTGTTGTAGTTAAGCCGTGCTTGTTGTTGGAATCACTGGGGGGAGTTGATCTCCAAGCCAGTTGGCTGTGAGGATCAGCAGTGTCTCAGCTGGGAGAGCTTCTGTGCTCAGCTTGGATGGGGCGGAGTCTCAGGGTGGTGCAGACAAACTTGTTTCCCATCCTCACTGCCCTAAGAGGGCCGGTTTCTCCGTGTCTGAAACAATCGCTGTGCGTCTCTGAGGGAAGGCTGCTCTCGAGCCTCGCCAGCTGCCAAACATACCAGTTTCTCCCTGACTGGAGCTGGATTTCAGTGCAGACCGGAGGTTTTGTTTCTCTCCCAAACAAGAAAGCTAGCCACGCATCTGCTGCCCTCCCTCTCCGCGTGCTGGGAGCAAGCCAGCCGCGTATTCAGCCGCGTATTCAGCCACTGGCCCTTTCCGCGCTCACGGATCTCTGCACCTCCACAGCTCCTGAGGCTCAGCGTACCCCTCTCTTTTTTTCTCTAGTTGTAGGTTTTCCATTCTGCCAGCTTTCCGGTGGTTCTGGATGGTGTGCGCTCAGTTTTCTAGTTGTAGTTTTAAAATTGTTGTGATAGGCAACAATTAGGTGTTTACCTTATGCCGCCATCTTGGTTTCTCCCGATTCTTTTTTTTTAATTTCATTATTGATTAAGGTATTACATATGTGTCCTTATTCCCCCATTACCCCCCAATTCCCATTCATGCCCCCACCCCCTGATGTCTGTGTCCATTGATTAGGCTTATATGCATGCATATAAGTCCTTTGGGTGATCTCTTCCCCTTACCCACACCCTCCCCTACTTTCCCTGAGGATTGACATTCTGATTGATGTTTCTCTGTCTCTGGATCTATTTTTGTTCATCAGTTTATGTTGTTCATTATATTGCACATATGAGTGAGATCATGTGATATTTATCTTTCTCTGCCTGGCTTATTTCACTTAGCATAATGCTCTCCAGCTCCATCCATGTTGTTGCAAATGGTAAGAACTCCTTTTTACCGCAGCGTAGTATTCCATTGTGTAGATGTGCCATAGTTTTTTAATCCATTCATCTGCTGATGGGCACTTAGGCTGTTTCCAAATCTTAGCTATGATAAATTGTGCTGCTATGAACATAGGGGTGCATATATCCTTTCTGATTCGTGTTTCTTGGGATATATTCCTAGAAGTGGGATCACTGGGTCAAAGGGGAGTTCCATTTTTAGTTTTTTGAGGAAACTCCATACTGTTCTCCACAGTGGCTGCACCAGTCTGCATTCCCACCAGCAGTGCACGAGGGTTCTTTTTTCTCTGCATCCTCACCAGCACTTTTCATTTGTTGACTTGTTGATAATAGCCATTCTGACAGGTGTGAGATGGTACCGCATTGTTGTTTTGATTTGCATCTCTCTGATGATTAGTGACTTTGAGAAGGTTTTCATATGTCTCTTGGCCTTCCTTCCATCTTCTTTCAAAAAGTGTCTATTTAGATGAGTTGCTCATTTTTTTTATTGGGTTGTTTATCTTCTTTTTGTTAAGCTGCATGAGTTCCCTGTAAATGTTGGAGATTAAACCATTATCATTGATAACATTGGCAAATATGTTCTCCCATGCAGTGGGCTTTCTTGTTGTTTTATTGATGGTCTCCATTGCTGTGCAAAAACTTTTTATTATGATGCAGTCCCATTTGTTTATTTTCTCTTTAGTTTACATTGCCCTAGGAGCAGTATCATTGAAGAAATTTCTTAGGCATATGTCAGAGATTTTTCTGCCAGTAGATTCCTCTAGTATTTTTATGGTTTCTCGTCCTATGTTTAAGTCCTTGGTCCATTTTGAGTTTATTTTTGTGTATGGTGTAAATTGGTGGTCTAGTTTCATTTTTTTTTTTTGCATGTATCTGTCAAATTTTCCCAACACCATTTACTGAAGAGACTGTCTTGACTCCATTGTATATTCATGCCTCCTTTGTCAAATATTAATTGAGCATAGCGATTTGGATCAATTTCTTGGTTCTCTATTCTATTCCATTGATCAATATGTCTGTTCTTGTGCCAGTACCAGGCAGATTTGATAACAGTGGCTTTCCAATATTTTAAATCTGGTATTGAGAGGCCCCCTACTTTGTTCTTCTTTCTAAGGATTGCTGTGGCTATTTGGGGTCTATTTTATTCCAGATGAATTTTTGGAGAATTTTTTCTAGGTCAGTGAAATATGCCATTTATATTTCAATGGGGAGTGCATTGAATCTATAGATTGCTTTGGGTAGTATGGACATTTTAATGATGTTGATTCTACCAATCTATGAACATGGTATATTCTTCCATCTGTTTATGTCTTCCTCTATATCTTTTTTCAGTGTCCTGTAGTTTTCCACATATAGGTCTTTTACCTCCTTAGTTAAGTTTATTCCTAGGTATCTTAATTTTTTTGGTGTGATGGTAAATGGGATTGCTTTTTTTAGTCTCTCTTTCTGTAAGCTTACTATTGGTGTATAGAAATGCCATAGATTTCTTGGCATTAATTTTGTATCCTGCTACATTGCCAAATTCATTTATTAAGTCTATTAGATTTTGATGGAGTCTTTCGGGTTTTTTATGTACAATATCATGTCATCTGCGAATAAGGACAGCTTTACTTCTTTTTTCCAATATGGATAACTTTTATTTCTTCTTCTTGTCTAATTGCAATGGCTAATCCTCACAGTACTATGTCGAACAGGAGTGGTGATACTGGGCATCCCTGTCTTGTTCCTGTTCTTAGGGGAAATGGTTTTAGTTTTTGCCCGTTGAGTATGATGTTGGCTATGGGTTTGTCATATATGGCTTTTATTATGTTGAGGTATGATCCTTCTATTCCCACCTTGCTGAGAGTTTTTATCAAGAAAGGGTGTTGGATTTTGTCAAATGTTTTTTTCTGCATCAATTGATATGACTATGTGATTTTTATCACTCAATTTGTTTATGTGATATATCACGTTTATTGATTTGTGGATATTGTACCATCCTTGCATTCCTGGGATAAATCCTACTTGGTCGTGGTGTATGATCTTTCTGATGTAGTCCTGGATCTGATTTGCTAGAATTTTGTTGAGGATTTTGGCATCTATGTTTATGAGGGATATTGACCTGTAATTCTATTTCATTGTGTAGTCTTTATCTGGTTTTTCTATTAGGGTGATGCTGGCTTCATAGAAGGAGCTTGGAAGTGGTCCTTCCTCTTGAATTTTTTGGAATAGTCTGAGGAGGATAGGTTTTAGGTATTCCTTGAATGTTTCGAAAAACTCCCCTGTGAAGCTGTCTGGCCCAGGGCTTTTGTTTGCTGGAAGCTTTTTGATGACTGCTTCAATTTCTTCCATAGTTATTGGCCTATTGAGATGTTTAGATTCTTCCTGATAGATGTTTGGAAGGTTATATTTTTCTAGGAATATGTCCATTTCCTCCAGGTTGTCTTGTTTGTTGGAATAGAGTTGTTCATAGTATTTTTTAACAATCTTTTGTATTTCGGTGGGGTCTGTTGTTATTTCACCTCCTCCAATTCTGATTTTGTTTATTTGGGTCCTCTCTCTTTGCTTCTTGGTGAGCCTGGCTAGAGGTCCATCAATCTTGTTTATCCTTTCAAAGAACCAGCTCTTGGTTTGGTTGATCTTTTGTATTGTTTTTTTGGTATCAATGTCGTTTAACTCCACTCTGATCTTTATTATTGCCTTCCTTCTGCTTACACTGGGCTTTTCTTTTTGCTCTCTTTCTAACTCTTTGAGTTGTAGAATTAGGTAATTTACTACCATTGTTTCTTGTTTTTTTTTGCAGTAGGCTTGTAGAGCTATGAACTTCCCTCTCAAGACTGCTTTCACTGTGTCCCATAGATTTTAGATTGTTGTGTTTTCATTGTCATTTGTTGCCAAGATGTTTTTTTATTTCTTCTTTGATCTCTGTGGAAACCCAGTCATTGTTTAATAGCATGCTGTTTAGTCTCCATGTGTTTGATTTTTTTGGATTGTTTTATTGTAGTTGATTTCCAGTTTTATGCCACTGTGATCTGAGAAGATGCTTGATATGATTTCTATCTTCTTGAATTTGAAGAGACTTTGCCTGTGACCCAGCATATGGTCTATCTTTGAAAATGACCCATTTGCACTTGAGAAGAATGTATATTCTGTGCCTTTGGGGTGGAATGTTCTGAAGATGTCAATTAAGTCCATCTGATCTAGTGAGTCATCTAGAATTGATGATTCTTTGCTGATTTTTTGTTCAGAGAGTTTGTCCAATGGTGATAGTGGGGTATTAACCTTTTGCACTCGGATGGCAAGTGTGACTCGACATGGTTAGCATTAGAATAAAGGAATTGAGAAAAAAAGCAAGAGAGGGCAAAGGGTTAAAGTCTCCTACTATGATTGTATTGCTGTCAATCTCTCCCTTGATATCCTCCAGGAGTTTATTTTATGTAATTGGGTGCTCCTGTATTGGGTGCATATATGTTTACCAGAATTAATTCTTTTTGTTAGATTGCTCCCTTTAGTATTATGCAGTGGCCTTCCTTATCTTTTGTTATGTCCTTCACTTTGAGATCTAATTTGTTAGATACAAGTATTACTACCCCAGCTTTTTTTTTTTTTTTTTTCATTTCCATTCACCTGAAAAACCTTTTTCCATCCCTTCACCCTCAGTCTGTGTGCGTCTTTTTTTCTGAGGTGGGTTTCTTGTAGATAGCAGATATATGGGTCGTGTTTTCTTATCCAATCTGTTACCCTATGTCTTTTGATTGGGGCATTTAATTCATTTACATTTAAAAGTTATTATTGATAGGTATTTATTTGTTTCCATTTTTATTCTTTACCCCTGTGTTCCTTCTTAGCTTCCTATTTCTTTTCTCCTCTTCTTCTTCTTCTTCTTCTTCTTCTTCTTCTTCTTCTTCTTCTTCTTTTTGCAGCAGACCCTTTAGCATTTCTCGCATTGCTGGTTTGGTGGTAATATATTCCCTTTATCCTTTTTTGTCTGTTCAGCTCCTGATTTCACCCTCAATTTTGATTGAAAGCCTTGCTGGGTACAGTATTCTTGGATTCAGACCCTTCCTTTGCATGACTTTGTATATTTCATTTCATTCCCTTCTGGCCTGATGAGTTTCTGTTGAGAAATCAGTTGCTAGTCTGATGGGGGTTCCTTTGTAGGTAACTTTCTGTCTCTCTCTGGCCACTTTTAAGATTCTTACTTAGTCGTTGGCGTTTGCCAATTTAATTATAATGTGCCTTGGCATCGGTCTTTTGGTGTTCATTTTGCTTGGGACTCTGTGAGCTTCTTGGATTTGTGTGGGGTTTTTTCTTCCCTATATCAGGGAAGTTTTCTGTCATTATTTCATCAAACAGGTTTTCTATTCCTTGCTCAGTTTCCTCTCCTTCTGGAACCCCTATTATGCGGATGTTGTTTTGTTTCATGTTGTCCAAAAGTTCCCTTAGGCTCTCCTCCTGCTTTTTAATTTTTTTTCTAGAAGCTGCTCTACTTGTGTAATTTTTCCTACCTTGTCTTCTAGGTCACTGATTCGGTCCTCTGCTTCTTCTAGTCTACTCTTGATGCTTTCTATTGAGTTCTTTACAGCAGCAATGTCATTTTTCATTTCTACTTGTTGTCTTCTTCATTTCCTCTTGGTTCTTACTCATATTGTCAAATTTGTCTTCCATTCTTTTCAGCCACTTTATGACCATTTCTCTGAATTCTTTCTCTGACAGGTTGCTTGCCTCCATTTCGTTTACTTCCTTTTCTGGTGATGCCTGCTTTTCTTTCATATGCGGGCTCTTTCTTTGTCTCCCCATGGTCTCTCTTCTCCAGATGTCTGTTTATGTAGTTCTCTTTCTCCTGCGTTGATTTAAAGGCACAGAATACAACAGAACCAGGTATAACACACGAGGCACTGAAATATATTCACTATATTAATAACCCCAAATAAAGGTTACCACCAGAGAAATGAAAATTAGGGGATACGAGAGAAAGAAGAGGAGAGAGAATAGAGAAAGGAGTGCCAAAATAAAATTGTGAAAAGGAAAAAAAAGTAAGGGGGAAAATAAAGAGAATAAGAAAGAAAAGGGGAACAAACTATATATATGTGGAGAAAACTCCAATAGAACAGCCACTAATCCCAGCAAATGCCAGCAACAAGTAACTGGAGATGAATACAAGCTACAAACAACAATTAATATCAAGTGAGGGGAGGAAAAACAGAAGCAAGAAACAAAAACAAAGCAAACAAAAAAGAATAAGCAACACAATCTCACAAACAAGCATAAAAAATCGATATAATCAACATTCAAGCAAACAACAACAAAAGGACAGAGAGAAAAACAATTTTTTGGATAGTGAAGACAGAGAAGAGAGAGGTGTGTATGGACTCAGAGTAGGGGATTGGAAATTATATATAAAAGCAGGGTGAAATTTTAACAGGGGGTAAAAAGAAAGAATAGGGAAAATCTAAAGCAGGAAAAGGGTAAGAGAAACAGGACAACAAAAGAGGAAAAGTTAGGAAGAGAGTGATGGCATAAAGGTAGAGTTGAGATAGAGTAGAATGATACTAAAGGAAAGATGAAAATAGAATGTAGAACACCAATATCAAAGTAAAATAAAGAGAAAATGAAATAACATTTTTTTTAATAAAAGGTAAATAGTACTGGTAATAATACTGATTGAAAAAATGTAATAATTATAAAGGTAAAATCAAGTGAGGAAAAAAGAAAAAAATAGTTTCTTAAGTAAAAGATGAAAGAAAAAGAAAATAAATAAAAATAAATAAATGAAAATAAAATGTGCAGTAGTGAAGGTCATTTACTTCCTCTATTGTTCTGTTTGGCATGCCTGTTTCCCAGTCAGAACAGTATTGCAGTTCCCTGCTTTCCACTGCTCCTCAGTGTTGTAAGTCAGTCCTGATTTTTAAGCAGGCAGTGTGTCTTAATTTCTTGTATTCCTTTATTTGTGATTACACAAGAGTCAATTTATGATTCAACCCCTAGGTGGCAGTGTTTCTGGATTGACCTCCAGGTCTATAGGTCCTCTCTAGCCTGTGCTTAGATCCTGCTTTCCCTGTGGCACTCAATACCGGTTTGTGGGAGTGGGCTGCCCCAGAGCTGGTTCTCCGAGGGTCACTCCCCGCTCTGATCCCAAGATTCCAGAAAAACAACTTTCCCCTGCAGTCTCTCAGGGTGTCCCCAGCTGGGTGATCCTATGTATTGGGCTTAGTAATCAGAAGCAAGGATTTAAAGAGGAAAAAGTGCAAGTGTGTGAACTCCGGAGCTGCGCGCAAGTCTGCACAATCTTTTTTCCCCCTTGTGTCCAAGCACCAGGCACACTTTTAAAATTTTTAGGCTGTCCTTATGTGTCAGATCAAAATGGTTTGCTTTTTATAGATCCCCTCTGTTAGCAGCTCTGAGGATCCCCTTCCACATTCATGAATCACGCCAGCCCCAACAGCCACGGATTTTTCTAGGTGCAGACTTCCCCTGGTCCTCCAGCTCCCACAGTGCACGCGTTTCTCTGTCCTGCCGGGACCAGAGACCTCACCTTATCCCAAGCGAAATCTGACCTTTCCGTAGTGGAGTGTAGAGCTCCTCTGAATCCGCATGTTTGTGCCAATTGGGGACCGGTGCTCTGGGGTTCGCAGCTGTTCGGTAGGTGCCGCAGTTGTAGATTTTCAGTCTTCCGATAACATCCACTTTCCCCTTCAAGATGGCACAGTCTCTGCGTCGGAGCCGGTGGCTCCAGGAGGGAACCCAGCAGCAGTGGGGGCTGCCCGGTCAAGGGAGCCCCATCCAGCAGTCCCCCACCTTCTCCTGGAGTATAGCTGTCCCTTAACTCACCAACAGACACTCCCCGTGCGACCCTCAGCTGTTCTTTCTATCTGCTCCAGGACAAGGCTCGGGACACGTCTGTCTATTCCTCCACCATATTTTTCTCCCCTCACGTTGCCCTTTTATAACTACCTTCCTTCAACCCTCTCCCCCATATCTAATCTCCAGAAACCAATAATCTGGCTTCAATTTCTATAATTTTGTCATTTCAAAAATTCTCCATAAATGCAATCATACAGTATGTAATCTTGCAGGGTTAGTTTTTCTCATTCAGCATAATTCCCTGCAGACTCATTCAAGGGGTTATGTTTATTAATATTTTGTTCCATTTAATTGTTTAGTAGTGTTACTTGGTATAGATGTTTAACCATTTGTCCATTGAAAGGTATCTAGATTTTTCTAGGTTATGTATATTATGAATAGATCTGCTATGAACATCTGTGTATAGGTTTTTATAAACATAAGGGATTTCATTTTTGTGCAATAAATGCCCAGGAATCCAATTGCTGGGTTACATGGTAGTTGCATGTTTAGTTTTATAAGAAACTGCAAAATTGTTTTCTAGAATTAGGTACTGTTTTACATTCCCATCAGCAAAGTATGAGGGATACAGTTTCTCTGCATCCTCATCAGCATTTGGTGTTATCACTATTATTTTCATTTTAGTCATTCTTAAGAGGTGTGTAGTGATATATTGTTATGGTTTTAATTTGCATTACCCTAATGGCTAATAATGCTGAACAACTTTTCATGTGCTTATTTGCCATCCAAATATTCTCTTTGATGAAATGTCTCTTCATGTCTTGTCCATTTTCTAATTAGATTACTTGTTGTTTGTTTTTACTGTTGAGTATTGAGAGTTCTTTTTATATTCTAGATATAAGTTCTTTGTTGGATATGTGGCTTTCAAATATTTTCTCTAAGTCTGTAGCTTTTATTTTTATCCTCTTAGCAAGACCTTCTGTAGCACAAAAGTTTTTAATTTGGATGAGTTGCAATTTATCAATTTTCTTTCTATGGTGCAGGCCTAAGAACTCTTTGTCTTGTTATAGATCCAGAACATTTTTTCTTTTCTTTTTTAAGTTTTACAGAATTGTGTTTTACATTTAGAGTTTAAATATGCAATCTATTTCATGTTCATTTTTTTTATTAATTTGTGAGATTTAGGTCATGGTTTTTGTGTTGTTGTTTTTACCAGTAAGTGTCCAGTTGTTCCAGTACTATTCATTGAAAAGCTTTTCCTTTCTCCAGTGAATTGGCTTTGTACCTATGTCAAAAATTATATCACAGGGCCTAACCTCTTGAGATTGGCAGAGTAGACATCATGCAGTGGATCCTGGAAAAGGCTAGAAAGGGCTACAACACTGAAGAACAAAGCCCAGAAACCATGTGACATTTATACTATGACATCAGAAGACATCAAGTATTTTGATGTGAGTGTTCTTCCAGATGATCATTGTTGTCCTCTCATGTTTGCACTCAGTTGTGATCAAAAGTCACTGTACTCTGTGTGGTGAGGAGTCAGCAAGTCATTGGATAAAGAACACTCATGATTCCTGTGTCCTGTGTGCTGGGTCTGCAAGTGGTGTCTCCTGAAATAGATGTTTCTGGCTACTGCTGCTGCAGGCATCTTTCACCATGTTTACCTTTACTCTGTTCCCTGTGGATTCTGTTTGACACAGAATTTCTGACTAGAACGTCAACTTTGACCTCACTCATTGTATACATCTGCTTGCAAATAAGCAGATGAGATGCCCAAAGGCCCTGGGTTACGATGTATGAGCCCAAGCCTAAAATTAATCAGAATGTGGGCATTTGGGATATTTTTTAAAAGAAAAAAATGGTTTAGAGCCACTTTTCCAAAAGCAGATGCTTTCCATAGCATATGCAACACAGTAACAAATATGTAAGCTAATTTATTTCAGCAATATTCTCATATCCAAACATTAATTTATTACTTTGCACAAAATTAAACCCTTGTACTACTACATATTAATTTAATTTTTTATTATTACATCATTATGATTATTAAAATTCTTCAATACAGATAATTTTCTACAAACCAGCATAGGATTTGCTTTAATAGTGCTTTTTTTGTATTTATTAGTAAAGCTTAACTGGATTAAGACTTATAATGCTCCCTTTTTCCAACATATTCTCCACAAAAGTCTCAAAACAAATATATGAATTGCTCTATGTGGTAGTCAGCCTCCAAAATAGTCCTCAGTGATCCTCACCTTCTGGCATTCATGCCCTTCCCATGACCTGAGCAACCAACAAGAGATTTTGGAAGTGACAATAAGTGACTTTGGAGAGGTTAGTTCATAAAGATACTTAAGACTCCCCTTGCTCTCTCCTCAATCACTTTCTTTTTTTTTTTAATAAATCTTTATTGTTCAGATTATTACAATTGTTTCTCCTTTTTCCCCCCTATATCTCCCCATCACCCGGTTCCCTCCCCCCCATTGTCCTTATCCATAGGTGTATGATTTTTGTCCAGTCTCTTCCCATACCCCCCACACAGACACCCCTTTCCCCCTGAGAATTATCAATCCACTCCCATTCTATGCCTCTGATTCTATTATGTTCGCCAGTTTATTCTGTTCCTCAGATTTTGAATTCACTTGATTTTTAGTATCACTTGTTGATAGATATTTGTTGTTCATAATTTTTATGTTTACTTTTTTCTTCTTTTTCCTCTTTTTAAAGAATACCTTTCAGCATTTCATATAATACTGGTTATAATCAGAAGCAAGGATGGCTGGCGGGAGGGGCTGTGGTCCTATCAGGGTGGTGGGGGCCCATAGGAAGTGGAGTCAGCCAGGAGGAGGGGCTGTAGGAGGTTGGCCAGCCAGCCCCACCCCCTATTGAGGTGGGGAGGGGGGCAATCAAGGGTGGGGCTGGCCAGGGGGAGGGGCTTCAGGCCCATCAGCATTGTGGGGGCCCATCGGGGGTGGGGCCATCCAGGGGCTTCAGGAGGTTGGCTGGCCAGCTGCACCTCCTATTGGGGTGGGTGTTGCTATCAGGGGCGGGGCTGCCCAGGGGAGGGCTGATCAGGGGTGGGGCTGGCCAGGGGGTATTTGGCCTGCCAGCCCTGCCCTTGGTCGGGGTGGGAGAGTCTGATCAGGAGTGGCCACAGGAGGTTGGCCAGCAAGCCCCACTCCCTGATTGGGCCATTTCAGTGGCCATAGTGGGCATCATAGCAACCAGTCGTTAGAGTTGTTATAGTGTTATGGTCGCTGGCTTTTTATATATATAGACTAGAGGCCCGATGCATGAAAATTCATGCACTGGAGGAGGGGTCCCTCAGCTTGGCCTGCCCCCTCTCACAGTCCAGGAGCCCTCAAGGGTGGGAGGCGACCCAGCAATCAGGGGAAGGTGACACCCCCATCACACCTCTGCTTCTGCCACTGCCAGCAGCACAAGCCTCAGCCGGCCCTGGTTACCTGAGCCTCGGGAGGCTTGCCTGTGCCTCGGGCCCTCCCTGGGCAGCTGGGCAGCCAACATCCAAGGCTTGCTTGTGCCTCGGGCTGGCTCTGGGTGGCTGGGGGGATGAGGGTGAGTCTACCACACTGCACACCTGCCCCCCGCCCTGGCGGGGCTGAAAGGACTGGGGGACTCCAGTGGGGCTGGGAGACTGGGCACTGCCATCATTTGGTTATGGGAGCTGCCATCTTTGTGACAACGTGACAGTCAATTTGCATATTCCCTCCTTATTAGATAGGATGATTTGAATTATTGACAGGTCTAGCTATTGTTGCACAGTGATTAGAATGCCAGCCCACACCCCAAAGGGTTGAGGGTTTGATTCCCAGTAAGGGCACATACCTGGGTTGCAGGTTTGATCATTGGCCATGGTCAGTGGGCTTGTGGGAGGCAACCAATCAATGTGTCTCTCTCTCCCTCTCTCTCTCTCCACCTCTCTCCCTCCCTTCTACTCTCTCTTAAAATCAGTGGAAAAAATATCCTCAGGTGAGGATCAACAACAACGAAGAATTTTATGACATTCAGGAAAAAGCAAAATTGTAGATACAATTATCAGTGGTTGCCAGGGACTCAGGGGATGGGGGAATAAAACACAGGTGATTTTTTAGGGCAGAAAATACCTATATGATAGTATAAAAGAATATACTTGGAATTTGTCAAAATGTATAGACCCTTACAGAACAAAGTGTGAAAGTTAGTGTTTGCAGTTTAAAACCAATTTAGGAGGCTGGGGATTTCAGGAAGAAAAACAGACTGGCAAGAGAATCTAACTGTAATACAAATATATGAGACAACTTCACTGAAGGGAGTGGGTAGGATAGGTCCTTACCCAAGTAACTTTGGAAATGAGTTAAGTCTGTAAGACTAAAATCACAAGTAACCTTCCCATACACATTGTAATCTAGTTGATAAAGTGTGTTTCCCATGGGGGGTGGGTTAACAATTCTGATGGGGCTATACATGAATACTGGAATTAAATAAATAGATTGCAGTTGGTAGGAACCAGGTTTCTCACTGTTGGCATGGAAATCCTTTACAAGCAGTCCTCAGGTTACATCAGACTCGATGTACGTTGTTTTGTGGTTATGTCGCCATCTCCCATCTATAATAATAAAAGTGTAATATGCTAATTAGACTGGACAGCCAAACGACCTTCCAGACAAAGCCCAGGCTTCGAGGGCTGAGGCAAGCTTCCATGGCTGTGAGGGCTGAGCCCCTTGCACGAATTTCGTGCATCAGCCTTCTAGTTTATTTATTAAAAAAAAGTTCTGTCATTTCGACGTATGTACATATGTACTTTATGTTTTTTATTATTTATTTACCACCAGTAAAGGTCAGGAATTATTATCATTCTTTAAATTTTTTTGCTGTTTCACTTCATTACTGCTGTGTATGTGCTCCATGTGAGTGACGTAGGTGCTTACGTAGGTGGGTTCTGACTTATGGTGAAAATCGTGTTATGTCACACCATTAGAACGGATCTCCAACGTAACCTGAGGACCTACTGTATAATAAAAGCATAGTATGCAAATTGCCCCCTTGACTAGATTTCTTCTGGAAGTTCAACCAGGGGGTGGGGGCAGGGGCAGGGCCGGCCGAGGGAAGGGAGGGAGGCCAGCTGGCAGCTGGCAGCTGGCAGCTGGCAGCCTCTAGGGACCCTACCAGTGCAGGAATTTCATGCACTGGGCCTCTAGTTTATAGATAAGCAAGGGGAAGAGGCTAAAATGATCCATGTGGTAATAGATAGACATCACTATGAACTCATGTTTAACTTAATATAGTTATACATAGAAGTATTATAGATATGTGTATATGAATGGGTTAATATATATACATATATTTCTTTGCTCTGTCAGCTAAGAGAGCCTAGAAGCAATGAGACCACAGGAGCAAAGAGCACATCTAGCATCCAGATCTTGGTTTCTAATACCATCTATACTAATAAAAGGGTAATATGCTAATTAGACTGGATAGACCATAAGTCTTCTGGACATCATTCCAGATGTCCTTCCTGACGAAGCTTGGGGCGTGGCTGGCCTGCAAACACCACAGCCCCTCGCCCTGGATGACCCCGCCCCCCAGCGGGGATCCCCCACCCCGATCCAGGGACCCCTTAAAGGCAGGCCAGCCGGCCCCCACCAGTGCACCAGGCCTCTATCCTATATAATAAAAGGGTAATATGCAAATTGACCCTAATGGCAGAACGACCAGAACGACTGCTGGACCAGTCACTATGAGGCGCACTGATCACCTCTTGGTCCCTTTCCCAGGCCGGCAGGCTTCAATCTCCTGATTTTCGCAGCGGGGGCAGGGCCGGTGAGCTGGCAGAAACAGCTGACCTCTTGGTCCCTTACCCCGGCTGTCAGGCACCTATCACCCAATGGTGAATGGGGAACCGAGGGTGTGTGGTGGCACAGGGTGGGGCCAGCTGAGGGCAGCTGGGGAACATGGCCCTGATCCAGGACCTCTAGTTCTACAATAAAAGGAATGAGGGCTCCTTAGATAAAGAGCTGATTCTAGGACTGGGGCAAAAATATACAAGATGAGCCTGGCATCTGACAAAAAGGAGATAAGTGATTTAAAAAAACACATATTGATGGGGATATATCAAAGGAGCTCAGAAGCCAACTGAAAGTGCTCCTAGTGGCTAAAGTTAGAACAATTTGAGCAATAAAATTAGTGTTGGATTATAAACCAAAGTATAAAATGAATTTTCATAGTCCATAGTGATATAAGTAAATAAATTAATTAATTAATAGATGGGGAAAAGAAACAAATCTCTCAAGCAGAAAAATTCCAAATAATTTATGTAGATACTCTGCGCTTAAGGAGGGAGCATAATGCTTCACTCCTTAGGTGTGGGCTGCACATTGTGATGTCTTTCCAAAGAGTAAAGTATGGAAAGGGGAGCAAGCGAGAAAGTTTACAGTGGAGAGACCCGATAAACACCACTTCAATAAGGTCAACATCAACAGATATAAATCGTGTTGATAGTATGTATCCTTGATATGCTGTGATGAAAATGGCACTTAAATTGTGTTCTTCCTCACAATACAGTAATCCATAACTCCGGTATCATCTTATTGCTTGTCTAAGAAAAACATCTGATGAATTCCAATGGTGAGGCACCCTACAAAATACCTGACTAATCCTCCAATTTGTCAAGGAAAGTCTGAGAAACTACCACAGCCAAGAGAAGCCTAAAAGAGACATGACAATCTGTACTGTGGTGTCCTGAATGGGATCCTGGAACAGAAAAAGGACATTAGGTAAAACTAAGGAAATCAGAAGAAACTATGCACTTTGGTTCATAATAATGTATCACTATTGATTCATTAATTGTAAAAAATGTACCATACTAATGTAATCTATAATAATAAAAGCATAATATGCTAATTAGACCTGATGTCCTTCTGGATGACATTCTGGATGAAGCCGGGGCTGCAGCCATGGGATTGAGGCAGCCAACAGGGCTGCGAGGGAGGAATCCAAGCAGCCGCTGCAGCTGCAAAGGCCTACTCTTGCACGAATTTCGTGCATTGGGCCTCTAGTATGTCAATAATAATGGAAACTGGGTGCAGGGTAAATGGAAAATCTCTGTAATATCTTCTCAATTTTGCTGAAAATTTAAAACTTTAAAAAAAGAAAGTCTATTTAAAAATATTTGATAAACCATAAGGTGACAAAGTCCATCTTATCCTGGTTCTTATTTGCATTTATTTGTTTAAGGTGATGTTAAACAGGTTTTCATAAATTTATTGTCCATGCATTTTCTTCTTTCATGATTTTCCTGTTCTTATCCTTTGCCCATTTTTCTAATGGAGTATTACCTTTGTGTTAATCGGTTTTTAGATGAAGGAAATTAACCTTTGTCTGTCATATGTGCTCTTTTCCAATTTGTCATTTGTCTTTCAATCTTGTTTATGATATTTTCTGCTATACAATTTTTTTTTGTTTTTATGTAGTCAAATTTATCAATCTTTCCCTTATGTTTTGTATATTTCATGTCATTCTTGAAAAGGCCTTTGCTACCCTGAGATTATAAAAATATTCATATTTCCTTCTACTGATTTTATGGTTTTATATTTTCACATTTTATATTGTTATATAAAAAATTTGTGAGGTATAAAAAGTAAGACATTAATCCAGCTCTATTTATTTTGCCCCAATAGTATTTATTGAATATTTGTTTCCCTAGTAAATTTCAATGACTCTTTTATAACATAATAAATTCTGAATTTGGGTTTATTTATGAATTTTCTATTTTAATTTTACTCATCTATCTCTCTACTCTTAGAATAGTGCTATGGTATTTTAATTATTGTATCTTTGTAATAAATTTTAATATCCGGTAAGGCAAATCCTCTCTTATTAGTTTCATTTTTTTCAAAATTCCCTTGCTATTCCTTAATATATACCCTTCCAGAAAACTTTAGAATAATTTTTTAAAGTTTCAAAAAATAAGAACCCCAAAAACTCTTGGAATTTTCACTGAGAGTGTTTTTAATTTATAGGTTAATCATGAGAAAACAGGCAGCTTTTACGATATTGAGTCTTCCTATCAAAGAAAAAGGTATGTTTTTCTATTTGTCAAAATCTGCTTTTATGTTCTTCAGAAGAGTTTTATACTTTTCTTCATATGAGTCTTGCACATTTTTGTTAAATTTATATTCCTACGTATTTATATTTTTCTCCATGAGTCTTGAACTTTTGAAAATTTATATGCCTGAGTATTCTATGCTTGCTATTGCTATTGGCAATTGAGTATTTTTCACCATTATATTTTTAAATATTTATTAATAATACATGAAGCTACTGAGGCAAGAATAAATAAATGAGTTTGCATAAATATGTATATATGTATTAACACACACACACACACACACACACACACACACACACACACACACGAAACAGAGACCTCCAAGAGTTGGGGGCTGCTTTGTATCAGAGGATCAAAGCTACTGTTACTTTCTACCCTGCGCATTTTTCTCCAGCTGAGAACAATTATCTCAAGTAAGAAGGAGAACTATTAGCAATCAAAAGCACCAGTAGAGTGGTTAAGAGAAAGGTCTCTGTGGTCAGACTGCCTGGAATCAAGTTCAAGTTTCATCACTTCCAACTGTGTGACATTGAATGTGTAACTTTATATCTCTATACTACAGTTCTCCCATATATAAAATGACAATGATAATAATAGCATGTACTTCAGAGGATTGTTCAACATTAGATGGATTAATATAAAGTATTCAAAACAGTGACTTGGAATAGTAAATACTACTTATTACTAAAATTACCATGAGTATCCTCTTTCTCAGTCCTCCACCATTCACACAATAAAACATTGTTGTTTTTCTCTTTATCATACACAAGGTTTTAATATACAATCAGTGTGCATTGTAAGTTTATATTGAGTCAATCAATTTACCTAAAATGTTACCTGGCCATATAGCACATGAAAATGGAAAATAAACAGATTTACAATAACCTTTGACTGTTTTGTACTCTGATGGGTATTAGATTTATTGGGTGATCACTTTGTAAGTTATATAAATGCCTAATCATAGGGCTGTACATCTGAAACTAATATAATGTTGTATGTCAACTATAATTTCCAAATTAAACTAAATAAATAAATAGTAAGGCAAAGAAAAATAAGGAAGAAAAGCTGGTTAGATTTAAATAAGTTCTAGATTTTAATGTATTTTTATTTTTTGTTTTGACAATGTAGCACCATGGTGTAAGACAACGTTAGGGGAAACAATCCGAGTAAGAGAGATATGGGAATGTCTGTACTATCTTTGCAATAGCCCCACCCTCTCAACTCCCTGTGGCCCCACCCTGCTGAGCTCATACTATGCAAAGGAGTCACCTTCCTGGGCACTTGTTGTAGAGGTCTGGACAGACTTGGGGTGTCAGAGATTCAGTTGTGTGGCTCTGTGTTTGGGAGCCATTCCTTCCCCTTCCTGTGAGCCTGACCAGCACAATCCTTCCATGGGTGATCCACCAGCCCCACCCTTCTGATTCCCGGTAGTGATCCCTTGCTAACCTAGGGCTCTCAAGGAGGCCCAGTCAAAAATCAGAGTTGTGTGGCTCTAGGGTGGGGGACATTTTCCCCTTGCATGCCCAACCGGTGCCACCATTCCTGGGCAGAGCCCTCCCTTCACACAGACAAATCTTGGTCTGTTTGAGCATAATAAATTCTGCTGGCCTCACCTTTATTTGATGACTCCCAAGATCCTGCCCACCAAAAAGGTCTGAGGGTACCCTGCAGGTGGCAGCTGACCTTGGTGTATGCTGATACTTTTGCTGAATGGCCTCAGATACAGCACTGGGACAGTCTGAATCTAATCAATCTGGGGAACACCACTCACCCCTACCTGGTGACTCACTGAGAACCTACCTTACACAATTCAGGTACTGCCAGAGGCTCTTTCAGTGACTGAGCCTAACAGGCAGCAGGCAGGGGGAGGCGGATCTGAGGGTGCCTTGGTCCTTTTGCTGACTTTCCCCTGGTATTGGTGCTGGTGGAATCTGGCCTTGGTGTGTACCTTGACCCTGCCATGTACACCAAGATGCAGCAAAGACAGACACAAACTATGGATCACTTTGTAGTTCCAATCAAGTAGGTTAGGGCCAGTAACAGGCAGGGTCTGATATTGACCTGCACCAAAGTCACTCCCAAAAGGCACTAGAACCAATACACCAGGTGGCAGGTTTCAGAC
Organism: Cnephaeus nilssonii; assembly: GCF_951640355.1. Classification (NCBI taxonomy): domain Eukaryota; kingdom Metazoa; phylum Chordata; class Mammalia; order Chiroptera; family Vespertilionidae; genus Cnephaeus; species Cnephaeus nilssonii. The sequence continues at coordinate 46,793,310 of NC_137071.1, forward strand.
TACATGATAGCTGTATCCAAATAGTTTCACAAGTGACACATCCAAAGGGAGATCTCAGCAGGCACAAAAACCTGCTGGGGTTAATTCACTTCGTGTGTTTAGCACCTGCATAGCAGCTTGTACACTATGGTCAGGGTTGATCCTCACAGTCAGGTGGAAGAGGAAGAGAGTGTAGGGGGCATAAACGGTGATGGACAAAAATAAAATAAAGATAACAAAACAGAAGATAGAGATTATCATAGTGGATATAAAAAAATCAAACTATATGTCATTTACATGTGCAAAGGTCAACCCCATGCACAAAGGGGCCAACAGCAATCAAGACTCAAGTACAACAGGGGGATTCATATAAACCATACCAAGGATATTCCTGGAGCACCTTATTCAGGTAATAATGGAAACTGTGCTACTGAGCCCCATACCAAAACTGGTAAACAGCAGATCTAACTAATATACAAAAACAAATACAGAGAAACAGCCAAAATGAGAAGACAAAGAAACGTACCCCAAATGAAAGGGTATGAGAAATCCCCAGAAAAAGAACTAAATGAAGTGGAGCCAAGCAATCCACCAGATTCAGAGTTCAAAGCAATGGTTATAAGGATGCTTAAGGAAATTGGGGGAAGAATGGAAGATCTCAGTGAGAACTTAAACAAAGAGATAGTAAGCATTAAAAAGAACATAGAAACCAGTCAGAAATGAAGAATACAATATATAAAATGAAGAATACACTAGAAGGAATCAACAATCGGTTAGATGACGCAGAGAACTGAATCAGTGATTTGGAAGACAAGGCAGAAAATAACACCTAATCAACCAGCAAAAAGAAAAAAGGATTAAAAACTGAGAATTTTTTAAGGCACCTCTGGGACAACATGAAGCATAATAACATCTGCATTATAGGGGTATCAGAAGGAGGAGAGAGCTGGCAAGGGATCGAGAACCTATTTAAACAAATAATGGTTGACAACTTCCTCACCTGGTGAAGAAAAATGACACACAAGTCCAGGAAGCAGAGAGAATCCCAAACAAGATGAATCCAAACAGGCCCACACTAAGACACATCATAATTAAAATGGCAAAGGTTAAAGACAAAGAGAGAATTTTTTAAAAATATATATTTTATTGATTTTTTACAGAGAGGAAGAGAGAGAGAGAGAGAGTTAGAAACATCGATGAGAGAGAAACATCGATCAGCTGCCTCTTGCACACCCCCTACTGGGGATGTGCCCGCAACCAAGGTACATGCCCTTGACCAGAATCGAACCCGGGACCCTTGAGTCCGCAGGCCGACGCTCTATCCACTGAGCCAAACCGGTTTCGGCAAAGAGAGAATCTTAAAAGCAGCAAGAGAGCTAGTTACCTACAAGAGAGCTCTCATAAGACCATAAGCTGATTGAGTAACAGAAACATTTAAGGACAGAAGGGATTGGTATGAAATATTCAACGTGTTGAAAAGTGAGGACCTACAACCAACACTACTTGACCCAACAAGACTATCATTTAAAATCAAAAGAGAAATAAAGAGCTTCCCAGACAAGTAAAAGCTAAAGGAGTTCATTACCAAGAAACTAGTATTACAAGAAATGTTAAAGGGTCTTATTTAAGAAGAAGAAAAACAAACAAAAACAACAAAAAATTCAGATAAATATAGTTATAAAAATAAAATGGATAATTGATGTGACAGCTTCTTTAGCTGGGGAGCAGGGAAAGCGGGACTCTAAAACAGAGTTAAAAACATTTATTCCTTAATAGACACAGAGGGCAGGGGGGGCAGACTATGATGCTACAGCCAAGTGAAGTCAATGCCCACTCCCCATCACCCATTCCAGCTCTCCAGTGATTCAGAGTGAAAATTTTGCAATGTATGTGCCATAGTCATTTAAAGTGCATGCAGTTAATTGCTCCTTATCTGACAGCAACTCAGAAACCAAGTTTATAAGTGACATCAGAGGAAGAGCCCCTTGGCCTCTCTCCATGACATTCAATAGGATAACCAATTATAATTCAACAAGAAATTCCTTAACACAGATGCATTCCTAAGAGACCCATGCATTGAAACATCTAAAGGTGGGTAATCAGAATAAACAGGGAGATGAGAAGAGAGGAAAACGCACATGGCCCACAGATGCAGCCCTGCAGCAGGGAGCTTGCAGGTTGGCCTGGAGAGAGGACGAAGCCTATGGTAGCAGGCGCTTCCTTTGGCTGGGAGGAACAAAGAGCTATAGGGTGGCAGCCCAGCTGGGCGAGCAGTCAGCAAGGAAGCAAATAGTGTCTGATTTAACATGCATGGAAGACAAGGGGGTTCTGCTGTGGGGCTCTCCACTGACAGGCTGGCAGTGGTGTTTCAAAGAAATGGAACCACACAGACCTGCCACTGCTTGGACTCCCAAAATTCACCTCCCATTGACCTTGAAGTTGGATCCAGGAGCATATTATCTGTAAAGCAAGAGCTGTTGCAGTAGAACCACTGTTTCCTTCTGTGACTGATCCCCAGGAGGAGTGCCTGGGGTGAGACACCATGGAAGTCATAGGTCACCATTACGGTGATGGCATAAATGAAGAAAAGCCCTAGCTGGTTTGGTTTAGTGGTTAGAGCATTGGCTCTCAGATTGAAGGGTTGTACGTTCAATTCCAGTCAATAACACATACCTTGGTTTCAGGCTCTATTGATCCCTGGCTCAGGTTGTGGCATGTGCGGGAGGCAACCAATCCATGTATCTCTTTCACATCGATGCTTCTTTCTCTCTGTTTCTCCCCTTCCCTTCCACTCTCTCTATTGATAAAAAAAAATTAATGGAAAAAATATCCTCGAGTGAGGATTAACAAAAAAAGAAGAGGAAAAATTGAGACATTCCCAGTTTGTCAGTTACTCTAAATGAAAACATGGAGTTAGCATATGAAACAGCAATTCCACTCCTAGCTATATACCCAAGAAAAATTAAAACATATGTCCACAATAAGATTTGTACATGAATATTCATAGCAGCATTATTCATATTAGTCAAAAGATGGGGAAAACTCCAATGTCAATTGATGAAAGGATAAATAAAATGTTTATATTCATACAATGAATAGTATTTTGTCCATAAAAAAGGAATAAAATACTGATGCATGCCACTATATGGATGAGCATTGAAAACATATGTTAAGTGAAAGAAAGTCACAATAAACACATATATTTTATTATACCATGTATATATATACTAGAGACCCGGTGCATGAAAATTCATGCACTGGAGGGGGGGTCCCTCAGCCTGGCCTGCCCCCTCTCACAGTCCGGGAGCCCTCGGTGGCAAGAGACAACCCAGCGATAAGGGGAAGGCGATGCCCCCATCACACCTCTGCTGCTGCTACTGCTGGCAGAGCAAGCCTCAGCCGGCCCTGGTTACCTGAATCTCAGGCAGCCCTGGGCAGACCCTGGGCGGCTGAGCAGCTGCCATCCGAGGTGGCTGGGGGGCTGAGGGGACTGGGGGAGTCCGGAGGCAGGTGCCCTGGCAGGGCTGAGGGGACTGGGCGCTGCCATCTTGTGGCTGTGGGCACTGCCATCTTTGAGGGTGTGGCAGTCAATTAGTATATTCCCTCCTTATTGGCTGTGGGCACCGCCATCTTTGAGGGCCTGGCAGTCAATTAGCATATTCCCTCCTTATTGGCTGTGGGCACTGCCATCTTGTGACAGTGTGAGGGTCAATTAGCATATTCCCTCTTTATTAGATAGGATATAGAGTGACATAAAATAGATTAATGGTTGTTCAGGGCTGGGGGCAGGGGTAGGGAGGACCTGGAGGTTGCAGGGTTTCTTTGGGGGCTAATGATGTTCACATGACTCTGTGTGTATACTAAAAACCAGTGAATTATACATTTATATGGGTAAATTGTATATTATACAAGTTATATATCAACTAGAGGCCCGGTGCATGAAATTCGTGCATGGGGGGGGTGTCCCTCAGCCCAGCCTGCACCCTCTCCAATCTGGGACCCTACCAGGATCGGGCCTAAACAGGCAGTCGGACATCCCTCTCACAATCCAGGACTGCTGGCCCAACTGCTTGTCTGCCTGCCTTCCTGATTGCCCCTAACCACTTCTGCCTCCCAGCCTGATCACCTCCTAATCACTCCCCTGCCAGCCTGATTGATGCCTAACTGCTCCTCTGCCAGCCAGATTGCCCCTAACTGTCCTCCCCTGCAGGCCTGGTCACCCCTAACTGCCCTCCCCTGAAGGCCCAGTCACCCCCAACTGCCCTCCCTTGCAGGCCTGGTCTCTCCCAACTGCCCTCCCCTGCTGACCTGATCACCCACAACTGCCCTCCCTTGCAGGCCTGGTCCCTCCCATCTGCCCTCCCCTGCTGGCCATCTTGTGGCAGCCATCTTGTGTCCACATGGGGGCAGCCATCTTTGACCACATGGGGGCAGCCATCTTGTGTGTTGGAGTGATGGTCAATTTGCACATTACTCTTTTATTAGATAGGATAAAGCTGTTACTAAAAAAAGGAATAACGTTTCTGATATACTCAACTGTATATAGAATATAAAAAACACTTTATGAGCCAAATGAGTAAAACCTAAGAGTATACTGTTATTCCATTTATATGATATTTCAGAACAGGAAAACTAATCTTTGGTAACAGAAAATATAGTCATAGCTGGTGCAGCCACTGCGGAAAACAGTATGGAGTTTCCTCAAAAAAACTAAAAATGGAACTCCCATTTGACCCTGTGATCAAACTTCTAGGAATATACCCCAAGAAGCTAGAAACACCAATCAGAAAGGATATATGCACCCCTATGTTCATAGCAGCACAATTCACCATAGCTAAGATTTGGAAACAGCCTAAGTGCCCATCAGCAGATGAGTGGATTAAAAACTGTGGTACATCTACACAATGGAATGCTATGCTGCTGTAAAAAAGAAGGAATTCTTACCATTTGCAACAGCATGGACGGAACTGGAGAGCATTATGCTAAGTGAAATAAGCCAGTCAGAGAAAGATAAATATCACATGATCTCACTCATTTATGGAATATAATGAACAACATAAACTGATGAACAAAAACAGATCCAGAGACAGAGAAGCATTGATCAGACTGTCAAACTTCAGAGGGAAGGTAGGGAGGGTGGGGGTAAGGGGGAGAGATCAACCAAAGGACTTGTATGCATGCATATAAGCCTAACCAATGGACACGAAAACCAGGGGGGTGAGGGCATGAGTTGGGCGGGGGGGGGGGTTAATGGAGGGATGAGGACACATATGTAATACCTTAATCAATAAAGAAATTTAAAAAAAGAAAATATAGTCATAGTTGTCTATGGAGGCCAAGGATTAACAGAAAATGGAAATGGGAGAACTTTCAAGTGTGATGGAAATGTTTTATATCTTGATTTAGAATGGTAGACATACAGTAAACTCATTCATGAAAACTTATTGAGTTGTACATTTAAGATATGTGCATTTCACTATATGTATATTTTATTTCAATTAAAAGAGTATATAGGAGACAGGAGAAAGGAAAAGAGAGAGGGAGAGAAAGGGAGAGGGGAAGGATAAGATATAGGATCCATTTATAAGGTAGAATCTATAAATTTGGTATTTGATAGGATACAAAGGACCAGAAAGAGGAAGAAATCTAAAATAACAAAATGTGGCAGAGTGATAGTCTATAAGAATCCCGACTTTAAAGTCAGATAGATGTGGAAGAGATTCCTCCAAGACCTAGCTGTAGGACTCTTTAGCAATCATCTCACCTGTCAGAGCCTTGGTTTATTCATCTGTAAAAATAATAATGATCCCTCTTTCACATGTATTTTATGAAAATTGATGAAATAATACATGTAAAGTACCTAGAGGGCTTTATTATTATGACTCCACATTTTTAATTGTGACCCTAAACAGGTCCAGCTCTGTTTTTGAGATGGGATAGGAGTCTCAGATATAAGAAAGTGTTGTACAAGGGATAGCCAAAGAAAAGAGCCATAAGTGGGGATAAGCAGCAGTTTTCCAGCATGCTTGGTGATACACTTGAAGACCAGGACAAAGGTTGCTAGATCTATTTTGAGGATCCCTCTTCCCACCCAATTCTCAAGCTGGGAGTTGGGCTACTGGTGGTATCTTCATTCTGCCAGCTCATACTCAGAGAGGTATAAACCCTCCAAAACTGTCTTCTTACCACTGCAATGGGTTTGGCCTTCAACCCATTTTCTAGCTCTTTAGGTACTCTCTCTGAGAACAATGGGACATTTCCTTGAGATCTGTGGGGGAGCCTACATCTTTTTAAAAATATATATATTTTATTTATTTTTTACAGAGAGGAAGGGAGAGGGAGAGAGCTAGAAACATCGATGAGAGAGAAACATCGATCAGCTGCCTCCTGCACACTCCCCACTGGAGATGTGCCCGCAACCAAGGTACATGCCCTTGACTGGAATCGAACCTGGGACCCTAGGTCCGCAGGTCGACGCTCTATCCACTGAGCCAAACTTGTTAGGGCTGGAGCCTACATCTTTTGAATCAGATCAAGTATCTGCTGTGGAGAACAGTATGGAGTTTCCTCAAAAAACTGAAAATGGAACTCCCATTTGACCCAGTAATCCCAGATCAACTATCTGCTTCCTCTTCTATCCATGTCTTGATGCCCAAAGGTATGCAGAGTCCAGAAGGTGGGAGGTGGGCCAACTGGATTCTGGGATTTGACCTGCCAGAACTACCTGGCAAAGAGCAGTAGAAGCTGAGTCATGGCTCCTGAGTTAACTTTGAGGCATACATGGGAAAGATCATGCTCTTAGACTTTGAGATGGGTGCTTGGGGGATCCTAGGAGGCTTCAGGCTGGTAATTTCAAGGCTGAGCACACTCTGAGAGAAATCATCCCGTTCCAAGTGTCTTGAATGCTTTCTCCATTCACTTTTCACACCCCTAGAAGAGATCTGAGGTAGGGACTCTGGATATAGGCCAAAGTGAATGGCAGAACCTCCCAGTCATGGCATGAACCTCGCCAGTCTCAGGACTTGGTCGAGTTGTATCCTGCCACTATCCCAAGAGAGAGCCATGTTCCTGACAACATTGCAGAGAAGGCAGGGCTGGCTATAGGTAGCTGGGGAAAGTGGCTATTAATTTGGAGGTCTGACAGCCTTTTGGGGGAATTCACCTCAGGTGAAGAAAAGTAACCTTAATTACCATGGGGGCGGGCAGCAGAGGCCAATTTACAGTACACTTTGCTTAGACTCAGAACTCTTGGGTTAGAATCTTTTTGCATCTGTGCAGGAGTCACAGCCCAGCTCAGCTCAATCCCAGGCTGAATCACCACCCTTCAGGCCATCCAACCTGACCCAATGTAAGGGTGAGGGTAGTCCAAAGAGCAACTAGAGAATACAGAGAAGAGGAAAGCCTCATGACAGTATAGCAGCCTTGGGGTCTCAAAATGCCACAATAGAAAAGTCCAAAATATTGCAAAGGAAGAATCCTGGTCAGAACAGCTGTCTCAACTTTTCTCCCAGATCACTCTTGAAACGACTTTCATGCTGGCCTCTCTGGCCTGGAAGAGACACTTTCTGATTTCTATGGTCCATAAATTTAGGGTACCAAACTTTTATAAGAATGCAATTCAGGGACTGTAGGAAGAGTTTCATACCCTTCACACACCAAAAGGGTGAGTCATCAGTGATTTCTTAGGGAAGAGTGTGAGTCCAGTGATCAGTGTTAGCTGGAATAATGACTAAACTCAGAAGACATTGGACAGCCACATCTACAAATGAGCTAAAAGGCAGAAGCACTCCTGAAAGCCAGGTTTTTACTGGAAAAGTCCACAAGTGAGCTCAGACTTCAGGACAGAAAGAGAAAGCCTGTTAACTGACATACCAGAGCCCAAGAGGGCACTCAGGCAACCACATAGCTGATAGAATAAACAGGCCTAGGTATGAGTGTAGAGCAACCATGAAGGTACTGAGCTTCCCTGAGGGTTAACCTGGGGAAGACTCACATGCTTTTCCTCCTAAGCCCCCAGACCATGTGTCAGATTCAGACCAACTCCAAGAATTCTACTGGCTTCTTTCCTGAAGGCCTAGGAATTCAGCCTTTTTTTTTTTTCCTCTCTAAAGCTGCCCTTGACACTTATCCCTGAGTGGGGCACAGCTCTCCATTAGGCTGGCTATAGAGTGAGTAAAGTCATCCTGGCACTCCACTAAAGATAAATCTAAAGACAACCCTCATGTAAAGAGTTCTACCGACCACCGCCAAGGCAAAACAGAACAAAGGTAATAAAAGCAACACATTGCACATACTAGGTTTTGTGAGTTATTACAGTGAAATGAATATAAAATGGCAAAGGCTCCATCTTCCACAGTCTCCAGAGGAGGCTGAGATTGAAGAGATCGAGCTCTATCTCCTGACTCTCTTCTGAGATGGCCACTAGAAGCTCTGTGAAGCTTTCCCCTGTACATTCCTTTTCCTGAGCATGGGGATCACTTCCCCCAACACTCCCAACATGTGACTCCCCACTCATACTTGAGAAGCAAGGTCATGTAGGCCCCCTTTCTCTGCATGGGTTATCTCTGAGGATGTTTGCCCTGAGGGATGAAAACGAGCACTCAGTGCACAAGCCTCTGCTTTTCACAGAAATTTTCCCCTCTGTGAATTTCCTCCTACCAAAGAACCAGACTTAGGGGAATTTCCTCCTACCAGAGAACCAGACTTAATAATCTGTGGGTATATGTGTCTTAAACAACAGAACAGAATAGAAAGAAAACATGATAGAGAAAAAGGAAATGCATATCTTTCTGTGCAAAAAACACTTTGGAGTGGACTTATATACTAAGGGCCATGTATGAGGCACTTTAAAACCATCATGACATTTTATTTAGACAACAACCTTATGAAGGAGCTATTTTACTATTTTACTAGTAGGGAAACTGGTAGGCTCTAACTGCTTGTGCTCAGAAATGCTGGGATGGGATGAAAACCCAGGCCTGCCTGATGCCAGTCTGTGCTGTTTCTACTACCAATGTGCTGCTTCCAGAACAGGGTGGGAGCCACAGACTAGAGCCCACAAGGCCAGCTGAAGGAGACAACTTCTAAATCCTGGTACCATGCACCAACCTCAGGAGGGGAACCACAGACCCTCCAGGGAACAGGACAGCCACAGAGCCAAAGTGTAGCACGTGTCAGAGCATGAGTCTCCCACTCGGAAGCAGTACAGGAACAGGTTATGGGAGGGACTGAGAGAGAAGCTCCAGTCTAGGCAATACAGGACTTCCTTGGGCTAACGTCCCAGGTCATGCATGGGCCATCATCCATGGTGATTTGGACTAGTGCTTATCAGTTCTGTGCTTTAAGACCTCCAATTGGTTCCCTTCTATATCAGCAGAGGAGGAGGCAGACAATGAATTGGTATTGAGTCCTGGAGATGGAGATCCTTCCTTACCCCCTGGGTCTACCTTTCACCACCTTCACTATGCAGTACCCTATAGCACAGTGAGGTGGGCAGCTGCAGAGAGGGGCTTCCTGGCCTTCACAAACAATCTGCACCAGGTCACAGCTCCAGGAGCCTTTTGCCCAAGGCCTTGCCAAGCCTAGGGGGCTGGCTCCAAAGAGAATCTGAAGAACAGTGCTGGAGGGGCCCCATCTCCCCACTGCCAGCTGGAAAATCGACCTCTGTCTCTACAGGTAGGTCTCTTCTTAACCCATGAGAAAGTACCTGGTGACTAAAGAAACTGCTTCCCTTGTTAGGAGAATCCATTGCACTGAAAAGAGAATATCCATGGGGGAAGAGGCTGTGATGGTCTTCCAACTCTGGCTCATTGAATCTCCCCTCTTCCCTTAGGGCTCTGGCTTTTACTCTGGCCTTACCACTACCACACACTTGGTAAAACAACACAGAGTCTCCCAGATTGGAGCAAAGAAGACTTAGGGAAGGAGGCATGCAGGAGGTAAACTCTCACTCTCAGACCTCCTTTGTGGGCCCCATGGCCTCTTTCTCATTGCCACTGTTGCCACATACTCAGCTCCAGGCATATGCCACTCGCTTTTTTAATACTCTGGCCTAAGAGAACTACAAAGCCCATCTTTGGTTTTTCCTTGAACACAGTAGAGACAGCAGGAAGCATTTCCACAAAGAACTTCCTGAAACACTCAGAAAAGCACAAGGCAATGCCAGAAATCCAAACATCCCAGCGTCCACAGCAATAATCTCTGAGCCAACTATGGCTAACTCTTCTCTGGGATGCATATACTCTGTCTGGACTGCATCCAGACTCCAAAGTGGCAGGGCCTGGACTCCTTTCCTGTCTGCCCTTGGCCTGTGTTCACAGGGGAGGCACCACTTACCTCAAACCTCAGTGACCAAGTATTTGAGGACTAGGTTTCCTCCTCAGCCAATACTAAAAACACCCGAGTCCCAGACTTCCAAGAGGCCTCCTCCTCAGCCCTGGTTTCCTCTGACAAACACATTTCTCAGGTGATCCTCAGAACTCTACAGTGATTGATACCATTTATTATCCCACATTTCAGGTGAGAGCCAACCCCCTACTTTGAGAGGCATGGCTTTGACCTGTACAGACCCCACAGTCTGACAATACTTCAGCCTTACAAGACCCTTAACATCTGAATAGCAAGAGCAACCCATTTACAGTATAACAAACGGCACCCCAATTTTCTATACTGTGAAATGTGGGAACTTGAACTCATCCCAAAATAATAACCTTTGTTTAAAAATGTTTTGATACAACTGGGCAGTGTACTTTCATCCTTGCTTTGGGAAGTATGAAGAAATAGCTTTAAATTTAAGCAGGAAAGATAAAAATTGGAAGCAAGATTGACAGTAAATGATGCAATTTGTCAGAGAGGAGCTTTGGAAGCTGAAGAGCCTCTAACCCATGCCAATCTTCAATGTAGGAAAAATAATGGCCCTCCAAAATATGAACTAGCATATAACTTCTTTGGGAAGGGGAGAAAATGAATGAGGTGATCTCAGTGGGCCTAGGATCCTAGACTACTTTCTTCCATGTCTTTCCATTTTCCATCCCAGAGGGTATCTGAATTCTTTTTGCTCTAGCCACTGTCTCTCTATGTATCAAACCCTAGAATCACAAATCCTTGGATGGCAACAACTTTAGAAATCATCTATTCCTCTTGTGGCTATTTAACCACAAGCAGTCATTTAACTTCTGCTTAGATACCTGTTTGAAGATATCTTCACTGAGGGGAATTCACTACCTCTGGAAGCAACTATGAAAGAAAGACTCTCTGTTTCTATATGTTGTGGTTCATATTTTTTATTAAACAGTCATGCTAACAGATCTGTTAGAGTAATGCCATACTTCTGTGATATGGTGGGGATGGTCTCACTTGAAGTGTCTATTCACCCACTCATTCATTCATTTATTTATTCATTCATTTAACAAATACTGAGCATCTACATATTAGGAACTGTACTTGCTGCTTAAGGAACAGGGAGAAACAAAACAGACATGGCTCCTATCTGATGGAGTTTGGAATGTAGTGGTTGAGATGGTAATAGACCAAAGAATCACACAAATAAGGGTGCAACTGAGATAAGTACTATGAAGAAAGAAAGACAGTTCTTTGAGAGATATAATGAAGAAAACTGACCTAGCCTGGAAGGATTGGTCTAGAAAATCTTCCCTGAGGTAGGTTCTGGAACTGAGATCTGGGTATTAAGTAGGATTATCTAAACAAAGGGGATAGAGGTAAGAAGTTAGAGAGTGTTCCAGAAGAAGAGAAAGCATGTGAAAAGGCCCTGTGGCCACAAAGGAATGGTAGATTTGGAATTGGAAGAATGCCAGTGTGGATGGAGCATAGATCATGAGGAAGAAAGTGATATGAATCAAAGCTGGAGATGTACTAGTAAGTTTGGACAAGACCTTGTAGGCCACATCAACAATTCTTTCTTTTATGGGTCATAGAAAATTATTCATATTTAACTTTTGAAAACATCATTCTGGATACTGTGGAGAAAATGGGTTGGAGATAATCCCATGTGGATGTCTAGAGACCAATCTGTTTTAATAAATAAAATGAAAGATGATGGTAATATGGACAAGGGTGGTAGCTGGCAGTATCACTGGAAAAGTGTAAATGAACTAAGAAACATAAAAAAAATCTTTATTGTTGAGAGTGTTACAGATGTACCCCTTCTCCCCCCCATTGCCCCCCCCCCATCCACCTGGTTCCTGCCCTACCTTGCCCCAGGCCTTCACCACTCTTTTGTCTGTGTCCATAGGTAAGATCTTTGGTTAATATCTTCCTGCCCCTCTCCCTGCTTCCCTCTGAGATTCATTAGTCTATTCCATGTTTCCATGCTTCTGATTCTATTTTATTCACCAGTTTATTTTGTTCATTAGATTTCTTGTTGTTTGTTTTTTTTTTACTTTTAGATTCAATTGTTTATAGATATGTACTTATTGCCATTTTATTGTTGACATTTTTTATCTCTCCTCCTCCTCCTCCTCCTCCTCCTCCTCCTCCTCCTCCTCCTCCTCCTCCTTTTTCCTCTTCCTCTTCTTAAAGAATACCCTTCAACATTACATGTAATATTGATTTGGTGGTGATAAACTCCTTTAGCTTTTTCTTGTTTGTGAAGCTCTTTATCTGACCCTCAATTCTAAATGAGAGCTTTGCTGGGTAGTGTAACCTTGGTTGCAGGACCTTACTATTCATCACTTTAAATATTTCTTGCCACTCCCTTCTGGCCTGCGAAGTTTCTTTTGAGAAATCAGCTGACAGTCATATGGGTACTCCCATGTAGGTAACTGTCAGGGCAGGTTCCTCCTTGAACCCTGCTCGCTACACTAACTGTGGGGTCTTATCCCCTCTGCCAGGGACTGGACCTTCTTTGATGCCAGGTCTTAAAGAAGCCATGAGAAGTTGTGGGTGTATAAGAATGAGTCTTTATTGTAGGAGCCACTGGCCTTGTAGCCATTGCTAACAAGGAGCCATCAGACAAAACAGTTCTTCACAACAGTCCCATACAGGCAGCTGCACACCAGGTGGTTAACAAATACATCTTTCTAACAAAGCAGCATCAGTCTCTGTACCCATGGTTATTATCTGAGTAGCTGCATGCTACTCTTAGACTCACCACCTCACATAGTAGTGGCACCTGAGCTCTCTGCTCTTGCCTCTCTAGCCTCTCCCCTCTCTCCAGCCTTTACTGCACGCCTCTTGCAATAGCAGCAGCAGTACACTGGCTGGTCAGTAACATATTAAAACACTTAGACAAAAGAGGCCAGTTGCCAACAGTGACATCAATCATTTGGGTTATAGAAGGGCACAGTATACTGTGAGATCGCTGTGGCCTTGCACCTGTGTATGGCATCTTAGCCTTGAACATTCTGATTAAGATTCCCATGTTCAGAGTGGCCTTGGTCGTCCAGTGTACTATCAACAAGCCCTTTCGCACTCTGTTGCCTTGACTATCTGGTGACTCTGGCATGGTTCCCACAGTAACTTACTGCTTTTCTCTTGCTGCTTTTTTTTTAATTTAATAAATCTTTATTGTTCAGATTATTACAATTGTTCCTCTTTTTTCCCCCCCATAGCTCCCCTCCACCAGGTTCCTACTCCACCCTCTGCCCTTACCCCCGTCACTGTCCTCATCCCATAGGTGTATGCTTTTTGTCCAGTCTCTTCCCACACCCCACACTCCCCTTTCCCCCCAAGAATTGTCAGTCCACTCCCTTTCTATGCCCCTGATTCTATTATATTCACCCGTTAATACTGTTCATCAGATTTTTTTATTCCCTTGGTTTTTAGATTCACTTGTTGATCGATAAGTATTTGTTGTTCACAATTTTTATCTTTATCTTTTTCTTCTTCTTCCTCTTCTTAAAGAATACCTTTCAGCATTTCATATGATTCTGATTTGGTGGTGATGAACTCCTTTAGCTTTTTCTTATCTGTGAAGCTCTTTATCTGATCTTCAATTCTGAATGATAGCTTTGCTGGGTAGATTAGTCTTGGTTGTAGATTCTTACTATTCATCACTTTGAATATTTCTTGCCATTCCCGTCTGGCCTGTATAGTTTCTGTTGAGTAATCGGCTGACAATCGTATGGGTGCTCCCTTGTAGGTAACTAACTGTTTTTCTCTTGCGGCTTTTAATATTCTCTCTTTATCCTTTGCTCTTGGCATTTTAATTATGATGTGTCTTGGTGTGGTCCTCTTTGGATTCCTTTTGTTTGGAGTTCTGTGTGCTTCCTGGACTTGTAAGTCTATTTCTTTCACGAGGGAGGGGAAGTTTTCAGTCATTATTTCTTCAAATAGGTTTTTAGTATCTTGCTCTCTCTCTTCTTCTGGCACCTCCATAATTCTGATGTTGGTACACTTGAAGTTGTCCTGGAGACTTCTTACACTATCTTCAAATTTTTGGATTCTTTTTTCTTTTTCTTCTTCTTTTTTTTTTGCATTTCTCAAGGAGTGTTTTTTTGCTTCTTTATATTCCAAATCTTTGACTTGATTCTTGCAATCCTCTAGTCTGCTTTTAGGTCTCTGTATAATATTTTTTATTTTAGTCAGTGTATGCTTAATTTCTAGTTGATCCTTTTTCATATCTTCAAGGTTCTCATTAAGTTTATTGGCCTTTTCTAGGAAATACTTGAAAACCCTTATAACCATGGTTTTGAACTCTATATCCAGTCTTTTGCTTTCATCCATTTCCTTCATTTGTGGCCTGCCTCTCTGTTTCCTCATTTTAGCTGCTTCCCTGGGTTGATGTAGTGGCTTTGTGTGCTAGGTGTCCCAGCAGGTCCCAGTGGTTCAGCCTCCCCCATTACCTGAGGTGGGGTGCACCCCTTTGTGGGCTGTATGTGCAGTCTTGTTGTAGTTAAGCCTTGATTGTTGTTGGTATCACTGGGGGAAGTTGACCTCCAGGCCAATTGGCTGTGAGGATCAGCAGTGTCTCTGCTGGGAGAGCTTCTGTGCTCAGCTTGGGTGGGGCAGAGTCTCAGGGCTGAGCAGACAGCCTTGGTTTCCCGGCAGACTCTCCCTACAAGGCCCCTGTGTCTTAGTGTCCCGTGGCAAAGGCTGCACTCACCTCTGAGAGAAGGCTTCCCTGAGTTTCACCTGCTGCCAGACAGTCCAGGTTCTCCCTGAGTGAGTTTGGGTAGTATCACCTGGAACTGAATTTTGTGGAGATTTTGTTTTCCTCCCGAATGAGGAAGCTAGCCGGAAGCTTGCGGTAGGCCATCAGCGCCGCAGGTGTCCGAGCATTGCCGCGCATCTCCCAGCCACACTGTGTTTCTCCCAGCCGGCAGCGTTTCTTCCAGCCGCACTGCTAATCTCCCAGCTGGGCAGCGTTTCTCCCAGCCAGCAGCGTTTCTCCCAGCCGCGCCGCAAGTCTGCCAGCTGGGCAGCATTTCTCCCAGCTGGGCAGCGTTTGTCCCAGCCTCGCCACGAGTCTCCCAGCTATGTATTCCGCCGCCCGCCCTTTCCACTCACGCGGGACTCTGCACCTGTCCTCCACAGTTCCTCTGGGTCTGTGTCCTTCTATCTTTCCTTCTAGTTGTAGATTTTCCACTAAGCCAGCTTTCCGGTGGTTCTGGTCGATGTCCGCTCTCTCATCCAGTTGCAGTTTTGAAATTGTTGTGTGAGGCGGGAATATAGGTGTTTACCTAAGCCGCCATCTTGGTTTCTCTCTCTCTCTTGCTGCTTTTAATATTTTTTCTTGTCTTTAAGTTCTGGCATTTTAATTATGATGTGTCTTGGTGTGGGACTCTTTGGGTTCCTCTTGTTTGGAACTCTGTGTGCTTCCTGAACTTGTGAGTCTATTTCTTTCACTAGGTAGGGGAAGTATTATGTCATTATTTATTCAGCTAGGTTTTCAATATCTTGCTCTCTCTCTTCTCCTTCAGGCACCCCCATAATGCGAATGTTGGTACACTTAAAGTTGTCCCAGAGGCTCCTTACATTATCTTTATACTAGTGTCCTGGTGCATGGATTCATGCACATTGAAAGGAAATTAATTAGAAGAAATATTTTAATGTCACTATTCACATCTTGCTAATGAAAAAAAAATAGGATTCTACCGAGTCTCCTATCTACCTACTCCAGGACTTCTGTGAGGATCAAATGAGATGAGGCATGTGAAAATGCTTCACAAACATTTGGTTAAACTGTGAAATGTTTGCACCTGGCTATAAAGCAAGTCAGGTTCCTGGGCTGAAGAAACTCCAAGGAGGCTAGTTGCTAGAGAGAGGAAGCCAGGCATTGCTATGTGACATCATTACCCAGCGCCCACAGTAATTTCCGGCTGAGCTGGGATGTGGTCCACATTTTGCATCATGGGGTCTTGGCAGCATTGGCTGTGATTTGTTTGGGTGTTGCTCCTGGGTGGTGGCGGGGCCTGTGTCCCACTTGGGGGAAGCTGAATGTTGGTTTGTTGGCACCAGGTCTGTGGTGCCATTTATTTTTAATTGGCCAGTGCATGTCATGGCAGCTCCTGCCTTGAGTGTCTGCCCCCTGGTGGTCAGTGCATATCATAGCTACCAGTCAGATGGACAGACATTTAGCCTTTTATATATATACACTAGAGGCCCGGTGCACAAAATTTGTGCACGGGGGGGAGGGGTTCCCTCAGCCCAACCTGCACCCTCTCCAATCCGGCACCCCTTGGGGGATGTCTGACTGCTGGTTGAGGCCCGATCCCAGGGATCAGGCCAAAACTGGCAGTTGGACATCCCTCTCACAATCCTGGAATGCTAGCTCCTAATCGCTCACCTGCCTGCCTGCCTGGTCGCCCCTAACTGCTCCCCTGCCATCCTGGTCGCCCCTAACTACCCCCTGCTGCTGGCCAGGTCACCCCAACTGCCCCCTCCCTGCCAGCCTGGTCCCTCCTAACTGCCCCCCTGCACCAGCCTGGTCACCACTTATTGCCCCCTGCCGACCTGGTTGCCCCTAACTTCCCCCCTCTGCCAGCCTGGTCACCCCTAACTGACTCCCCTGTTGGCCTGGTCACCTCCAACTGCCCACCCACCAGCCTAGTTGCCCCTCACTGCCTGGTCGTAGGCAGCCATCTTGTGAGGGCGTGATGGTCAATTTGCATATTTCCTCTTTATTATATAAGATTGCCAGTGCACGTCATGTGTACCAGATGGTCAGACAGATGGATGAATGGATGGTCACTTAGCTTTTTATATATATAGACTAGAGGCCTGGTGCATGAAATTCGTGCATGGGAGGGTCCCCTCAGCCCAGTCTGCACCCTCTCCAATCTGGTTTAGGCAGTTGGACATCTCTCCCACAATCCTGGACTGCTGGCTCCTAATCGCTCACCTGCCTGCCTGCCTGGTCACCCCTTACTGCCGCTCCTGCCGGCCTGGTCGCCCCCAACTGCCCCCCTGCCATCCTGGTTGCCCCCAACTGCTCCCCCCCACCAGCCTAGTTGCCCCTCACTGTCCCCCCTGCCAGCCTAATCACCCTGAACTTCCCCTCCTGCCAGCCTGGTTGCCCCCAACTGCACCCCCTTGCCAGCTTGTTTGCCCCTAACTGGCCCCCTGCCAGCCTGGTCACCCCTTACTGCCCCCCTGCTGGCCTGGTCGCCCCCAACTGCCCCCCTCTGCTGGCCTGGTCAACCCTAACTGCCCCCCCACCAGCCTGGTTGCCCTTCACGGCCCCCCCCCGCTGGCCTGGTCACCCCACGCAGCCTGTTGTTCAGTCATTTGGTCATCCCTCACCAATCCCCCTGCCAGCCTTGTCGCCCCACGCTGCCTGTGTCCAGTCATTCATCCAGTTGTTTCGGTCATGACGGCCCCTGGCTTTTTATATGTTAGGATAGATATTTAGATTCTTTTTTCTTTTTGCTCTTTGGATTGGGTGGTTTTTGCTTCCTCATATTCCAAATTGCTGATTTGATTCTCAGAATCCTCTCCTCTACTGTTGAACCCCTGAAAATTATTTTTTATTTTGGTTAGTGTATGCTTCATTTCTAACTGTTTTTTTTTATGTCTTTGACATTCTCACTTAGATCCCTGAAAGTCCTACTAAGTTCCTTGAAGCTTTGCTTGAGTCCCTTGAAGCTCTTATTAAGATCCTTGAGTAACCTTGTAACCATTGTTTTGAACTCTGTATCCCATAGTTTGCTTGCTTCCATTTCCTTCATTTGTAACATGTTTATTTGTCTCCACATTTTGGCTGCTTCCCTATGTTTGTTTCTCTGTATTATGTAGAGCTGCAATGTTTCCTGGAATTCTTAGAATGGCTTTGTGTAGTAGGTATCCTATAGGGCCCAGTGGCTCAGCCTCCCCAGTCACCTGAGCTGGGCACTTTAGGTGCACCCCTTTGTGGGCTGTGTGCACAGTCTTGTTGTAGTTGAGCCTTGATTGCTGTGGGTGTCACTGGGAGGAATTGACCTCCAGGCCAATTGTCTGTGAGGACCAGCTGCATCTACAATGGAAGAGCTGTTGTTCAGGAGATACCCCTGTGCAGCAGAACTTACTTCAGTGGGGCTTACTTCACCAAGTCTGTCCCTTGAGTGTGTCACTCATGGATGTGTAGAGTTGTGATCTGGTATGGTTGGTCTAAAGCTGTCCACTGGGTGCACTGGCTCTAGGGCCTCCTGGGAGGTGCAAAGACAGCCACTGCATTGGGCCACCCAGAAGGAGCTACAGAGAGATCCACAGGTGGCTGCTATTTGTATTGGGCTAAGAAGTGCCCAGACCAGGTCCAGCTGTGAAGCAATGCAGGCTGGTGCTAGTGCTGGGTCTTGGGCCTTTTATTGATAGGTTTTGGGCCCACCAATGCCAGCTGCAGCTTGTTTGATAGATTTTAGCAAAGTCTGAAGCTGGGCCAGGACAGGCCATTCCTATGGAAAAGCCACTGGAATCAGCTTGGGTGGGTGTCAAATGGGATGGGGTGTGGTCTCAGGGAATCACTAGGGCTGAGTGAACAGTGTGAGCCAGGCTGATGGAGCCTCAGATATGGCTTCCAGCCAGGCCTGCAATGAGGGAGGTCCCAGTACAGGAACAATGACTCCTTTGAGCACCCCCATCTAGGAGAAAGCTGCCCCCAAGTTCCTGCCCGGATGCCAGACAGTCCAGTTCCTTCCTGTATTTGTCTGGGTCTCCCAAAGCCACCTAGTGCTGGAGCGCAGAGGAATTGAGTCCAAGTAAGTTCACGCACCGGCCCTTTAAAAGGAACACCTGAGTCTCTGGCAGCCTCAGTGTCACTCAGCCATAATCTCTGCTGCTTTTTACTGCCCAAAGTTATGGGGACTTCTCTTCCCAGCTCTGGAACCCTGGACTGAGAGTCTGGTGTGCATCTGGGACCCACTGCTTCTCACAGGCAGCCTCTGCAGAGGCGATCTCCTTCTGGATTATAAAAATGGCACATGTGGGTGTCAGACCAGCCCATTCTGCCCCTCTGCCCCTTCTACCAGTCTCAATGAGCTTTCTTCTTTACTTCTCTAGTTGTAGGACTTCCATTCAGGCAGCTTTCAGGTGGTTCTGAACAATAGTTGTTCTGTATTTTAGTTGTAATTTTGATGTGGTTGTGTGAGGTGGCGTGTACCAGTGTTTACCTACATTGCCATCTTGGTTCCTCAGAACAAATTGTTTATCTTGAAAACATGTACATAATATCTGATCCAAGTAACTTTTAAGGGTAAACTAGATAGAACTTATCTATTTTAGTGATGATTGGGTATGAGAGAGAATGACTTCTGGGTTTCTAAATTGCATAACTGGCTAGTTGGGGGTACCAGTCACTGAAAAAGGGGAAACTGGTAGAGAACCAGATCTTGAGGGGAGACCATGGGTTTGGTCTTGGATGTATTGCATTTGAGTCATGTTTCAGTAATCTCATTAGAGATATAAATATGAGATCCAGACCATGGGCATGGATGAGATTTCCTCATGAGAGAGTATAGAGTGAGAAGATAAGGCAGTTTTGAGGAACTCTAATATTTAAAAGCTAGTTAGAGAAAAATGATCCCCAAAGAAAACCAAGGAGTTCTTAGAGAAGTAGAAGAAAAACAAAGTAAGGAGGCTAACAGAAGAAAGTGTCTCAATAAAGAGGAAGTGGTCAATAATATCAAATGCCACTGAGATGTCAAATAAATTAAGGATTGAAAATATATTTTGGATTTAATAGCATGAAGGTTGTTGGTGACCTTCCTGAGAGAAAACACTTTCAAGGTAGAGACAGAAGCATGATGGAAGATGGCTGGGGAGTGAATATAGAAAACTCTTTTGATAATTTATTTGGAAGGGCTGAAGAATGAATGATAACTGGGGGGGGGGGGTGTGGAGTTGAGAGAGACATTATTTTAAGATGGAAGAGGCTGTTTTTTCTTGCTACTGAGAAGGGTCCAGTTGAGAGAAAGAGGTTGAATACATAGTTGATAGTGTAAACAGGTGGGAAAAGATAAACTACCAAACACTAGTGGAAGGAATGGGCCTCTAAGAAGAAAGACACGTCTGCTCTATTACAGGAGGAAAGTCCTACAGAGGGATAAGGTAATGTGGGAAGTACCCTGCCTGATGCTTCAATCTTCCCAATGAAGTAAACAATTAAGTTTTCTGTTATGAGAAAGAGTGAATGTGGACACAGGAGCTTGAGACTTAAAAAAATAGTGAAGAAGATTTGAAATAGTCTTCCTGTAAAGTGAGAGGTCCTAAAACAATTTAGTACTTGGTAGGATTGTGAAGCAGTGTTGAGGGCTCAATTGAAACTGGTGATTTATAGTAGAGCAGATCCAGTTTGTGACAATGTAGGTAGTTGGCTGAGGTGAAGTGGAAGAGATGAGGATTTTAGGAACCAGGAGGTACAAATAATAGCTGAATCATCAACATGGACAATGAAGTGCCCTATAATGATGGCAGGACTTGCAGTGATGGGTGGGAAAGCTAGTGAAACAGAAACTAAAGTCTTCATTGAGAGAATGTATTTGTTTCCTAGAACTGCTATAACAAATTGCCACAAACTGGGTTGCTTATAGCAAGAGAAATGTATTCTATAGCAGTTCTGGAGGCCAGAAGTACTAAATCAAGGTGTTGGAAGGATTGGTTCAAAGGATTGGTTCATTCTATGGGTTCTGATGGAGATCTATTTCATGCATCTCTACTGGTTTCTGGTGGTTGCCACCAATCTTTGTCATTCCTTGGCTTAGCTTGTGGTCCCATTGCTCCAATCTCAGCTTCTGTCATGACATGGCCATCTTCCCTCTGTGTGTGCCTCTGTGTCCAAATTTCTCTCTATTTGTAAGGACGTGACACCAGTCAGGAGCCCACTCAAATCCAGTATGACCTTATCTTAACTTGATTACATCTACAAAGATCCTATTTTCAAATAAGGTGACCTTCACAGGTGCTGGGGGATAGGACTTTAACATATCTTTTTGGGAGACACAATTCAAACAACTACAGGGGATATGACTAGGAAGTCTATACTTGACAACAATGAGGAGTGAGTGTTGAATCAAAGCAATGTGAGCCTTAAAAGAGCTGAAGTTTTTGCAAGTTGGAGAAAAATAAGTGGTCTGAAAGTAATGAGGAGCAAAAAAGACACCTACTCCACCTCCTGACCCTATGGTACTAGAAAAGACAACAAGCAGCCTCACCTAGGAAGGCAGAAGAGGAAAGAGAGCCTTTGGGTAGAACTAGCTTTCTGTTGGGCAAAAGAGGTTGAGAATGCTGCTAAGCGAGCAGCTGGTCCAGAAGGCTCTGATGGAAGAGTTGGGGAGATGGAGCAAAACTGGAGGGATGGACTGGGACAAGAAAAAATCAGAGCAGTATGATAATTAATGTGAGGGTAGAAGTGAGGCTTACAATTGGGGAGTGAAATAATTACTTTGGGAGATGTGGAGTAGTGTGAATTTAGTCCTAGTATCTTTGAGAAGTTGTTAGTCTCTCTCTCAGCCTGGGTTGGTGGCAGCTGCAGGAGACACAGACTTTGCATACTATAAGCTCTAGAATAATGGTGGTCCAATGGGTTACCTCTGTACCTTTGTGACCCAGAGTGGGGTGAAGTCTGGGGTGAAGTCACTGCTTCAATTACCTAGGGATGAGGCTGAATTGATTCCTCACACTACAAATTGGAAGTGAGAGGAAAAGCCCAATGTGGGCTAAAATATGGTCATTTACTTCTCTTGGTTTTGACTGAGAAGGTGTTGAAATATCTAAGAGGAATCCCCTAGGTTGTAGGTCTTAAAATGGTGCCCTCTAGCTCTCTGCCCCATCTGTGCCAACTCACCCACCACAGCCAAACAATCAAGCAAGCTGCAAATGCTATTTGGTATAAATTCAGGCAATTATACAGAATCACTAACCTCTTCTGAGTGGAGGTAAAGAAAGCATGAACTCTTGTGTTCAAATTCTTCCTCTGCCACTTGCTAACTGTGTGACCTTAGACAAGTGACTTAACCTGTCTGTCCCTTACTTTCTTCATCTGGAAAATGGAGACAATAACAGTTCCTATCTCACAGAATTATTGTCATGGAGTATTAAGTGACTTAATGTATTTAAATGCTTAGAACAGTACCTGGTACATACTAACAACTATACTAGTATAAGTGATTGTTTTGATTGTTATTAACTGTCCCATCCTTCTACTTAATCACTTGATACTACCTACTTGCTAAAATCCTAACTTGAATAACGGCTTTTGACACTCCTCCTGTGGGGGCTCTTCCTTGTTTACTTCTAGACCAAATAAGTCCAGGTTCTTGAACTGTTCCTCATATGATTTGGCTGCTCGTGTACCAGCCTAGAGACTCACATTTGAACACTTTGCACTCTGTCATTGTATCCCTGTTTAAATGGAGCACAATGCTCTCTGAGTGGGATGTGACAGGTATAGAGAAGGGTAGAACCATCTTTTCTCTTGTTCTGGTTCTACACTTCTATTAATGCAGTCTAAAAATCTAATTACCTATTTTGGCATCATCAACACTCTGTTGGCTCATATTGACTTTACAATAAAATCAAGATCTTTTTCATATATGTTGTTGTTAAACCAGGCAGGTATATTCTGTCCTGTACTAGAAGAATAAACCAGCTCGTTGCTGGGAGAAAGTCAGTTCAGCAGCCAAAGCCCAATAACTGAGGGGTTTAGTAAGAAAGGAAATGTGGTCTAAACAAGTAGTTGGTGGTTGGATTCATGACAGATGCTACCAGTTGCTTGCCCAATAAGGATTTCCCTCTTCCTCCTTACTTACAGAATTCCAACTTTATTCAGAGCAACAATGTGCCCAGCTAAAAACATTAGTTTTCCCAGCTTCCTTTGCATCTAGAAGTGTCTGTATGACACAATTCTAATCAGGGATATGTAGGTGGGTGACACTGGAGAGAGTGTTCCATTCTGGACAAAAGGTAAAGCTTCTCTAGAAGATCCTTTGTCCTTAGCCTTCCTGTCCTGTAGCTGTTTCCCTATCTATAATACAGACATACGGCCGGGAGCTGCAGCAGCTATCTTGTGACCACGAGACAAAAAGCAAATAGATAAAAGCCTTCCCGCGGGATGGTGGAGATGAAAAGCCAGGGTCTTGATGACATGTTGAACTGCCTTATCAGCTCTGGACCATGCCAGGGAATTTTTGTTGCATAAGACAAATAAACCTCTATCTAATTAAGCCACCTATTGCAGAGTTGTCTGTTTTTTGTTTGTTTGTTTTGTTTTTGTGGCAAAAAGTACACCTAACTGAAATAGGGTTACAACATAGGAAAACTGGGGATCCGATCAGAGGGTAAACATGACTACAGGAATTTAGCCATTAAGAAATACAAGTGGGCAGTTAGGATCAGAGAAGTCACTAGGCTATCAGGCCTCAGTCACTGGGTAAGGGTCAGGGTCAGGATGATAGAGCAAAAGAGCATGACTGGGTCTAGGCCCTGACAGGGGACTGGTGGTCAGGCAGCATCTCTGACTGGGGGACTCAGACATAGGACATGAGACATATGGCCAGGGATCATAAATGGGCAACATGGTAGAGGCTCATTGGAAACTTGAGGTCAGAATCAGATTGGTGGCAAAGGAACTACTTGATGCCGAGTTCCAGTATGTAGGGTGGGGTTATTTCAATCCTTCGTGTCTTAGGACAGGTGCAGTCTGCAGCTGGGGGAATATTACTCCAACTATGAAGGGAGGAGGAGAACAGAGTGTGGGATCCAGGCAAAGCCTGAGAAGCATCAGCTCAAGCTGTGCTTTAGCCATCCTGACACTCTTTTTACAGGTTCTTAAATTCACCCTTAATTTCTTGTTTCCATCTTTTGCCCATGACCTTTTAAGATCTGAGCTTAACAGAAAGTTAACAAATGTGTAACTCTGTTGGTCTCTCTAAATGGCTACCACTTTTTATTCTTCCTAATTGTCAGAATTTCGCTGTGGAAAACCTTCCCTTCTCCCCTATACTCCAAGGAATCTTCCCCCTGCCTGGATTGAGAGCACTCTGGGTGCCCTGGGAAGTGACCCACCTTTATCCTCTGCCTTTAGCCTCTGCTGACCTGGAAGTAGGTGTAGAGAAAGAGCTGGGAAGAAGGTTGGCCAGGACCCACCAGTTCTGGGGAGCAGCAACCCCATTCCTACCTGGTTATTTTGCTTCAGAAGCCTGGAGCAAATGCCTTCCCTTCCCCCATCCCAATTTCTTGTGTCTTCTAGAGCGAGAGAATGAGAGCTTCTGACCACTGGTGTGCTACCTTTTTTCTTTTGTGTGCAGCAGGTACTGTGTGGGTAAGTTATTGCTATATTGTGCTCCTGGGAGAAATTGACCTTTGCTGAGATACTTTTTGCCCTGTGTGTGCTGGGGAGAAGGAAGAGGTCTTGCCTGAGTGCTCAGAGCTGATAGTTTAGGCTTGTCATGCTGCTCTTTCATTGGCACGCAAGGCTGTCAATCATTGTGGCTGTGCCCATCAGCTCTGAACTAGGTATCTCTAAGTGACTAGCCTTCTTTGTTATGCAGAACACTGAACCCTCTAAGGACTGAACAAAGAGTCACTCTAGAAAGAAACAGTTGCTAGGTGGGCAGGGGCAGTTGTGCCAATGTCACCAAATCAAACCCTTTGGTTTCATCCTCCTTATTCAGGCCCTGTCTCTACTTTATGCCTTAAATTTAGACCCATCCTAGGTCCTTTCCATTCTACCTCTATCATTTCCCTCCCATGTGCATTTCCTCTCCCCACCCCTAATGCTGCATTCTTTGTTCAGCCCTTAACACCTCTCACCTGGACTACTCTAACCAGACTCCTAACCAGTTTCCTTGCCTCAAGTCTCCTCCCACCCCCCACTCCAATCCAGTCTCCATCCTGCAGCCAAATCAACTTTCTAGAAATACAAATCTGCTGAAAATCTTTCAGCCTCTTCTGTGGCTCTTATTACCCTTGGGATAAAGTCCAAACTGCTTAGCACGCACCCAGGGCCTTTTGTTATTGGTTCCTGCTAAATCCTCACCCTCATTTTTGAAAGTGCTCCCCTTTCACAACTAGTCACAATGAATTACTTTGCAGGTTTCTGAACATGCCATTCTTGGCTTGGCTTCTGGGCCTTTCCACATGACATTCCCTCTGATTGGGACATCCTTCACACACCACCTTCTCTCTTGTCTAGGCAATTCTTACTCAGCCCTTAAGAATTCAACTAAACTCCTTCATCCCAAGACAGGTATTTTATTCATTTCTATATCTTGGATGCCTAATACAGCGTCTGGACCATAACATATCGTCAATAGACATTTGCTGAATAAATAAATGAATGTATGCCCCACCCCCAACTCAAGTGGCTGTGTGCAAAATCATCTCTGAGGGAAGCTGACAGAGTTGATCAGTGCCCACCTCTATGAGAGGAAGCCCTCTCCTCCCTCCCATTCATACCATTCTTGTTTCAATGGATTGCAATGCCTCCTTTAAAATGTCTGCATCCCTAATTCACCATTGATCTTCAGAGAGAGTGGGAGGGAGGGGGAGAGACACACAGAGAGAAACATAGATGTGAGAGACACACATCGATTGGTGGCCTCCTGAATGCACTCTGTCCAGGGCCAAGGATAGAGCCTGCAACCAAGGTACATGCCCTTGACCGGAATTGAACCCGGAACCCTCCAGTCTGCAGGCCAACGTTCTATCCACTGAGCAAAACCAGCTAGAGTGAATTCCACTACTTCTTTAGGAACCAGCTCAAACTCTCCCTCTTCCAGAAACTTTTCCTGCATCCACCCCAACCCACCCTGGCCCATCTCTGAATAGTGCTAATGATCCACATCTATCTTATTTAGCCATTGGCATTTCCTCATGGAAAACCAAGACTCAGTGAGAGAAAGGACTCTCTCAAGGGCACATAGCATGTCAGTGGTAGAACTATTACCTGAACCCAAGTCTCCAGGAAAGCCCTAACCAACATATATGCCTTGCTTCCTCATATAGACTATAATTTCCTGTATGGCAGGAAGGACTGTGTCTTCCACCCCTTCATTTTTTCCAGGGTTTACTGGAGTGTTAAGAGAACTCTAGACTCTAGAGCCAGACTGCCTGGGTTTCTATCTTGGCTTCATTGGTTATTAGCTGTGTAACCTGAGGCAACTTAACCACTCTAAACCTCAGCTTCCTCATATGTAAATGAAGATAACAGTAGTCATAAGATTGTTGTGAAGATTAAATGAAATAACGTGCGTAAAGTGCCTAGAGCAGTAACCAAACACCTAGTATACATGCAATAAACAGTATTTTTATTGTTATTATTCTCAATATTAGCAAATCCTTACTGGTAATGGTTGATTAAAAATTAGAATGTGGGAGTTACTGGGAGTGGGACGGAGTGAGAAAAGGAAGTAGACAACCAGATCACTCTGAGATTTGGTGAAATCCAAACAAGGTTAGTGGCACAGCAGGACGTTTGTTCATCAGAGTTCTTAGTGCCATGTGACTCTGAGGGCCCCAAGCACATGGATCCATCTGGGCGGCACTGCTTCCCGAACTATCGTTCAGCTATTCTCAGCAGCCTATAGGGGGAGCCAGGAAGCTAAAACGGGGAAGAGGCTGCTGGAAATCTTACTAAGGGCAGAAACGACACCCCATCACTAATAACCATCTTAGCCCACTGTCTTGTCCCCTCAAGGACGCAGTCCAAGCTCTGTCCCGCACAGCTGCTAAGCAGGGAGCTGTCATTCAGCACCAGGGGCCTCCTTGGCCTCAGGCAGGACAGCGGAGTTAGGGACGAGGGACTGGTCCGATCCGCAGCCAGCTCCAGCTTCGCCTAGTCACGGGGACAGGGGAGGCAGCGAGACGCTACGGAGATGCCTCCTGCCTCCAAGAATCACTCCCAGAAAGCCCCCGAACCCTCGGGGGCAGTGAGCAGCCGCCCTGGGGAGGAAAGGGCGCTTGGGTTGGCGGCGGTGGGGGAACGCCAGGACCTGGGACTCAGCGTGTGGCGGGTGCACGCGAGGAGCGGGTGGATGAACGGAGGCGCTGAAGTGAATGGAGTTGGGGGTGGACTGGAAACATCCCCAAACAGCACAGACTGTGGCCGGCGGGGGCTGGGGGGCCGGGCGGCGGGGGGTGGCGTGGGGGGGGGGGGGGGAGAGAAAGAGTCCTAAGGCGCAGGCGCAGTCGGGGCCCCAGTCCTGTTCCCTCCTCCTCTCCGTGCCTCTTTCTCCGCCCCGCTCCCCACCAAACACACTCGCACACGGGCTCTCAAGGTGTTCTCACAGCGGAAGATGGCGACAGACTGAGGGGGCATGGCCAGCGGGAACCACGGGCCGTGCCGCTCTGCGGCCGCCTCAGCGGTGCGAACGAGAAGCAGAAGCTAGAAGCGCACTAAGTAAAGCCCGGCGTCCGCGTCCGCGTCCGGCGCCTGTGGCGCTGCTGGGAGCCAGGTGGCCCGCTCGAGCCGGAACTCCGGGAGCAGCCGGCGAGGAGCCAGAGCAGAGCCGGCCCAGAACCGGCCCCGGCGAACGGCCAGAGCGAGAGCGAAGCCCGAAGGGCCAGGCAGCGGGCCGACCGGCGGACCTAGGAGGGCGCGAGAGAGGCAGGGAGCGGAGCGGCGCGGCGCGGCGCGGGCGGACGGGCGGGAGCAGAGCGGCGCGGGGCGAGCGAGCGGAGCGAAGCGCGGCGACAGGGCCCGCACGGCGGCGCTGAGGGGCGCGCAGAGGTGCGCCGAGCCCAGCCGAGACGGCCGGAACGGAGTGCGAGCAGGGCTGCCGCCGGCGCCGAGTGGAGTGTCGCGGAGCAGAGGGCAGCTGAGGGGCCCGACACTATGAAGAGCGCGGCGCTGCCGCCGCAGCCGCCACCGCCCCAGTGCCCCGCACCGCCCCCCGCCGGGACGCCGGGCAGCGCCTAGCGGGCCGGGTGGCCGCGCCCGGGCTACAAGCGAGGGAGCGCGGGAGGGGCGCGGGGACGACACCAGAGCGCTCCGCGACTCCGGCCTGAGTGGGGCCCCGGGCCGGCCGGCCTGCCTCACCATGCAGCCCCCGAGGTAGAACCTGGACGGCGCCGAGGAACGTGGAGCGGCGGGCAGCCCGCTCGCTCGCTGGAGACGGCCTCGTGCCTGCCTGCTTTCTCCAGCCCGGACCCCCCTGAAATATGTTCAGGGGCGCTTGGATGTGGCCTGGAAAAGACGCCGCCGCGCTGACTATCTGCTGCTGCTGCTGCTGCTGGGCTCCCAGGCCGAGCGACAAACCTTGCGCCGATTCCGAGCGGGCGCAGCGATGGCGACTGTCCCTGGCGTCCCTGCTCTTCTTCACCGTGCTCCTCGCTGACCATCTGTGGCTGTGCGCGGGGGCCCGGCCCCGGGCCAGGGAGCTGAGCAGCGCCATGCGGCCACCCTGGGGGACCAACCGTGAGCGGCAGCCAGTGCCTCCTCGTGCGGTGCTGCCACTGCTGCAGCCGTCCGGCCAGCCCAGTGCGCCCCCAGGCACCTGCGGTCCCCGATATAGCAACCTGACCAAAGCCGCTCCCGCCGCCGGTCCCGGGCCGGACTGCGGCGGCATCCCAGAGCCCACGGGGCTGGATGCAGCTTGCACCAAATTGCAATCTTTGCAGAGACTTTTCGAACCGACTACCCCAGCCCCACCTCTGCGGCCCCCTGACTCCCCTTCCCGTGCTCCGGCCGAGTTCCCCTCCGCCCAAAAAAACTTGCTCAAAGGCCACTTTCGGAACTTCACTCTCTCCTTTTGCGACACCTACACGGTCTGGGACTTGCTGCTGGGCATGGACCGCCCCGACAGCCTAGACTGCAGCCTGGACACCCTGCTGGGGGACCTGCTGGCCGTGGTGGCCAGCCCGGGCTCCGGGGCCTGGGAGGTGTGTAGCAACTGTATCGAGGCGTACCAGCGGCTCGACCGACATGCTCAGGAAAAATACGACGAGTTTGACCTCGTGCTGCATAAATACTTACAGGCTGAAGAGTACTCAATCCGGTCCTGCACAAAAGGCTGTAAGGTAGGGACTGGCATCCGTGGCCACGAGGCGGAAGTAGTGGTGATGGGCCCGAGAAAAGAAAAAAAAAGAGGTCTCCCCCTCTGCCCACCACACCTCCTCCCAATACCCCCACCATTTGAGCGCTGCTTTGGAACCCGCCCTGGAGGAGCCTCAGGGATTCAGGTCAGGTCACCACCTGGCCAACTTCTATTAATTCCAGGTTTGGGCATGGTCTGACTGGGGCCTCCTGGCGCCCTGCCCCGCTTGAGGAGGGAGGGGTCTTGGGGCCCTTGGCTGGCAAAGGGGTGGAAAGAGGGATCTGGCCTCCATTTTCAGCCATAGGTACCCTCCATCTTCAGCTATAGGTACCCTCTTTCCTAGGCTGTAATTGAAAGTCTTGGGAGTGGCTGGTGCAGGGGGAAGGCCAAAGGCGGAAGGAAGAATATTTGTCAACCTAGCCCTCATCCTTTGGCCTCAGGAATGGGCTAGAGGAGGGGCACCCCTGCTTGTGGGGCACACCACACTGTTGACCTTATGTGACCTGACGTGGCCGGTCAGAACCTAGATAGGTGGAGCCTGTCATCTCCCAAGGAGAAGCTCCTTGCCAACAACTCTTCCCTGACAAAAGGAGCTGGGAACAGAGCACAAGCTCCCAGTGCTTTCCCAGCGCCCTGGGGTGGCAGTGGGAGGACAGCTGGCTTTCTGGCTTATGGGAAAAGGAATCCAGAGTAGAGGCGACGCTGCTGCAGAACGGGCCTGCCTAGGGTAGAGCTGAGTTGAGAAACTTCTTGACCCTCAGCAGGATAGTTCTGGGCAGTAGGTGTATGGGGGCTGGAAACACTTGTGACATCATGCTACTGCCTTGTTGGCTCAGCCTGGCCAGATGGCCCGCCTTTGGGAGGAAAGAGAACAGCAAGGTCAAAGGGTCAAGTGACAAGGAGATAGGGTGGGCTGGTGGCCTCACCCATCCTCAAGCAGGGACTGGGTGGGGAAGTGGGGGAGATACTGGGAGCTGGAAAGGGAGATAGTTGCCTCCTAGTCTAGCTTGTCTCCCACCAAGGCTTTGGAGAGGGGCAGAAAGTGCCCCTTTCCATCCAGTGGTGCCCCCTGTATACTTCAGTAGGATTCCATGCTCTTGGTACGCTCCTTATATGGTTGGGTAGGTAAGGGGTAGCTCCTTGCTTCTGACTTCACTTTCTCATTCTCCTTTTCCCTTTTCTCGTAACCTACCTGTCTTTCTCCCGCCTCCCTCAGCCTCAGCTGACTCACTGCCTCACTCACACTACCAAATGAGATATTTCATTTCTTAAAGGTGTACACACACACACACACACACACACACACACACACACTGTCATACACCACCACCACTACCCCGGGCAAAGTCACACAGATATAGAGAGGTTGTCACACCAAACAGTGCCATGGAAGCAGGCACCCACACGTACATCTCCCCACCATGTTAGAGACACAAAGGCAGAAGTCCTGTCACATGAAGAAGGACATATTTTGTCATAAAGAGATAGAGACACACATATATATGTACACTCAGTGGGAATAGATGGACATGATCTAATAGTAGAAGGAATATAGAATGTGTGTCTTTTGTGGCCCTCAATTCAATCCCGTGGCCCCAACTTTTCCTTTTCTTCAATCACCAGGATGAATGAAAGACCATGCCACAACTTTTCCATAGGTTTTCCCCATGTTATAGTTGGCTTCAAGCTGTGTCTGATCCCACAGTAAATAAAAATCACTCATGTTGATTATTTTTACCAGGCAGTTTAGTATAGGAGAAAGACCACTGATCTCCAGGATTTAGGCCTTATCAGCCTCTACCACTTGTTAACAGAATGACCTTGGGCATGTCACTTCACTTTAAGCTTTCATTTGCTCAGTTATAAAACAGGGATAATAATCCTTACTCTGCCCACATTCTGAATCTTTTGTGTGAGATTCAAGTAGGAAGAGAGGTAGCTGATAATATTTTAAAATAATAATATAACATCCAACATTGTTCTCCCATATATTATGAGATCACAACTTCCCAAGGAGACTGGTTATACCAGCACCATTATCTCCATTTCACAGATGAGGAAGCTGAGGTGCAGGGGGATCAAGCAGCTTGTCCTAAGGTTTCTCAGCTAATGAGCAGGAGTGCCAGGCCTCCAACTCACATGCTCTGTTGCTAAGCCCATGTGTTTTCCAGTGTCTCCCATCAAGTTCCCAGTGGCCAGGGTGCTCCCTCCTCTGCTATGTCTCTTTGTCTGTCGCTGTTGCTTTCCCTCTCCTGCTCTCCCTCTCAAAGGTACTCTGCCTGCTCTCTTGCTGCCTGCTATGCCAGGAGAAGGGCAGTTCCAGCTCTATAGCTTTCTTCCTGTCTTTCCCACCCCTCTCCAATGCTCTCTCCCTCATCTGAGGCCTAGATCTAAAGGGCTCTTGATTCCAGTTGTATTATGGGCACTAAGGGAAAAGACATCCCTCTCTCCTCTTTCCTGCAGCCCCTCTCTCTTCACCCTAGCACACCACTTGTATCCCAGGCCTTTTCTGCCGATCCTTTATCCTACCCCCAGGCTCTGAGCCTACATATTTAGCTCCTACCCAAAATGGGATCCCTTGGAGATGATGACCATCCTTAAAGCTTCTCCTGGGTGGAGGGCTCACAGCCCCAGGCCAGGATGAGGGGGCTTCCTCTACTTCTGGAAGCCAAGTCTGAACCTGCTTCAGGGCCAGGTGACCCCCATCCCTGGGACCCTGTCTTAAGTGTCTCAGTCAAATCTTTCCTGGGAAGCCCCAGAAACCCTGTTCTCTCCCTTTGCAATGTCTGCCCCTGTTTTGGGCCCCACAGGGCCCCACAAATCATACCTGTTCTCACTGCTGCTGCCTGTGACACCTCCCAATTTAGTACCAGTTGCAACATTTCCTTAATGTGAGACTTACTTCCTCTCACACAGCAGGGCGATGTTAACTGAGGCAGGCCATGCCTATCCCCACCCTGGCCTCTCCAAACCCCATGCTCCACTCCCCTAATTTCCTTATGCATACCCCAAAACACTTACCTCCCCATCTCCTTGGCCCTCCTGGCCCTGCCTAGGGTTATTGGACAGCCACCTCACTTCCCACAGCTCTCCATCCTCCCAGCCCTGCCATGCCCCTGCCTGCTTTTGATTGCCTCTTCCCCACCTCTGCCCTTCCCTCCTCTAATTCAGGGGTTGAGGGGAGCGGTGGAGATAGGAACAAATCTCTGGCCTCTTCTCTCGTAGCTCTTATCCCAAAGGGGCTAGAAACCCAAGAGAAGGATAGTTCTCAGCTTTCTTACCAGTCATTGGACCACAACAGTAAAGGTTAGTGCCAAGGAAGGATGTGATAGTTCTACTCTGTTCTGAACTGGCCCAAACCCACCTGAAAGACCATGTGTTTGGTTCTGGGTCATACACTGAGCAGGTCTGGAGGAGGCTGGAACCCAAATTCTCCTGGACAGAGTTGAAGAAGCTGTTTCACCTGGAGAAGAGGACACTCAGAAGGCTGTGGTTTCTGCTTTCAGACCTCTGAAGAATTGTCATGGTGCAAAAGAAGAGGCATGTCCTACTTAGCCCCAGGGGCACTTCGTAGTTAGAAAGTCCTGGGTTCAGACCCTGCTCTTTCATTTATTATCTATGTGACCTTGAGCTAGGGACTTTTTTCCTCAAAGCCTCACTTTTCTCATCTGTAAAATGAACCTCAACCCTGTGAGGTCATTATTAATGAGAAGTTCACAAGGGCACCTAGGCACAGCAGAGTTACTCAGTTAACAGGTATTTTTTCTTCCAAAGAGGGACCAAACTGCCTTAGGAGGAGGTGAGCTCCTATTCTCCAAGAAATGTCTAGCCTAATTCAGGCAGACTCCTGGAAGAAATGCTGTGGAGATGACTCTAATTCAAGATTATGGGGAGAGCTGGACTAAGTGACCTCTGAGGTCTATTTCAGCCCAGAGTTAAGGCCCATGAGCCCAGCCTGCTCCATGAACACCAGCACTAAATGGGAAAGGCTGGGGCAGGAAGCCTAACACCCACACACAGTAGGGAGTGTCTGCCAGATCCAGTGCCTTGCCTTATGTCCATACCCTTTGGGGTCCTGCTCTTTCTCCACTCTGGCTGGCAGCTGTTTCTGCCTCGCTGCCTTCCTCTCTCCTCTGATGTGCCAAGCAGGACTTCTGGGCTAACGCTGGTGCTGAGAACAGGGAGCTCAGGGCTCTGGCCAAGTGCTGGAGTCCCAAGTTGGCCAGCGGTCCCTGTTGTCACCCAAGCTCACTGGCTGGGAGCAGTGCCCACAGTCAGCCTCCCCAACCCAGGATTCTTGTGGGCAGAGGAGGTGCCCTGGTCCCTGTTTGGGGGTGGGATGAAGGCGACGGCAGTCAAGAAGCTGCCTCCTGGGGACTATGGCAAAGCCTCCTCTGGGGAGGGGCCTCCAGATTCACAGAAGCCTACTTACTGCCCAGGAATTTGGGCCTTGGGTTTTCTAGAAGGTGCAAGGACAGAAAAGAGGCAATGTTTATAGCTCAGACAGGATACAGTGGGTCAAACAAGGGACTGGGAAAGTGGCCTCATGCTACCCATGCCTCTCCAGGCCCTCTGACTCAATCCTGATCCCCCACTATTACACCTCATATTCCTCTTAAATTTTCATCCACACTCAACACCTCCCATCCACATACCAGTGACCCTACAACCTTCCCAATCTTCTACTCGAAGATCACCCTAGCCAAGCATGTCAAACTCGCGGCCATTGGGCCACATGCCTCGTTTAAATCCAAACTACTTCCCACATCTCACTCTCTAGTCCTTACCCCTACACCTTCACTCTTTCTACCCCCACTCCTCACAATAGTTATTCCTCCCCTCCCCCCTCCCTGCCCCACTCCTCTTGACCCTTTCCCATTTCCCACCCCTCTCCACTCCTTTTCCTACCCACCTCTTCCTCACACCCCTCCCAACCTTTACCACAAGCCCTTACCCCCAGTCCTCCTGGAACTGCACCTCTTGCCCTTGACACCTACATGCCTCCTCACCCCTGGCATCCCTCATATCCCACTTTCCCCATCCCTCCTCCTGCCCCCCTTTCATCCTCTGGTCCCCTCTCTTCCTGTCCCCTTTATCCCTCCTCCATCTCTCTCTGCTTTTTTCCTCCCTCCCTTCTCTCCTCCCCACTTAGGGCAGACATGCATGCATGCACACACATACACTTAGCCACATGACTCACACAGACATGCAGTCTTCTTCATGGCTACTTCCCATTCTTCCCACAGGCTGGTTCTTGACTACTATAGTCACCATAGCAATGGGAACTTCCGAGAAGGATACACTGGTATCTCCTGGAGGTGGGGGTAGGGGAATTGAATGGAGGAAGGGAGCCTAGCAGCCTCCCACCCAATCTCATGGTCTGGCTGGAAGTCTAGTCTACTGAACACAGTGGAGGTAGGGAGTGAGGAAAGGGAAGACAGTGGGTGGGGGCGAAATTAAAGGAGAGTCAGGGATCTCCAAACTCATCATGAGCAGGAGAGAGTGCATTATAAGCCACATAGGGATCTAGACAAATATGGGCTTTCAGAAGCACCATACTCTGATGCTGACCTGGGAGATCTCTGGGGAACATGCATGTCATGCATGTTCCTGTGGTTATGCAGACCAGTGTCTGTGCAGGTGGCCAGGGACACTGGACTAGGCTTTTCTCCATGGGCATAAGAGGGGGTTCAGAGAAGCCTGAATTTTTGACACCTTGAGCCAGGCAGGTGCTTAGAAGAGAGAGCAAGGGCACCAGGTGAGCGGCAGCTGGCCCTGGAAAGGGAAGTCGTTATTATGGAATGATGGGCTTCCAGGGCTGCTTGAATGGATTCTGGAGAAAGGAGCTGGAATCTAAACCACAAGTCTCTGGGCCAGAAGTCTGGGCAGGCTGGCACCAGAGAAGAATGGGGTAAGAAAGGGGAAGGGGAAAAGGAAACAGCAAGCTTTTGACCCACAGCGTGCCTAGGAGATGCCAGGGCCCTTGCATGTGTCCATGAAATCATTTTATTCTGATAATGGTCCTATAATTATCCCCATGTTGCAAGTGAGGAAACTGAGGCTCAGTGAGGAAATGTGACCTACCCAGGCCACATAGCTAAAAGGTGGGAAGACTGGGATACACAACCAGGTCTGTCTGTTCTTTCCCCAGTGCACACATGTATAAAAATGTTAATAATCTCCTCTAATTGTCCAAGGCAACCAATGGCCAGCTGGCTGCTGAAAGACTGGGGCCAGAAGCTGAACTGTTGGCAGGTGCCATCCGGCAGGGCCTTTTGGTAGCTTGTAGGGGGCCCCTGGGGCATTTCAAAGAATGGGGATCCACCAACATCCTCTTTGTTCAATACCCTAGTCTCATGTCCCTGAGAATCAGTGCCAGTCACCAGTATCCTTCTAGGATAGTGATGGAGGAAGGCATGAGGAAGGGGGATATTTACTCCCTCTTTTTTCTGCAGGCTCTGCAAATGAGATAGGAGGAGCTGGGCTCCTCTTGCCTAGAGAGAAGGTATCTGTTATAGTCTCAGCTTCAATCTGCTGGAAAGATCAACTGGGGCAGGAGGACAGAAGGTCCCCTAGGCAGGCCTAGTGCAAGCCTGAGCCCTGTCCACCTGCTGGGTGGGAGAGCTGAAAGGGGAAAAGTGACATTTGTCACCCCACAGCCTGATTAGGCCTGGCCTGGGCTTTGGGCACCTAGTTTCCATGCCAGGGTTTAGGTGAGCCCTGGTCTGGAATAGCTAGGCTTCTCTTGGGGGTAGAAGGAAGTGCCAACTCACCAAGTTTTGCCTGGAGAGGACATGTGGTAGTGGTAGGGATACCATTATTTCCTGTCTTTTTGTTTGGTGTTCAGAAGATAGTATGGCCATCTGGCTGGTTTGTGAAAGGTGAGCCTGTCTGCTTAGTATTGAACCCAACTAAAATTTCCATGTTAATCCTTCAGAATTATTATAGTCTCAGAATCTTTTTTTACAATTAAAAAAAGGTCTTTGAGAAACTTTGGAAAATAGAAGTATAACATAAAAAAGGTCGCAGAAACACTCTTAATGTTATAGTGTATTGATATGTATTTTTGTGGCACATATGAAAGATACATAGATATAGATATATAATAGTTTTAGTTTTTTATTGTGGTAAAATACACGTATAAAATTTACCACTTTAACCACTCTTAAGTGTACAAATCCAGTAGCATGAAGTACATTTGCACTGTTGTACAATCATCACCACTATCCATTTCTAAAACATTTTTATTCTTCTAATCAGAAACTCTATACCCATTAAGCAATAACTCCCCTCCCTCTCTTCCCCCAGCTCTTGGTAGCCTCTATTCTACTTTCTTTCTCTATGAATTTGACCACTCTAGGTACCTCATATAAGTGGAATCATACAGCATTTGTCCTTTTATGTCTGGCTTATTTCATTTAATAAGTTTTCAAGGTGCCCCCATTTTATAGCATGGATTAGTACTTCATTCCTCTTTATGGTTGAATAATATTAAATTGTCTGGATATACCACATTTTGTTTATCCATTCATCTCTATGGACACTTGGGTTGTTTCTACTTTGGGGCAATTAAGAATAAAGCTGCCATGAACATTCATGATCAAGTTTTTGTGTGGACATATGTTTTCATTTCCTTCCACCTCTTTCTATTGTGAATGAGGTTGTTATAAACATTGGTATACAAATATTTGTTTGATTCCCTGTTCTCAATCCTTTTGGGTATATACCTAGATGTGGACTTATTGGATCACATGATAATTCTATATTTAACTCTCTGAGGAACCGCAGCACTGTTTTCCACATTGGCTCCATCATTATACATTCTTACCAGCAATGCAAGAGAATTCCAATGTCTTCATATCCTCATCAACACTTGTTATTTCTCATTTTTTATAATAGCCATCCTAATAGGTGTGACTATATTTTTACACGTTGAAATCACATAGTTTTTTACTCTGGTCTTTTTAACATTGTATTAAAAGTTATACTGAGTATATTTCCATGTAATTAAATATTTGTAAACATCATTCTTTTTTTTAATCCTCACCCGAGGATATGTTTTTATTTATTTGAGTGAGAGAGAGAGAAACAGAAACATCAATGTGAGAGAGAAACCTGATCGGTTGCTTCCTGTACATACCCTGACCCGGGATGGAACCTATAACCTAGATAAGTGCCCTGACTGGGAATCAAACCCACAATCTTTTGGTGTATGGATGACGCTCCAGCCATCTGAGCCACCTGGCCAGGGTCATAAACATCATTTTTAATGAGTGTACAATATTTCATCACATGAATATAATGCAATTTATATATATTGCAATATAGTTCTCTGTTGTTAAATATTTACTGCCAACTTTTACTATTATAAATAATTCTGTGATGAATATTTTTGTTCATAAATCTTAGTCAGACCTGTTTCCTTTTTTTAAATAAATACTATCTCAAATTATTTTTTTCTTATTTCTCTACTTTGCTGAGTTTCGTAAATCACAAAGTAATGCATACTCATTGTATAAGACCTAACAATACAGAGGCTAATAAAGAAAACATTAATAATCCTCCCAGTCCCTCCCCTCACAGTCCCACTGCCCTTAGGTCACTGATGTTAGCAAATTTTGGAACCCCTCTCCAATGAACACCAGAAGAAAACAATACTGTCAACAGGAGGGTTGATAATTTTACTTGACTCTGTGTTGATAAACTCTATCTGGGGACACAGTTGCAAGGGACACAGGAAAATAGGAACTCGTCTGACTATGGACAACCAGTGTAGAGACAACCACATTACATGAAAAAGTTGAGGAAAAACTGGAAATCTTTGGCTTCTTGGAAGAGTAATCTACATATAGCTATATCCATTTTTCTTTCCTCATGCTCCCTTTTATATTGGCTAGTCCAGTTTCTTTCCCCACTGCTCCACCGAAACTGATCTCACCATGGTGAGATTGCCAACATGATACTGTCTAAGTCCTAATCTGTTGACCATTCCCTATTCTTTGAAACTCCTCCCCTAATTTACAGAATGTCACTCTCTTCTGTTTCTCTTCCAACCTCTTAAACCACTCCTCCATCTTCATCAGATTGCCTTCCTCCATCTGCCCCTTAAATGTTAGTGTTTCCAAGGGACCCACTGTTGATCCTATTTCTCTCTGTGCTCACTATCCCTAGACAATATCATCACTTCCTTGGCCTTCACTATTGCTTTATCAGTCAGGGGTGGGGGTGG
This sequence comes from Cnephaeus nilssonii, assembly GCF_951640355.1. Classification (NCBI taxonomy): domain Eukaryota; kingdom Metazoa; phylum Chordata; class Mammalia; order Chiroptera; family Vespertilionidae; genus Cnephaeus; species Cnephaeus nilssonii. The sequence continues at coordinate 46,831,920 of NC_137071.1, forward strand.
GGGAGGCTAGTTCATGCTCTGGTAACAACTCCCAAATATCAGAGGCTTAACACAACAAACAGTTATTGCTTGCTCACAATACATGTCCAAAACAGGTCAGCAGGGACCAGTGCTCATGATAGTCACCAAGAGACCCAGGCTAGTAAAGGATTCATTTCAACACCGCTTACACAGTCAGCACCAGAGGGAAAAGAATATGACAAATTATATACTGGATCTTAAAGCTTCTCCCAAGAGTTATCCATGTTACTTCAATTCACATTTCATTGTCATGCCTACTTTAAAGAGTGTGGGAAAGTATAGGCCTACTGTGTTTGTAATGATTAACCCCTTAACTCTTTTGTTTAATTTAATAAATCTTTATTGTTCAGATTATTACAGTTGTTCCTCCTTTATCCCCCATAGCTCCCCTCCACCCGGTTCCCACCCCGCCCCATGCCCTTACCCCGCCCCCCCACTGTCCTCGTCCATAGGTATAAGATTTTTGTCCAATCTCTTCCCGCACCCCCACACCCCCTTCCCCCAAAAAATTGTCAGTCCACTCCCTTTCTATGCCCCTGATTCTATTATATTCACCAGTTTATTCTGTTCATCAGATTTTTTATTCACTTGATTTTTAGATTCACTTGTTGATAGATATGTATTTGTTGTCACTTTGTTGTTCATAATTTTTATCTTTACCTTTTTCTTCTTCTTCCTCTTCTTAAATAATACCCTTCAGCATTTCATATAATACTGGTTTGGTGGTGATGAACTCCTTTAGCTTTTTCTTGTCTGTGAAGCTCTTTATCTGACCTTCAATTCTAAATGATAGCTTTGCTGGGTAGAGTAATCTTGGTTGTAGGTTCTTGCTATTCATCACTTTGAATATTTCTTACCACTCCCTTCTGGCCTGCATAGTTTCTGTTGAGAAATCAGCTGACAGTCATATGGGTACTCCCTCATAGGTAACTAACTGTTTTTCTCTTGCTGCTTTTAAGATTCTCTCTTTGTCTTTTACCCTTGGCATTTTAATTATGATGTGTCTTGGTGTGGTCCTCTTTGGATTCCTTTTGTTTGGGGTTCTCTGTGCTTCCTGGACTTGTAAGTCTATTTCTTTCACCATGTGGGGGAAGTTTTCTGTCATTATTTCTTCAAATAGGTTTTCAATATCTTGCTCTCTGTCTTCTTCCAGCACCCCCACAATTCAGATGTTGGTATGCTTGAGGTTGTCCCAGAGGCTCCTTACACTATCTTCATATTTTTGGATTATTTTTTCTTTTTGCTTTTCCGGTTGGGTGGTTTTTGCTTCTTCATATTTCAAATCTTTGACTTTAATCTTGGGATCCTCTAGTCTACTGTTGGATCTCTGTATATTATTCTTTATTTCAGTCAGTGTATGCTTAATTTCTGAATGGTCCTTTTTCATATCCTTGAGGGTCTCACTAAATTTCTCAGAGTTTCTAGAAGATTCTTGAGTAGCCTTATAACCGTGGTTTTGAACTCTATATCCAGTAGTTTGCTTTCCTTCATTTCTTTCATTCGTGACATGTTTCTTTGTCTCTGCATTTTGGCTGCTTCCCTGAGTTGATAGAGTGGCCTTGTGTAGTAGGTGTCCTATAGGGCCCAGTGGCTCAGCCTCCCCAATTACCTGAGGTGGATACTCTTGGTGAACCCCTTTGTGGGCTGTGTGCACAGTCTTGTTGTAGTTAAGCCTTGATTGCTGTTGGTATCACCAGGAGGAATTGACCTCCAGGCCAATTGGCTGTGAGGACCAGCAGTGTCTACAATGGAAGAACTGCTGTGCAGGAGACCCCCTTATGGGGAAAGACTTGCTTCAGTGGGGCTTTGGCGCTCACTGAGTCTGCCCCTTGAGTGTGTCCCTTATTGGTCTGAGGAGTTGTAATTTGGTATGGTCTCACACTGACCACTGGGTACACTGGCTCTTGGATCTCCAAGGAGTGCAAAGTCAGCCACTGCCTGAGACCCGATTCCTCCTCTTTGTTTGGGGTTTGGAAGTGCCCAGGCTAGGTCCAGCTGTGAAGCAATGCAGGCTGTTGCTGCAGGACCTTGGGCCTTCTTCGCAAGCTTTGGAGCTCTCTAACCCAGCTGCAGTTTGTTAGGTTTTATGTTGCAAGAGGGACAGGCCATTCATATGCAAAAGCTGCTATGCACAGCTTGGGTGGGTTGTAAATTGGGTGGGGCGGGATCTCAGGGAATCACCAGGGCAGAGCAAACAGCAATGGCTGCCAGTCAGCCCTGCCCCGGAGAGGTACCCAGGTCTCTGTGTCCTGCAGCCCCGTGCAGGAACAATGATCACTGCGAGCACTTCTGAGAGAAAGCCGCCCTCACGTTCCTGCCCGATGCCAGACAGTCCAATTTCTCCCCTTATGAGTCTGGGTCCCCAGAGTCTCGCCTAGAACTGGATTTCAGAGCAATCAGGAGCTTGTATCTCCCCCCCAATTGAAAAAAAACAACACACCCAGTTGCCAGCCCGTTTCGCGTGTGCCTCCGTACCTCCGTACCTCCACACTTTCGCACCTCCTACCCATCTCAATGCGCTTTTTTATTCCTTTCTAGTTGTAGAACTTCCACTCAACCAGGTTTCCCATGGTTCTGGATGATATTTGTTTTGTCTTTTAGTTGGAGTTTTGATGTGGTTGTGAGAGGCAGCAAGTACAGGTGTTTACCTATGCCGCCATCTTGATTGTTCTCCCCCTTAACTCTTGATGACTCCCAAACTTTGATGTCTAGTTCAGAACCCCTTCTGAGCTCACACCAGTATGTCCAACGGCCTCTTTGACATTTCTACTTAGCTGACCCACATATGCTTCAAAGTCAAAATGACCAAAATGGAATTCATCTTCTTCACTCCTAAATCTATTTCTCTTCCTGGCTTCCTATCCTTAATGAATGAAACTACTATTCATCCTGCCACTGAAGCCAGAAACCTGGTAGTCATCCCAGACCCCTCTTTCTCCCTCACTCCCCACATCTAGAAGTTATCCTGTTGATTATACCTCCTTGACATCTCTCCTTACATCCACCCTCTTCTTTCAGTTTCTGAATTCTGCTGCTGCCTTCATTGAGATCCCCATCACCTATCCCTCAGATCGTTGCAATAGTCTCCTAACTGGTCTCTCAACCAGTCTTGATGCCTACAGTCCCAATATAGTCTGAAATGTTAGTCACAGAAGTAGTAAGCAGTCTTTAAGAAGCATTATGTAAAACTTGTTAAAGGCTCCCCCTTGCCTATAGGGGATAAACCCAGCTCTTCCTCAGTGTCTAGGGCATATTATAATATGGGCATAGCCTTCCTCTACTTATTACTGTGACTTATAATGAATGATAGATTCACATGGTTGTCCCTCCTGCTCCTTGAAGATGGCAATCTTGTCTTACTCATCTCTGTGATCTGTAGCTCCCAAGCACAGTGTCAGGTACTCAGAAGATGTTCAGAAAGTGATCATTGCATGGACAAATGGATGGGAAGACCTGTTTCAGAGAAGTTTACAAATACTTTCAGGGCTGGCATGGGGGACAAGAAGCCAACTATTCTGTATGGTCCTAGAAGAGCTATTAGGAGCCATGAGTAAAGCCACAGAGTAAAACTCAGAAGGAGGAAGAACTTCTTTAACTGCTAGAATTGTCTGAAAGTATGGGCTGCCCTAGGAGACATTGAATGCACTGTGACAAGAGGTTCACAATAAGTAGCTGGATAGAGCTTTGTGGTGATGTTGGAGTGGAAATTCCAAAAGCAGATAGGAAAGTGGAGTGATGCCTGTCACAGTCCCTTCCATTCTGGAGTGGTCATGAACCTGTCTCCTCTGCTCATATGATTGATATGGGTCATCTAGACTCCTTAAGAGCTGCCCCTGTGTTAGGGACACTGCATCTCCATTAACCAGGCTGACACTGGCCAGGCCAGGCCCACCCAGCAACTGGCCTTTGAACAGATGGCATAAGGGGCTTGGAGGCTCCAGGGCTCTCTGGAACTATACTTGCTCTAGGTTCTCACCCACCTCTCAAGCCATCTCCCCCACCTTTCCTCTAAGCCAGGCCAGGCCACTTTGACTCATGACTGCTCATTCTCAAAAGCAGGAAAGCTGTTGCTTATTTTTATAGCCACTTAAGTAAAGCCATGTCATGCACCTGGATTTGCCTCGTAATGCCTCTAATCCCAGTATGACTCTGCCAATCCCATTGAACTGCTGTCACTAGAGTTATGTCCATGATCTCCCCTGGATTGGAGAGACTGACTTTGACTTTACCCTATTCTGATCCAACTCTTTGAAAGTCCAGAATCAAGAGTAGGTGCACAATTCTAGGTGTGCTGATGGATGCAGTGCAAAGAGACATCAGAGTACTTCCCTTCCAGCCCTGGCTTTTCTGGGCCTCAGTTCCCTCCTAGGTAAAATCTGAGAGTGGGGTGGTTACTTCTGTGCTGTGAACAGTGAGTTTCATTCCCAAGCCCAGCCCAGATTGCTGCTCTGCCTCCATAGGCTCTGCAGCTGCAGCTCCTGGCCAAAGATCCCAGAGGTGCATTAAGAAAGCAAGCAGCCGTGAAGGGAAGGTCTGTAGGGAGGATTTGGATGGGGAAACAGGCCTTAAGGAGGGGAGCCCATTGGAATCCAAGAAGGAAACTGCCAACTTCCTTGTTGGCAAGAACTGACGCTCTCCTCTCTACAGGCTTTCCAGACTCCAAACTGAGGAGTCCAGGATGGCCTCCTCTTTCTAAACCCTCTGGCCCCGAGTCTTGGATTTGGGCTGTGTGTGTACACATGCACTTGTGTGCATTCATGCAGCACCCTGGGAGCCAGAAGTCAGGTACTTCTTTCCAGAGGAGGATAGGAATAATAATGCCCTGTTCAGGGCTTTGATATAGGGAGCAGAAAGGTGAGGCTCTCCAGGTACCCCTGCTCCTCCCTAAACTGGCAGCTACAGAGCCCAAGAAGGGTAGGGATCCCCTTCATCTTGCCTGCTCTCATTTCAAGAGTGGCTTAACAGCCCAACTGAGAGGAGTGGTGGGACAGCCTTTCCAGCTTCCTTTTTGGGTTAATTGGTGTTCCCTCTAGTTACTCCCTGCTTCCTTCCCCTCCCAGTTCCCATAGCAACTTGTCTGTAGCTGCCAGAACTTGATTGAGCCCAGCGGTGGCCTGACTGAAGTGGGAAAAGGGGTTCTATAGGGAAAGGAGGGCACTGCCAAGCCAAGGCTTCCTACCCCACCCCATCCTCTGCCACTACCTCAAGGATCCAGGATGGGTAAGCTCAGAGGACAAGGCATGATGAAGAAGAAGCCTTTTCTGCCACAGCTGGAGTTTGAATAGCTGGAAAATCCAGGCAGGCCTGGTTTTTAACTCTTCCTCCCCAATCATGCTCTTGTGTCCTGCCCCCTGAGTTTAGACTTCAAAGTCACTGGCAGGATTGCCCAGTAGAAGGAACTCTGGAGCTGGAGTTGGGAAACCAAGTTTCAAGTTTCTCCCTCTGCCATTATTTTATGTGACTGTAGACAAGTCCTCCCCCTTTTCCTAGGCCTTTGTTTCCTCATCTCTAAAATGGTGTACTAGGGCTAAGCTGATAGTTCTCTGCATACTGAAATTACCCGAGATGTGTTGAGAAACTACAGATGTGTGGGCCCCACCCACAAAGATTCTGACTTAGTTGGTCTGGAGTGTGATGTGGGCCAAGCAGGAGCATTTTTTAAAATATATTTTATTGATTTTTTACAGAGAGGAAGAGAGAGGGATAGAGAGTTAGAAACATCGATGAGAGAGAAACATGGATCAGCTGCCTCTTGCACACCCCCCACTGGGGATGTGCCCGCAACCAAGGCACATGCCCTTGACCGGAATCAAACCTGGGACCCCTGAGTCCGCAGGCTGACACTCTATCCACTGAGCCAAACCGGTTTCGGCAAGCAGGAGCATTTTAAAAAGACTGTCTGAGTGATTCTAATATGCAGCCAGAGTTGCATCTTAGAGCAAAAAAATATCCAACCCTCTGGCCCTGAGTCTTGCCTCAGTGGGTCTCTCAACTGCCTATTGTCTGGTTCTAAGACATTTCCTTTTCCCTGCATGCCCCAACTCCAACAAGCACCACAACTCTCCTAACCTGGCTCTTCTCCATCCTTATGGATGAGTACCCAGGGTCTCTGTGCCTGTGCAAACAAGTCAGCCAGCCCCCTGTGGCTCAGTCCTAACACTGATGAGACAGGGCAAGCTACTTAGGCCCGTCTAGGGAAGAGGGCTGCAGAAACTAAGGCAGGCTGCCCATGTGGTAGCACTGAGAGCCAGACTTTTCATCTGAGAAGGACCCCAGGCCACCCCTGAAGCAGATGGGCTAGCAATAGCCTCAGCTGGCTGTCTGTGGGACCAAGGAATTGAATTACCTCTCAGCCCCTTGTCGATCTTCTTCTTCCATTCCCCTCATTAGCTCCTTGCCTGTTCCTGCCTCACCACCCACAAGCCTGGTGTCCTCCTCAGGCAATCTGCTCACTGACTTGTTGCCATGGTGACTCTGGCTGGGGGTGTGGGGCTTGATGGAGGGTCCTCTAATTAAGGAGAAAGGTCGCACTCCCACGGTCAAGCCACCCATTTCCTCCTCCCGCCTTTCTCCCTACATTTCTTTGTAAATACCTTTTATTTCAATAATTTCACTTTTCATTCCTCCCTCTTTCCCCCAGCAAATGAGGGGAGAGCCCAGCCACCACAGCCTGCCATTAGGCTAATTGTAGTTTTCTGGGAGGAAGGCTGGAACCTCCTCACCTAGGTGAAGATATGTTGAATTGGAAGAGCTGAGGGAGAATCCCTTGGGAGTCTCTGAACCCCTCTGGTGGAAGAGGGGGTGATTCCACAGAGTTTGGGGTGAGGCTTGAGGTGGACTCTGGTTCCAGGCTGTAGAGATTGTGGCAGAGGCTGTGGAAACAGCCTCATCTTGGCACTCTGGGGCCCAAAAGGTGGCAGGGGTCTCTGAGGTACTGGGGCCCTTAGCTCTAGGGGTTTCCTTTTCTGCCTTACTTTTATGTCTTTCTCCTAGTCTCCTTCGGCTCTTGTATTTCTCTCTCTTACCCCTGCTTTCTTGTACTCCCATCTTCCTCACCCACCTTTCTTTCCTTGTTCACTCTTACCCTCATCTTTCGTACTCCCTCTTTCTTGGCCCTCATTTTCACAGCCTCCCTCTTAACCCCATTCTCTTACCCCCTGCTTTCTTACCTTTATCTTCTTTCACCCTCACCATACCTCTTTATTTTCCATACACTCTCTATCTCTTATTCCCATGTTCTTTCTCCTTAACCCTGTTTTTTCCTACCCCTGTTATCACCACTATTTCTTACCCTCCAACTCTATACTCTTTCCTATTCTCTCTTTCTTACACACCCTTGTACTCCCTTACCCCACTGCCACTCTCTCCTACCCCTTGGCCCCATCTCTGATGCCTCCAGCTCTCTTTCCCTGCCTTTTACATTCATGTGTTCTTTTCCACCTTCCTCTCACTCCCTTCTCATTCCTTTGTAAATATCTTTTATTCCAATAATTTCACTTTTTGTTCACATAAATAAAATGTAACATAGGTATGCAAGAAACATGAGTACAAAGATATTCACTGAAGCATTGTTTATAATAGTGAACACTTAGTAATAACTTTAATGTCCATCCACAGGAGATTGGTACCATTTTCACTCCATTCATACAAAATCATTCTCTGTTCTTTTAGCACACCTTGTGTTCACTCCCCTCCATTGCGTTGTTAAAGCTGTTGCCTCTGCCTAAATGCCCTTTTGTCTTATCTCTACCCAACCGTCTAAAATCCTACTGAGTCCTTGCTTAGCTATTATCCCCTGGCTGAAACATTTTTTTCTTTTTTGCTTTCTTTTCTGTTTTTTATACTTTTAAAAAATGTTTAAAAAATTTAAAATTTTTTCCATAGCTAGAATCTTTCCCAACTTTTCTATTTGCTTCCCTCCAATGTTTAACCTCTCCTATAGTATGGATCATATGCCAGAGATTCAAGTTAGATGTGTCTACCCATGAAAATGGAATTTCTCTGAGAGTAGGGACCTGTCCTCATTTACTTGTCCTGTTCATTCCATCAACAGACGTTTTTTACATATATTATGCTAAGTACACAATGGTCAACAAGACAAACCCATGTCTGTTTTCATGCATCTCACATTTTAGTGAGGTTGACAGAAAAAAAAATGCAGCCAAAGACATACTTGTGGTGAACAGTTAAGAAAAAGGGAGAATGATGAGGGGGCATCCTCTAGCCTGACTAGTCAGGGAGACCCCCTCTGAGGAGGTGATATTTGAACTGAGGCCTGAAAGATGAGAAGGACCTAGCTATGCCAAAAGCATGGGGGAAGAGCATTCCAGGCCAAGAAAACAGTATGTGCCAAGGCCCTGAGTTGGGAAGAAGTAGGTCATGTTCAAGAAAAAGAAAATCTCTGCATGTGGAGCATGATGAGCTTGAAGGGAGAGGTAGAAAATGAGGCTGGAGAAACAGAGAGGTCATGTTTTGCAGGGGTTTGAGGTCTGTGGTCAAAAGTTTGAGTTTTATTCTAAATGCTTTGAAGATTTGAAGCAAGGGAGTAACATGATGCGATGACATTTTGAGATCACTCTTAATCCTGTGTGAGCAGTGGATTGGAAAGACCAAGAGTGGAAGCAGGAAGGCCAGATAGGAAACTGTCATCCATGTGACAAATAACAGTGGCCTGCATAAAGCTGTGGAAGAGGATGGACTGCATGTGGGGACTCAGGGAAAGAGGAATGAAGGCTGACACCTAGGTTTCCAGCTTGGACATCCGAGTGGATGGTTGTGGCACTTACCTGAAATGGCCAAGACTTTGGGGTGAGAGAGATTTGGAGTGGAAAAAAAAATCGAGAACTTCGTTTTAAGATTTAGAGCATGTTAAATTTCAGATGCCAGTAAAATATCAAAGTCCCAAGCAATGCTTTGTTCTTCACGGGGTTGATTTGCACCATAACCCACTACTATTCATCAATGATGGCTTTGGAAAAGACCAGTGTGAAATTACATTGCCAGAGTCCATGTTCACAGTGGAATTATTTGTATTTTAGTGTAAATGTTTGAAATCAGTGTGAGAAGCTCTGACCATGTTGTTCAGAGTGTGGGTGAAAGGCCTTCGGCAGCAGAATGACCTGGATCCTTATCAAAATGCAGATCCCTGAACCCACCTCAGTCCTTTTGAAGGTTAATTGGAGGGGCTAGTTGCATATTAACAGATGCCCCAGGGATTCTCAGGCACACTGAAATCTGAGAACCATTGCTGTGAGGAGCAACCATTGCTGTGAGAAGGTGCTGAAAAGATGACTGAGTGTGGGCAGGACTCTAACCCCAAGCTTGAGTTGCAGATGCTGACTTGAGTCTAGGGAAGGGCCAGGGTTCTGCACTTCTTACAAGCTTCTAGATAGGTGATAGTATTGCTGCTAGTCTGGCTCCATACTTTCAGTAGCAAGTGATTATCAATGGGAGATGATTTTGCCACCCTCCCCCCCTTTCAGGGGACATTTGACAATGGCTGGAGATATTTTTTGGTCATTACAATTGGGCTGTGCACCTGGAAACTAGTAGATAAAGGCAAAGGAAGCTACTCAATATCCTGTAGTGCACAAAACAGCCCCTACTACAAAGAATTATCCCAGATAAAATGGGTAATTTAGCTTGGATAATTATTTGAGTGTTGCTGTTGAGAAACTCTAGGCTTGATGATAGCCAAAGAGTACAGAGCAGGGAACCTCTCTTGGCTAGGATCCAGCACCTGATTGGAGTGGGCTAGATAAGGGACAGGAAATATACTCATGAAGTGAAACTGCAAAGCAAAATTTCCAAATGAAGCATGGTGTCTGCCCCACACCAGGGTTTAGCATTGGATTAAATAGAGCTTGAAGGCACAAGTAGTGCTTGGTAAGGCAGATTCCTGTTTTTATTAAAAATAACCCCTCACATTTGTATTGCACTTTAGAATTTACCAAACATTTTCATGCATCATATTATTTTTTTAATTTCTTTATTGATTAAGGTATTATATATGTGTCCTCATCCCCCCATTAGCAGCTCAACCCCCCCACTCATGCCCTCAACCCCCTGTTGTCTGTGTCCATTGGTTAGGCTTATATGCATGCCTATAATGGTTGATCTATCCTCCTTACCCCACCCTCCCTACCTTATCTCTGAGGTTTGACAGTCTGATCAATGCTTCTCTGTCTCTGTTTTTTTTTTTTTTCATCAGTTTATGTTGTTCATTATATTCCATAAATGAGTGAGATCATGTGGTATTTTTCTTTCTCTGACTGGCTTATTTCACTTAGCATAGTGCTCTCCAGTTCCATCCATGCTGTTGCAAGTGGTAAGAATTCCTTTTTTTTTACCGCAGCATAGTATTCCATTCTGTAGATGTACCACAGTTTTTAATCCACTCATCTGCTGATGGGCACTTAGGCTGTTTCCAAATCTTAGCTATGGTGAATTGTGCTGCTATGAACATAGGAGTGCATATATCCTTTCTGATTGGTGTTTCTAGCTTCTTGGGATATATTCCTAGAAGTGTGATCTCAGGGTCAAATGGGAGTTCCATTTTTAGCTTTTTGAGGAAACTCCATACTGTTTTCCACAGTGGCTGCACCAGTCTGCATTCCCACCAGCAGTGCAAAAGGGTTCCTTTTTCTCCGTATCCTCTCCCAACACTTGTCGTTCGTTGATTTGTTGATGATAGCCATTCTGACAGGTGTGAGATGATACCACATTGTCGTTTTGATTTACATCTCTCAGATAATTAGTGACTTACAGCATGTTTTCATATGTCTCTTGGCCTTCCTCTATCTTCTTTAGAAAAGTATCTATTTAGGTCCATTGCCCATTTTTTGATTGGATTGTTTATCTTCCTTTTGTTAAGTTGTATGAATTCCCTGTAAATGTTGGAGATTAAACCCTTATCGGTGATAACATTTGCAAATATGTTCTCCCATACAGTGGGCTTTCTTGTTGTTTTGTTGATGGTTTCCTTTGCTGTGCAAAAGCTTTTTATTTTGATGTAGTCCCATTTGTTTATTTTCTCTTCAGGTTCCATTGCCCTAGAAGCAGTATCAGTGAAGAAATTGCTTCAGCATATGTCTGAGATTTTGCTGCCTGTGGATTACTCTAGTATTTTTATGGCTTCCCATCTTATGTTTAAGTCCTTTATCCATTTTGAGTTTATTTTTGTGTATGGTGTAATTTGGTGGTCTAGTTACATTTTTTGGCATGTATCTGTCCAATTTTCCCAACACCATTTATTGAAGAGACTGTCTTGACTCCATTGTATGTTCATACCTCCTTTGTCAAATATTAATTGGACAAAGTGGTTTGGGTCGATTTCTGGGTTCTCTATCCTATTCCATTGATCTATATGTCTGTTCTTGTGCCAGTACCAGGCTGTTTTAAGAACAGTGGCTTTGTAATACAGCTTGATATCTGGTATTGAGATCCCACCTACTTTGTTCTTCTTTCTCAGGATTGCTGCGGGTATTCGGCGTCTTTTTTTTATTCCAGATGAATTTTTGGAAAGTTTGTTCTAGGTCTGTGAAATATGCCATTGGTGTTTTAATGGGGATTGCATTGAATCTATAGATTGCTTTGGGTAGTATGGACATTTTGATGATGTTGTTTCTACCAGTCCATAAACATGGTATGTTCTTCCATCTGTTTATGTCTTCCTCAATCTCTTTTTTCAGTGTCCTGTAGTTTTCCGCCTATAGGTCTTTTACCTCCTTAGTTAAGTTTATTCCTAGGTATCTTAATTTTTTTTGGTGCAATGGTAAATGGGATTGCTTTTTTAGTCTCTCTGTCTGTAAGTTCACTATTGGTGTAAAGAAATGCAGTAGATTTTTTGGCATTAATTTTGTATCCTGCTACATTGCTGAATTCTTTTATTAAGTCTAATAATTTTTTGATGGAGTCTTTAGGGTTTTCTATGTACAGTATCATGTCATCTGTGAATAAGGACAGTTTTACTTCTTTTCCAATTTGAATGCCCTTTATTTCTTCTTACCTGATCGCAATGGCTAGTTCTTCCAGTACTATGTCAAACAGTAGTGGTGAGAGTGGGCATCCCTGTCTTGTTCCTGTTCTTAGGGAAAATGGTTTTAGTTTTTGTCCATTGAGTATGAAGTTGGCTGTAGGTTTGTCATATATGGCTTTTATTATATTGAGGTATGATCCTTCTATTCCCACCTTGCTGAGAGTTTTTATCAAGAAAGGGTGTTGGATTTTGTCAAATGCTTTTTCTGCATTGATTGATAGGATTATGTGATTTTTATCTATCAATATGTTTATGTGATGTATCACGTTTATTGATTTTCGGATATTGTATCCATCCTTGCATCCCTGGAATAAATCCTACTTGGTCATGGTGTATGATCTTTCTGATGTACTGCTGGATCCAATTTGCTAGAATTTTGTTGAGGATTTTGGCATCTATGTTCATGAGGGATATTTGCCTATAATTCTCTTTCATTGTGTTGTCTTTATCTGGTTTTGGTATTAGGGTAATGCTGGCTTCATAGAATGAGTTTGGAAATGTTCCTTCCTCTTGAATTTTTTGGAATAGTCTGAGGAAGATAGGTTTTAGTTCTTTCTTGAATGTTTGGTATAACTCCCCTGTGAAGCCTTCTGGCCCCGGGCTTTTGTTTGCTGGGAGTTTTTTGATGACTGCTTCAATTTCTTCCATAGTTATCAGCCTATTGAAATTTTTAGAATCTTCCTGATTGAGTTTTGGAAGGTTGTATTTTTCTAGGAATATGTCCATTTCCTCCAGGTTGTCTAGTTTGTTGGAGTAGAGTTGTTCATAGTATTTTTTTTTAACAATCCTTTGTATTTTTGTGGGGTCTGTTGTTATTTCGCCTCTTTCATTTCTGATTTTGTTTATGTGGGTCCTCTCTCTTTGCTTCTTGGTGAGCCTGGATATGGGTTCATCAATTTTGTTTATCCTTATAAAGAACCAGATCTTGGTTTCATTGATCCTTTGTATTGTTTGGTTTTTTTTGTCTCTATGTAATTTATTTCTTCTCTGACCTTTATTATCTCCTTCCTTCTGCCCATCATGGGCTTTTCTTGTTGCTCTCTTTCTAATTCTTTGAGTTGTAGAGTTAGATGATTTACTACCATTTTTTCTTGTTTTTTGAGGTAGACCTGTAGAGCTATAAACTTCCCTATCAGGACTACTTTCATTGTGTCCCATAGGTTTTAGATTGTTGTGTTTTTATTGCGATTAGTTTCCAGGATGTTTTTAATTTCTTCTTTGATCTCATTGGTAACCCAATCATTATTTAATAGCATGCTATTCAGCTTCCAAGTGTTTGAGTTTTTTGGATTGTTTTTATTGTAGTTTATTTCTAATATTATGCCATTGTGGTCTGAGAAGATGCTTGGTATGAATAGAATCTTCTTTAATTTGGGGAGACTTTGCTTGTGACCCAATATGTGGTCTATTTTTGAAAATGTCCCATGTGCACTTGAGAAGAATGTATATTCCGTGGCCTTGGGGTGAAATGTTCTGAAGATGTCATTTAAGTCCATCTGATCTAGTGAGTCATTTAGGATTGCTGTTTCTTTGCTGATTTTTTGTCTAGAGGACTTATCCAGTGATGTCAGTGGTGTATTAAAGTCCCCTACTATGATTGTATTGTTGTCGATCTCTCCCTTGATATCTTCCAGGAGTTTTTTTTTTAATATATTTGGGTGCTCCTGCATTGGGTGCATATATGTTTATCAGGGTTATATCCTCTTGTTGTATCGATCCCTTTAGTATTATGAAGTGGCCTTCCTTATCTCTTATTATGGCCTTCACTTTGAGGTCTATTTTGTCAGGTATAAATATCGCTACCCCAGCTTTTTTTTTTTTATTTCCATTTGCCTGAAAGATATTTTTCCATCCCTTCACTTTCAGTCTGTGTGAGTCCCTTGTTCTGAGGTGGGTCTCTTGTAGACAGCATATTTATAAGTTGTGTTTTTTAATCCATTCAGCCACTCTATGTCTTTTGATTGGAGCATTTAGTCCATTTCCGTTTAAACTTATTATTTAAAGGTACTTGTTTGTAGTCATTTCTATTTTTGTGCCTGTGTTCCTTCTTACCTTTTTATTTCTTCTTTTTACAGCATTCACTTTAGCATTGCTGGCTTGTTAATGATAAACTCCCTTAGCCTTTTTTTTGTCTGCGAAGCTCCTGATTTCCCCTTCAATTTTGATTGATAGTCTTGCTGGATAGATTATTCTTGGATTCAGTCCTTTGCTTTGCAACACTTTGTATACCTCCTTCCATTACCTTCTAGCTTGATGTGTTTCTGTTGAGAAATCATTTGATAATCTGATGGGGGATCCTTTTTAGGTAACTCTCTGTCTCTCTCTTGCAGGCTTTAAGATTTTCTCTTTGTCATTAACATTTGCCATTGTAATTATGACGTATCTTGGTGTGGGTCTTTTGGGATTCCTCTTCGCTGGACTCTCTGTACTTGCTAACTTTTTTCTTCCCCATATCCAGGAAGTTTTCTGTCATTATTTCTTCAAATAGATTTTCTAATCCTTGCTGCTCTTCTTGTCCTTCTGGTAGCCCTATTATACGTATGTTACTTCGTTTCATGTTGTCCCAAAGCTCCCTTAGGCTCTCCTCCTGCTTTTTAATTTTTTTCTCCAGTTGCTGTTCAGATTGAGCTTGTTTCTCTACCTTATCTTCTAACTCACTAATTTGGTCCTCTGCTTCTTCTAGTCTACTGTTGAAACCTTCCATGGTGTTTTTGATTGTAGCTATATCACTTTTCATTTCTTCCTGACTCTTGCATAGGTTGTTGATTTTCTCATCCATCCGGTATATGAATTGTACAACCATTACTCTGAATTCTTTTTCTGTTATGTTGCATGCTTCAATTTCACTAATTTCATTTCTTGGCGATTCCTCATTTTCTTTCCTCTGGGGATTGTGTCATCTCCCAATTCTGATTATCATCGGAAGGTTCAAATGCCGAGTTGCTGTGGCCTGGGCTGTGTGCAGTGGGAGCTTCGCACCACCCAAGTGTAACTGAAGAGCTCCGTCACTAAGACATGTGGCTGCCGTGGGTTAGTGGGAACCAGGCTCGCCCAGGGTCTGTGTTACTGGCGTTCAGTGTGGCCTCGTGTGCGCACCTAGAATCAGGGACCCCACTTGCACCACACTGAAACAGAGACCCCGCTGACGTGTGCTGAAAATCAGAGTCGCCTAGCGTGTGCCAGGAGTCAGAGTTCCCCTGTGTCTGCACCACGAGTCGAGTATCAGAGTGTTGCTTCATGCAGCCTCGCACTGAGAATCAGGGTCCCTGTGTGCACATGCACCAAGAATTGGAGTCACTGGCTCTTAGTGTGAATGCACTGGGAGTCAGGGATCCCAGGCGCACACAATAAGAAACAGAGTCAAGTCACTGGTGCTCAGTGCTACCTCCTGCCTGGAGAATCGGGGTCCCGGTCAGCTTGGGGGACTGGGTTGCACAGTAGCACTGTTTCGGCAGGACGTCCAATCCTGTGCTGTGGAAAACAGACTTCCGTGTGTGCTTGCCCAGAATTGAAGTCAGGTGGCACTGCCGCCCTACTTGGATTTTGGGTTTGGTCGCCCAATTGCATTGCAGGGAACAGATTCTCAGTCTGTGCGTGCCCAGGCTCAAATTCCTGCAGGGGCTCTGTGGGCCCTATGTGAGGGGCAGATCTAGCAGTTCATATGGTGCTGCTGCGGGCCTGCGGAGAGGGGGATGGGCTCTGTGACTCACAGAAATCTGCAGCTGGGATGTCTGGATTCTTGGTGTCTGTGGGTCTGCAGCTGTGGTCGCAGGTCTCTGTCCCCAGTGGCTGCAGGGTCCTGGTTTGCGTCTGAGACCAGACTGGGTGGTGCTGAGGCCAAGATCCTAATCTCAAGCAGCTATTTCTCAAGATGGCTTGGTCTCTGTGCCTGCACTGGCCGCCCCGGAGTGTCCGCATTGGGAGTGGGACTCCACCGTCTAAGACTGCCCAGTTTGGCAGCCCTTTGGAAGACCTGCAGCATCTAACTGTCCCTAGCTCACACACACACACACACACACACACACACACACACACACACACACCACATGTCTACACACTCCTCTATCGCTCCCTCACTCTCTCACACTCTCTCCCTCCCTACCTTCCTGCTGGTCGCCATCTTCCGACCTCCATCACATTATTTTTTTAATGTATATTTTTATTGATTTCAGAGAGAGAGGAAGGGAGAGGGAGAGAGAAACATCAATGATGAGAGAGAATCATTGATCGGCTACCTCCTGCACACCCCCTACTGGGAATGGAGCTCTCAATCGGCATGTGCTCTGACTAGGAATTATGACCTCCTGGTTCATGAATCAATGATCAACTGCTGTGCCATACCAGCTGGGGTGTGTCATATTATTTGATCCACATAACACCCTAATGAGATAGAGCAAGGATTATTGTATCTCTTCCTTGAATTTAGAAAGTTAACCATCAATAGCCAAATAAATGTTTGCTGAATTGAATAGAACTCAAATTGACCCCATTGTAGGTGACCTCAGACAAGTCAGGACACCTCTTTGGGCCAACTGTAAAATGGTAGGGTTGGATGGGATGATTGGTAAAGCCCCTTCCAGTTCAGACATTGGAGTCATTTTTTGATTTTACCAATGAACAAATTCTCAGTCTTGGATTATTGTAGACTCAGGGACTCGGGAGTCCTGGCTATGAGATGGTAGATCTTAGGGTAGGATGTAGTGGTCTTGACCCAAACCCTTCTTCTCCTGGATCCTGGGGTTGGGTTGGTGAGCACACCCCGCCCCCCAGAGTACAAGTACACCCTCCTCATCCCTTTTGTCTGAGGTGGGAAGGGGCTGACGCCTGGGCTGACACTCTTTCCTTTCCCCACAGGCTGTCTACAAGGCCTGGCTGTGCTCAGAATACTTCAGCGTGACCCAGCAGGAATGCCAGCGGTGGGTGCCCTGCAAGCAGTACTGCCTGGAGGTGCAGACCCGGTGCCCCTTTATGCTCCCTGACAATGAAGAAATGGTGTATGGAGGGCTCCCTGGCTTTATCTGTACAGGTAAAGGCAGGGCACTGTGGAGAAGGGAGGAGGCTGGGGCCCAGGGAAGCACCAGGTCTGGGGTATGGTAGCAGGGAGAACAACAGGGAAGTCAGGTTAGAAGAAGGTAAGTGGCTGGAGGAGCGAGCAATGAGGTCCCCAAGTTGGGATAAGGGCGAGTGGAATAGGGGCAGAGAGTAGAGTGGTCCTCTCTATCCAAATCATGCCCATCCAGGGAGCTATCCCAGAGAAATTATCTGGAGTCCCTGGAAGAGAAGACTCCAGAAAAGGAAAGTGGTAAGGGGCAGGGGGAAAGGTGTCTTGAGCATGGCTACCTGAGAAGTCAGTCCCAGCTTTGAAAAGCTCATCTCTAGGAAAGGCCTAGGCCTTAGCCCCTTGAGCACCCCACCACACCTTCCTTATCCATTGGCAGGGTTGCTGGATACTTCGCCAAAGCGGCTGGAAAGCAAGTGCTGTGACGTGCAGTGGGTCTCCTGTGAGTCGGAAAAGAAGAAGTTCAAGGAGTCTGAGGCCCCCAAAACTCACCACCAGCAATTCCACCACTCCTATTTCCATCACTACCACCAACAGTACCGCCACTACCATCCCCGCCATGACCCCCCAGGCCGTATCAGCCACAAGCCCTCCCTGCTGCCGGTCTCTGGGGACTCCCGCCTCAGCCCCAGCAGGATCCGGCTCTATGTCCTTGTTCTCATGCTCCTCCATACCATGGTGTCCTTCTCCAGCAACCAGAGTGGTGGGGGACTGGGGCTGGAGGCACTGCCTGCCCTAGATGAGGGCCTGACTCTGGAAGAGTGACAGCAGGGAGGGAGGACAGACCTCCACCACACACTGACATCAGCTCCAGCTCCCCCAGGGGCAGGGGGATGGGGCTCCTCCCATGGGAGATATAGGACCAGGTGGGGGATGGGGGGAAATGAGTGACTACACACGGTCCCCAGCCTACTCCCACTCCAAAAGCAGCTCCATCAGAATGGCCAGAGGGCCCCGGGAGCTGCAAAACTCATCCAGGAGAAGAAGGCAGGAGCAGTAGGCGCCCCATCCTAGGCCCCATTTATGGGGTTCAGCAAACAAAGTGGGGGCTGGCATTGTCCACCCCTGCTGAGAGCCTTGACCCCAGGGAAGGAGGCTGCTAGCCCAGCCTTGGCCCTGCAGGGAATGTTGGGGGGCCCAGAGGGGAGAAGCTCTTTCACCCCTTCACATTCCTTTTGTTGCCAAGATCCTTAATTCCCTTCTGCCCATACCCCTACAGGCAACGGCAGACGCAGACGGTGCAGTGGCCCTCCTCCAGTGCACCTTGGCCCACATGAGACCACAATAGGGAAGTGCCAGGCTGGGAGATGAGTTGCGCGCAGTCACCGCTGGGTCAGGACTGCCCCCAAACTTCCCCACCACCCTAGGCAATGAGGGGTAGGAATGGGGTGCAGAATGAGTGGTGAGAGAGTGGGGATAGGGAAGAGGGAGAGGAGAGTTGTAGGCAGAGGGCTTAGAGAGATGGCTAAATGGGTTATTGCTATCAGGCTTTGGGTAGGTGGATGATCAGTGTTGAGGCAGGTTCAGGGACAGCTCCCCAAATCAAAAAGGGTTGTATAAGGAGCCCTGTGGGGGAAAATTGCAGGAAATGGGTTGTTGGGCCTTGAAGCAGAAGGCTGAGGTCACATGGTCAGACTGCCGCTGTCTGGAGGGCCATATCTTACAGAAGGTGCACATACTCCCAAGGGCCGCTCTTGCCCTGGAGATCTTAGCCTTGGGGACAAAGACATTTCCATTTCTGATCTCCATGGGGAGGAGGGACTTAAGCCCAAGTGGGTCAGGCCTGGCTTGGGTCCCCATACTCCCCCATCTTGCCCTAGCCCAGGCCTCCATGAAGGAGAATCTGGTGGCATTGCCCCAGAGCTTTCCAGAGATGAGCCCCATCCCTGCCCTGTCCCCATCCCCAGCCTACCAAAGAGTATTCATCTCTCCCCATTCCTGACCCCATGATATACTATTCCAATAGTGAAACAACCAGACTCCTCCTCACCCTGTGGCAGGTCCCCTGATCCAGCCACCCTTGCTCCTTGCTGGAGAACATCTAGAAACTGGCAAAAATGACCCACTGAATAAAGAAAATGTGCTGTCATCTGTTGGCTGACAGACTTGAACTATTTAGCCAGGTTAGAGGGCTGAGTGAGAGAAGAGCATCAAGAGCCCTTTGGGGGCCATTAGCCTTGTGCTGATCTCTTGGGAGTGGGAGACCACATTGCCTGGGACATCTCAAAGCCAACAGGAAGCCAGAACTGTCTGGAACAAGCCCGGCAGCTTTGGTGCCAGAATAGCCTGTGTCCTAGGATGTGATGCTAGTGAATTAAGGGGATGGGTAGCCGTGGAGCCACATTAGGTAAAACCAAGAAGGGAATCGAGAGGGGACAGCTGAAATTGGTTGGCTGGGGGATAAATGGGAGACTTCCCTTGTAGAGAAGGAATCATTCAAGGGCCTCAACTGTGTCCCATATAGACTTCATGAGACTGGGAAGTCCTTCCCTACCAGTTTTTTCATTTCTCATAGCGTGCCCCCTCCCCCTACCCATATGCCCTGCCCACACACTCCCCTGTTTGGCCCTCAGCACTTTGGGCCTAGCCACATACTCCATCCCTAGAGTGCTCTTTTCAGCTGGGGAGGGAAAGAGGTGCTGGCTCCTTTCCAGAGATACTTATGTAGACATGAGAGACCCTAGATACTGCCTTCTAACTCCTGCATCCTCAGGAGGGGAAAAGGGGACTGGGAAGTAAAGGGGGACCTTAGGGCCCTAGGGAATGGACCCTTGGAGACTCCCATCCTCTCTTCCCCCTCACCAAGTGCCCAGGAGACCCCTGGCTCAGACCAGCCCAGGGCCTTGCCCGGTGGCAGGGGAAAGGGGCACCTCACTCCACCTCAAAGTCATTTGATTGTCCCTATCCACCCCACCACCCAGATCTTACACTACCCCTCAAGCTGCCCTGCCCTCCGCCACAGGCAGCAGAGCTGGACAGCTTTCTTACGCCATTTTCTACACTGTGCTTCATGAGTAGGACTTTCTTGCACTAGTTTCTATGACTTGAGTCTCCAAGCTGGATTCCTAGTAGTCCCCTGTCCCTTCTTCCCTCACCTGGCTATGATTCAGTTGTCTCCCTTCCCCTACCTCTGTGTTTCAGTGAGAGTCTGTATGTGTACTGCTTTCTGTTTTGTTGCATTGTGGGGCAGAGGCCTCTCTGCTCTTGTTTAACCCCATAAAGAAATAAATTGTAAGACTTGATGATAACCCTCCCTTCATGGCTGTGTTCTGTGGAATCAAGTGCTACCAGAGGAAAAAGTCTATGGCTTGGGGAGGAGGTGGGACAAGAGGTTGCTGACACTGTGCCTGGCTCCTTGATGGCTCACGTGAGGGGCCGAGGAGGGAGGCAAACTCTGTAGTAGGCCATTATAGACAAGGAATCACAAACTCAACCTCCTGCAGGGATCAGGTAGCCCAGCCAGGGGTGAAGTGCAGACCCCAGCATTGTGAGTGGTGATGAATACAGGGCACTGCAGGCTACACAGCAGCTGAGGCCCAAGGTTGTCTTTGGGAATGTGGGCTCAATGTTGCCAGATCTCATTCTTTAGGGGAAATCAGGACTCAGGGTTTTTACGTGAAGCCCTCTAATTTCTAAATGTTGGCTCGAGTAAAAAACAAACAAACATCTGTGGGGACTAAACACATCTGCAGGCCCCACATAGCCTGGGGATGAGCAGTTTTGTACATTTGTTGCAGCCTTTGGTTCTAGTCTACCAGCCTCATCTCCTATACTGCTTCACCAGGTCCATCTTCCCACCACAGGAGTGAAAGGGGCTCAGGAAGAACTGATGGAAGAGCAGCAGGCAGAGCCCTCCACAACTACCACCTCTTCACATAAACGGGGAAAGGGAGAGCGTGAGTTCGGAGGGAAACTGGTCTCCTCACTGAACTGCTAAATTCCTTTGCCAAGAAAACACAAGTTCCCCAGCTCTCTGAAGTCAGCATAGCATGGAGGTTAGGTACTGGTCTACACAACCAGAGTGTATGAGTTCACTGTCTAGTACCTATTTGTATGACTTTGCACAAGTTCCTTGACTTCTTTGAGCCTTAATGTCCTCATCTATCAAAAGGGTTATTGTGAAAATCAGATGATATACACAAAATACTTTGCACAATGGTTGGTTATTTGAATACTGATGGTTATTATCATAACTAGAGGCCCAGTGCACAGAATTCATGCAAGGGGGGGTGTCCTTCAACCCGATCACCCTCTCCAATCCGGGAGCCCTCAGGGATGTCCTACTGACGGCTTAGGCCTGCACCCCCCGGGGAGCGGGCCTAAGCCACAGTCCGGCCTCCCTCTGCAAGAGGCAACTGGGATGATCAGGGGAAAGCACCGCCCCCGTCACCCCACTGCTGCTGCTACTGCTGGCCGCTGCAGTTGCCAAGGTGTTATCATCAACACGGACTCTAGTCCCTTCACCACGAAAAAAATGACAACTTTCTTTAGGCATTTTCAATATGTCTCTTTCATAAGATATGACATTTCTTTCCTTCCTTCCTTCCTTCCTCCCTCCCTTCCTTCCTTCCTTCCTTCCTTCCTTCCTTCCTTCCTTCCTTCCTTCCTTCCTTCTTTCCTTCTTCACCTGAGGATATTTTGCCATTGATTTTTAGAGAGCGTGGAAAGAGAGAGGGAAAGACAGAGAGAAACATCAATATGAGAGGGACACTTTGATTGGTTGCCTACTGCATGAGCCCTGACCTGGGCCCCGGCCAGGAAGGAGCCTGCAACCTAGGTACATGACCTTGACCAGAATTGAACCCGGACCCTTCGGTCGGCAGGCCGAGGCTCTATCCACTGAGCCAAACCAGCTAGGGCAGGATATGACATTTCTTAGCCCCTCCAACAGCGGACCTTCATTTTTCCTCCAGGAGTGAGGTGGAAAAACCCTAGATCACGCAAGTTATGCAAGTAACTTGGATTCTTACTACACAAGTTACCAAGAACACCGCGAGTGGCATACCGGGAGCTTAGCCTATGAGCGGTCAGAAAAGGTGTTTCCTCTGCAGCTCATGCGCAGAGGCGGGACTGCCAGCGCACCCCGGCTGATAGGCAGGCCCTGCTTCCTGCTCTCTGCAGGCCTGCTGCTCCCTGAACTCTGCGGGCCCTGCTTCACCCTGCTCTCTGCAGGCCTGCACCATCCATGGCTTGCCTCACCGCACAGCAATCCCCTCCTGCCCACCTGCGCACGCAGCCTCCTCCTGAGTGGTTGTTACTGTTACGGCGTCCCAGCTAATTTCTGTATTACCTCTTTATATATATGTAGATAATATGTCTTCTCTTTCCTTCACCTCCACCTAAAATGGTCACCAAGTTCTATCAAATCCACCTCTGTAATAAGGGCCAGTCCTCTTTTCTATCCCCACTCCCACTCAGCCACTTTAGGCTCTCAGTAGCTCCTGCCTGGACTATTGCAATGACCTATCAAGTAATCTCTTGTTCAATTACTTGGCTCCAATCCACCTTCCCCCAGCACAGTGCACTTAGGCTATTAGGAGACACTTCACAAATACTTTGTTGAAAGAACTGCTGCCATAAAGTATACATCTCATCTTCCTAAAGCAAACACATTACTCCAGTGATCAAGAACATCAGATGGCTCCACATGGCCTGTAGATTCAAGAGTAAACTTCTTAGCATGACTGTCAAGGCTCTTAATATTCTAATCCTATCCTTCCAGTCTGATCTTCCACCAAAAGCTATCACACACATTTGTCCCAGCCACATTTCACTGCTGTTCATTCACTGAATGAGCTCTGCACCTTCTCATCTGTCCTTTGCTCACATTGTTTCTTCTGCCCTTAATGCCTTCTTTCCATCTCTGCCTATCACTGCCTTACCCAGTTTTCAAAGTCCAGCTCAAATGACCACTCTGCTATGAAGACTTCCACATTCCCCCTCTCCCAAGCTGAGAACAACCTCATCCTCTTCTTTAATTCTGTAACACTTTGTGCCTTGATCATGGTACTTATTATATCCTACCTGTATTCAACTTATTCATTCATTCATTTATAATATACCTATTGAGCAATTACTGTATGTGAAGCACTGTGCTGGGTGCTTGGAATACAGTAGTAAAAGACAGACATATTGTGGATCCACAAGATAACATGATGTTATACATTTGGCAACCATGATATGCTTACTAGAACATTTAAGTTTTTATCTCACCAAATGTCTATGATGAGAGCCAAGCTTTCTTGGTCTTGGGGATAGAGAAGAGATGTAAGGGATTGGAGGCGGTTGCATACCCATAGTGCTAAGGCAGTAAAGGGCACAATGGCTGTGCCAAGGAAGTAGCCCTACCAGCCACATGTCCTTTGACCCTTGCAGCCACCCCTCTGAGCAACCCCTTCAACCCAGGCCCAGGCCTTAGTGTTCTCCCTTCAGTTCCATCTAACTGCAGACAGTCTCAGTGGCTCACAATCCTGCAAGTACAACAGTGTCACCTGGAGAGTTTTCACTCTAGCCCTACCAGCAGAGATTTGGATTTAATTAGTCTAGGTTGGAGTCCCAGCTTCAGTATTGTTTAACAAACTCCACAGTGATTCTAATGTGCAGCCAGGTTTGCCAATCATGGATGAAGAGAAGGCTGGAGTGACATGAAGTTCTTGTTATTTGAGGATAAGTGGTGCTAGAAAAAGGCCACTTGCCATGAATCCACTTGAAGCAGAGATCGACATTTCACAACAGAATAGGGGAAAGAAAGAGGAAAGGGTTTGATTGGGACTTTGCCTTGAGAAATAAAATTGAAAATGTGGAAAATATTTCTGTTTAAATTTAAAATGAATAACTGCAAATATGCACTAATTCTTAGAATGAACAAAAACTGAATCAAGCATTGGGGAAATAACATAATTTTCCTGACCAAAGTGCATGAGAACACACAGACTTTTGACACACAATCATAATCACATAATCAGGTTTTTTTTTATTACTGGTTCACTTTCATTGCTAATAATCCATCTGTTTAGATTTTCTTATTTCTTCCTGGTTCCTTGGGAGGTTACACGCTTCTAGAAGTTTCTCCATTCTTCTAGATTATTGAATTTGTTGTTCATAGTATTCTTTAATGATTCTTTGTATTTCTGCAGTGTTGGTTGTAACTCAATCATAAACAGTCTTGCTTTGTTTTGTTTTTTTTAAATTAGAGAGCTTCTTCAACTATTCCAAGGACCTCTTATTATCTTTTAAGAGTTGAATCATTCTCTTTGAAGCCTTGATCCTGTCATTACCCAGGTCGATTTTCTCTTCTGCCAGTGGTAACTGGTCTATCTCTGCCAAATCCTCACTTATCAAGGACTTTACATGACATTAGAGATGGCCTTCAGCATCACTTTTTTTTGAGAATACAATATTTTTTCCCATCACCATTTATCCCTCCATACCCTTTTCTACAGCATCACTTTCATTGACTTCATGAAAACCTAGATCTATTTAAAAACCTGCCGTTTCATTCTGAAATTTATTGAGTTGTACAATGCTAACAATTAACAAAAGGCTGAAATAATGGGTATAGATAAACAGTAGTAGGGTGTGATATGGAGGGAGGGACTAATGGAGGATGCAAAATATCTTGTGCTATGACAACTTTGGCCTTCCATAAAGTCCCTTTTCCTTTGTGGATTTTTATCAGCTTATCTCTAAAATGAAGGGATAGAGTTAGATGTTATAAAGATTAAATAAATTAACTTAAATGAAATAATATATGTGAAAGTGTTAAGCACAGTTCCTAGCAGAGGGAGAACTCATAATTCCTGCTTTGCCTTCTCTCCCCAAACATTTTTAGATTCTTTTTTTAAAAATATATTTTATTGATTTTTTACAGAGAGGAAGAGAGAGGGATAGAGAGCTAGAATCATTGATGAGAGAGAAACATCGATCAGCTGCCTCTTGCACACCCCCTACTGGGGATGTGCCCGCAACCAAGGTACATGCCCTTGACCGGAATCGAACCTGGGACCTTTCAGTCCGCAGGCCGATGCTCTATCCACTGAGCCAAACCGGTTTCGGCCATTTTTAGATTCTTTTAGATGACACTAAGGAAAAGAATGAAAATGGAGAAGTGCATCAGTGTAACTAGAAAGAAGACCCAGGACTTCTGCCCCAGGCTAAAGTTTCTGTCTTATTGCCATTTCCTCTTGTCATATTCTCTGTGGAGATGCACCAAACACCGAGCACCTATTAGACTAACTGTGTAGGTGTGTAAAATCCAAAGATCACTCAGACAGGGAATCTGCCCTCAGTAAGGTCCTGGGTTGGTTGGGAA
Organism: Cnephaeus nilssonii; assembly: GCF_951640355.1. Classification (NCBI taxonomy): domain Eukaryota; kingdom Metazoa; phylum Chordata; class Mammalia; order Chiroptera; family Vespertilionidae; genus Cnephaeus; species Cnephaeus nilssonii. Next base: position 46,857,348 of record NC_137071.1, read on the forward strand.
GAAAACACATGAACAGAATTTGTTCAAAATACCTCTACAATATGACAGTTTCCCCCAACTCCATTGTCATAATCTAGACCAGGCCATCATCAACTCTCTCCTGGAGCACTGCAATGGCCTCCTAACTGGTCTCCCTGCTTCCAATCCCCCACCACCACCACCAACAACAACAACCCAACATTCCACCCAGAGTTATCTCTAAAAACTGCAAATCAAATCCTGCCTCTCCTCTGCTAAAACCCTCCAGTAACTTCCCATCTTGATTGGAATAAAATCTGAAGTCCTTACTATGGCCCACACTGCCCTACATGACTTGTTGCTCTCTAATCTCACCCAGTACATCCTTTACACTATCCTCCAGCCACCCCGCCTTATTGGTTTTCTTCTGATGTAGGTTTGTTCCCGTCTCAAGACTTTTGTATGTGCCCTTGCTAAGCCTGAAATGTAACCCCCTCCCATTTTTTCCAAGGCTCACTCCTTATTATCAGATCTCAGCTCACATGTTACTTTCTCAGAAAGGCCATTCCTGACTATTCTAGGTATGTATGGTAGTGCCCTTCTTGGCCTGGACACTCCATCATATTGTCCAGCTTTTTATAGGATCTAGTGCTGGTAACTATTTGAAATGAGCTTGCTTATACATTGGTTTTCTTGTTCATTGCCTCTTTATTTGAATGTAAGTTCTGAGCAGACAAAGATCTGTGTGTCCCCTGTCTGCCCAGTGCTTTAGTAAAGGTTCACTGAATGAATGGATGGGGATGCAGGGGAGTAGAGGTTTATTTGGGCAGAAGTGAGTAGTGGCAGGATGTGGAGTGGTGGCAAGAGATGAAACTTGACAGATGGCTTGAAGTCAAAACATGAAGGCCTTTAAAGTCAAACTAGGGAATTTGTGCTTTATACAGAGACCCACTGGGAGCTATGGAAGATTGTTGAGCTTAAGAGGAATATTATCAGTTGACCTGGAGTAAGATTCATCTAGCGCCACGTGCCAATGGATTGGTGGGTGAAATGAATGGATGGCCTGCTGTAAGAGTCCATCAACTACTATGTGCTCCACCTTCACATTCACTTGCCTCCAGGCTTTCCAAGGAGGATCCATTCAGCTCCCTCAATCTTCTGGGGCCACAAAGAACCCTGACTGCTGTTCCCCGCCACCGGCCGCTGGGTGGCACTGTGGCTCCTCTTACCCAGGTTGGAGACACCAGGCAGGCTGAGGAGCAGCCGCCTAACAGGATCTGGCGCAGGGTCCCCTGGTGTGCCTGCCAAGCAGGCTCTTTCTTGTTGGCCTCTTTCTCCCATTTCCGTGCTGCCAGGCGTTTCAAGCCCGTTCCAGCCCCTGCTCCACCCCATCTCCACCCCATCCCCATTGCCTGCTTCCCCCTCTCTTTGGCGATCCTTGGCTTTCTGACCCTCCAGACCAAAGTGGGGCCCGAGATGGGGGCCCAAACAGAACGCAGGAGCTGTTAGGGCCATATGGCTCTCTCTTTTCAACTCATCCAGGCCTCAGGCCTCCCTGGACTCCAAGGACACGCTGGATCCAGCCAGGCCCGAACTAAAGGGAGGTGAGGGCTGTAGGGACAGCCTTTTGATGAAAAGGGGCCTAAGCCATTAGGGGCCAACTTACCATTTGTGTTAATACCACTGTCTTTCTTCTTGGCCTCTAGAACAAGAAGCCAGTCGTCTGGGACTCCCCCTTTGGTCCCTTCCACTCCCCTACTATATGACCCAGATAATCCTAACTCTCTATGTATAGTACATATCCTAAGCTGATCCCTCCATCGTCACTGCCCAGATCCTGGCCTCCCTGCCTTTAGCCTCCAGCCCCAGACTTCATCTCACAGTGTGGGCAGCTTCCTGGAGTACTGGCCTGGCAACATACTCCAGCAATATCTCCAATTGCTTGGAAAAATCTAAAGCTGGCATTCAAGACCCTGCATACTCTGACCTCACCATTTTGGCCTCACTTCTACTCAAATATGGAGTAAAAGGCCTACCCCTGGTCGGTTGCTTGAGTAGAAGAGCTAGAACAGGAACTGAACACAGTACAGGGCTCCACAGGCATCTATTTGGACAGCCCTAACTCATGATCACAGCCTGCAGAGATGCAGAGAACACAGTGCCTGCCTCCCCTAGAGCACAGGAGCGCATCCATGTTTATTCTTTTGCCCCCTCCTTTTGTCTCCCTGTCCCCTGGATCTGTTCTGCTCTCCTGCAATCGCCCTGTCCCCCTCCCATCCATGTTGCCCACTTTCCTATAACCCTCCTGCTGGTGCATGAGGCTTTTTCTCAACAAAGACAGACCATTATTTCACAAAGTGGTTGATGACATGCATGACCAGGTTTCTCCATAATGCTGTTTCAGTTTCAGCAGGGTTTTTTTTTTTCTTGAGGAGCCTAATATTCACAGATGCTGAGACTATAGGTAGCTCTTTGTGAGGAAAGGTTGGAGACGCCTGAATTAAATTTAGCCTTGTTGAATCCAGCACACAAACATGTAAATTAATATGGAAAAGCATACAAGTGAATAGGAAAATTGGCAAAGGCAGATTTATTGGCAAACAAAGCACCGGTGGTCAATTTAAGGCTGCCCTGCACCCCTGTACTCCAGGAATCTGTGCCTAGTTAAATATGGCTCAGTTATGGTCATAGAAGTTATGGTGGACAAAAGAGCTTGTGATAAAAAAACATAACCATAAGAAGGGTGGGCAAAGAGGAGACAGCTCATCTTCCCTGTCTCCATCTTGGGGTAGCTTTCCCTGGGAAATTACAGTTTCCTGTCCCCCGAACAAATTCTACTGCTAAGACTACTCCTTTTCCATGTGTACTACTAATGGATACAGTGTCTCACTGCTCCTCAAAATAACCCTGTGTAGTATGGATTATTATTTTGTGTTTTCAGATGAAGAAACTGAGGCTAATGAGGCCAAAAGACTCCCCTCCCCTCCCTTTTCCCCACCCCCCCAAAGAAGAAAAAGTTATAAAAAAAAAAACACTTCAGCACAAAAGGCCAGGACTAGAATCCAAGAATTCCAACTCCAAGATCAGTGCCAGCGTCTTTTCACCCACAGTTTCATGACCTGTTGAGAAGTCAAAGCTAGGCCAACCATCCCTGTACCCTCACTCTGTTCTCAAGAGTGAATATAAATGCAGGCAGTGTAACTGAAGCAGCAGAAAGGGCTTTCACCTGCCTCCTGGGTTGTGTTGACACCTGACCTGGGTCTAAATGATGGCAGGGGGACTCAGTTGAAGTTTGTAGAACCAGCAGAGCAACAGCCAGCCTCCAGACAGGTGCCTCACAAAACCAAGGTCTCCAACTAGAGGCTTTCAGAGGCATTTTGTTTGGCTTGACAGTGTCCATTTGTGCAGTGCTTAAATTTGACTTATATTTCCTCAATAAGACATTAAGTTTAATAAAAGTTCAATGAAAGTATAGTCATTAACAGCATGGCCTTGGTTTGCATCCTGACTTTGCTACTTATTCTGTGTGATTTTGATAAGGTTACTTAAATTCTCTGTGCCTCACTTTGCTCATCTGTAAAATTGAGATAAACAATAGCACTCTACCTCACAGAGTTACAATGAATATTAAGTTATGATATTTAAAGCACTTAGAATGGTGCCTGACACATAGTGCTGTATGAGTATTTGATATTATTATTATTTTATAAATTGAGGCGAGTTCGCATATAATCCACATTTCTAGCTTCTTAGCAATTTAGAAGATCTGACAGCCTGGGCCACCATTGCCAGCTGGAACTGAATCTGCCCTCTGTAGGTGGTGTGTTCTCTCCTGGTCAGCATCAGCCCCACAACTCCCCATTTGGTCTCTGAGGTGTCAGTTGCTTTTTATCATATTACATGCAGGTCGTTTCGTGGTTTTCCATTTTCTATCTGGTTTCTAAAATCAGTCTATCATCCCACTGCTGCTTAAGTGGTTCAAGGGGGGAAAATGTGACCAAGTATAAATTGTTAGCCAATGGGGACATTGTTAGCCAATTTGGGTTAGACCCCTACCAGGCTTTGACTTCTTCTAATGTCCCAGAAAGGCACTTAAACGCATCAGCTTGAAGATCAAGAAAAGAAGCAAAGTGGTAAAGGGAGGCAAAATTAAGCTATAACATTCCAGAACATTCCCTCCTGCAGTCTCACAGTTGGGTTTAAAATTTGGTTCAAGGGTAGTAAGATATACCCACATATATGCCAAATTATGTATGTTCAAGATTCATTTTTGCAACATTGTGAATAATAAAATGATTAGAAGGAACCCAAACGCCATCAATAAAAGACTAGTTAAATAAATTTTGATGCATACATATAATGGAATACTATACAGCCATTAAAAAGAAAATTAGCAGTGTGTACAGAATACTTCCATTTTTGTGGGAAGGGAAATAGAAATATACATATTTGCCTATATTTGCATAGAATATCTCTGGAAGGTTTATGAATATAGTATAGGCATAAAATATCTGTGGAAGGTTACATCAAGAAATTGGTGACCATGGTTGTCTCTGAGAAAAGGCATTGTGTGACTTGAGAAATAAGAAGACATACTTTTTATCAAGATATATCTTTTTATTCTTTTTAAATTTTGCACCATGAAGCTAATAACAAATATCTCATTTAAAGAAATTCTGCAGTAGATACAAAAGGAAAATTACAATGAACAAACAAACAAAACTAACTTCATGGTTTCTCAAGAGACAAACTGAAATCGCCTGCCAGTCAAGGATGGCTGCATGGGAAACAACCTGCCTCCTGTGGCACCCAAACCCTTGCTTAGTAAGCTGCTTTGCAAAATCATTTCCACAGTCATCATTCCATGTCCAAGTGTACTTAAAGCAGTTTCACTCTGGTCCTTCTTGCCCAGGCTACCTCCTCTACTCTGGTCAGCTTGGCTTTTACTCAATCTCTAAAAAAATCCTGGTTGGACTGCCTCCTGGGCACCCAGAAGTGAAGCCTTCTGGGAATGGAGGCTGAAATGGAAGGGGGTTTGACAAGAGTGATACACCTGAAGACCAGGACTTAAATCCTCCTTCTCCAAAAGTGCTTCTCCCAGTTATCTGAAAGGGAGCTCCAAAGGGGGCAGAGTTCTTGTGTTTGGGTTGGGTACCCTCCCAACCAAGGCCTACCTCTGTTACCTGACCAAAGGTCCCCAATTCAATCCAACAGACTTTTTAAACCTTAAAAAAAAAACTCTACAAAGTCATGGGCCAGGTATAAAGGTCCCAAGGTGCTAGGGACACAAGGTAAAGGACGTAGAGTGCCTGCTTTCTAGGGACACACGTCTAGATTCTGAAAAAGTCTGAATTGGAAGGAGATGACTGAGGTGATGGTTTTCACCCAGATGACCAGATGATGGGCACCCTTGAGCTGTATAGAGAAGCTTCAGGAGTTCTGCAAACATTAGATGTGTTGGCAGATTTCAGACATCTTAAACCATTGATTTGATCAAAATTGTCTCATAATTCTAATTGATTCACTTGATATAAGGTAAATGACATAAATTTGAACTCAATAAACACATTTTTATTAACAAAGCACTGCTTTTATCTGTTCTATATAAGTAGGGTTCTGTGTAAGATGTCATTAAAAGGGGAGGGGGGTTCCCGCTGCTTTAAAAGGTTCTCAGAAATAGACTCAGAAGAAATGAAGGGACTTGCCCAGGGTCATATAGCCTTGCAGAAGTAGAGCCTGGTCCAGTAGGGCCCCTGCCAACCTATACCTCTTATGTATTGAATACAAAATCTGAATTAAGAATTGAGTTGGGTTAGGAGCATCCTACCCAGGGCTGGAACAGATATCCCAGGATACTTTGGAGCTCAACCAGCCCAGCAAATCACCTTTTTTTCCATCACATGACCTTTTTACAGGGGCCTAAGCTTGCAATAGGCCCCAAGTTTAGGCTTCTTTCTGTCAGAGGTACCTGATTGCTCTGTTCTCTGGGGATTCCAGGGATTCCCTCAAGCCAGGGCCTGGGCTAAGAAAGCCAGAATGTATTACGTGCTCAACATGGCTTGACTCCCAAAGGTTGGGTCTGAGCTCTAACCCTCATTCTGCACCCCCCTCCCACGTGTTTGCCCCCTTCAACACCCATTGGCTGGCAAACATTCTTGTGGCCCCTCCCCCTTAGCCATCACTCCCCCTGAAACCACTACTTCGGCCTCAGACCTCCTGCCTTTTATCTTGCCCCAGAAGCTGAGCCCTTGGGTCCCTTAATTGTTCAGGTTGCTCTTTTTTGAACTCACTCCAATTGAGCTCCATAAATTGAAGATAATTGGACTGTCTCACTCAGGTTATGAGCCCCTGGGGCAGTGTCTTCTTGGTCTGGTATAGCCCTGCCCAGAAAGGGGGGTGGTGAGGGGGAGGGGCACAAAGCAGGCCAGCCTAGGGATCTGGTTCAGATCCCTGGGGAGAAGGCACAGGGTCACAGTGCAGACATTCATTCTCCATCAGCTAAGCTTTGCAGCCTTGATCCCTGCTGTCTTCCCTAGTCCTCACAGGTCAGCGACTGTGTGAGGAGCCAACCCTTCTCCACCAATAATGTTGAAAGCAATTGTCTAGTATATATGGTACTTTTGCAAATAGTATCTGAGAAGTTCTAGGACTCTGGTTAAAAGGCCCTCTTTGGGAGGACACCTGAATGAGTCACCAGTGAAGAAGAGCTAGAGGCTTATTGAAGGGAAACTCAGACTGAGGAAAATCCAGGGCAACATGTCGTGAACATGTTCCATTCCACACAATAACATCTTACCAGAAAGTTTATGTTGCCACCCATCCTGAGCACTGCCAGGAAGGTTGACTTGGCTACATCTAAGTTATCCAGGGAGATGGAGATAACTGTTGCTCTAAGGAGTGGTTAGAGCAAGGAGTAAGGGGCTAAAGAAATAAGGTTTTGCTCCAGACTCAGGACTCCCTCTTTGGCCGCCATCTCATGACATCTCATTGCCCTGGTACTGCAGTGGGCCAGAACATATCCTGGAGCAGCTTTTTGCCCATTGTCCCTGGACAAGGGAGTTGCTCTCCCGCCCACCCCCACCACCACCAAGGTCATGCTCCACAGGCTTATCCTTTTCTAGTTCCCATTTTGTCAAAAGCTCCTGTCACTGTCTATCAATGCACCTGAAGGCAGCTGAGCCCACCATCATACGCTCAAGGCCTGGCATGGAGCCTGGTACAGAGTAAATATCTATTGAGTAAATTAATTAATTAATTAATTAATTATTATCTGATTTCTTCCATGTTTAGACCTTTATAAAATCTACCTGCTTGCTTCCCTTATGGGTCTAACATTATAGTATTCCCTCATGGGGACTGACAAGGGGAGGTCATATCGTCTGTCCTCTTGCCTCCAGCTGGGACTGCATCCAAATGCCCCCAATCAGAAGGTTTCCAAGACTTTCATAAAACTAGGAAGAAAGGTAAAGAAATTAAAGATTGAAAGAATGAAAACTAGGCAGAAAGGGAAACAGTTGAAAGAGCACTCAAACTTGGAATCAGAAGACTTGTTATGAGATCTGTTCTTGTACACCCTAGTTAGAACCTAAATTACAAGAGAGAAAATGAGGCTGGAAAATAGTAACAGGCTTTGTATATCAGCCCAGAGAGCATTTGGACATCCATTCATTCAATATCACCTTACTGAATACCTACTATGTCCCAGGTACTGTACTAAAGGCTTTCCATTACTCTGGCTGCTAGGTGAAGCAATCACTGAGGAGCAAGAGTGCAGACAGGGAGACAAGTTAGGAGATTATATCACTGGTGTTGAGAGATAAAAACCTGAATGAAGGTAGTAGCAATCGAGAGAAGCAGACACACTGGAGAGCTATTTAGGAAGTAGAATTATTAGGACTTAATGATTAATCAGATGTGGCTGTTGATGGAGAGAGGACACGCTAGCTACACCCAGGTTTCTGTTGAGAGAGACTGAATGAATAATGGTGTCATCAATAAAAATTAAAAACACCTGGCTTGAGTTTCATAGTTTGATGCAGGCGGATTTAGGAAGATAATGAGCTTGGTTTGGAACTTGTAAAATTGGAGGAGGAGAAGGAGGAGGAGGGAGAGAAGGGGGAAGAGGAAAAGGAAGAGTAAGAGGGGAGGAGGGGGAGGAGGGAGAGGACAGGGGGCAAAGGAGGGGGAGGAGGCTAGATAGCCTCCTTAGTATAAGGCTATCTAGGGAGAAACAATGCCTGCTAAGAACAGAACCTTCAAATCTGCCAACTTTTAAAATACACATAAAATACATATGAAGCAGTCAGTCTGACATGTAGGACATGAGCCACGGTAGGGGAAAATCATGAGAGCCAAAGTAGGTTTTCAAAAAACAGAAGTGGTTTGCATGGATGGTATGGAAAACAGTTCTAATAAAACGAAATATCTGGAGGGGGGGGAATATCTGGAAATGTCCTTATGGATTCTGTCCTGACCATTGCAGTTAGTGGAATAGTGGGAGCCTGGTAGCTGTGGTTTGAGGAATAACGAAGAGGTGAGGCATGAAGACACTAAATTAGACTGCTCTTTCTAGAAGCTTGGCTGGTATCAAACAAATGAAAATAGTAACTGATGAAAAATATGAGCTCAGAGTTTTAGAAGGTGAGCTGTCTCAGGGTAGGAAGCCAGCAGAGATTGAAGATTCAATAAAGAAGAGTCATGATGATAGGATAGAGAATAATTGTCAGGAAAAGGAACACTCCTTTCAGAGCTAACGGAAATAAGAAAGGACACTAGGAGATGCAAATAAGCTTATAGTTGTGAAAGAGGATTTCACACCCATGGCCTATATTAAAAAAGGGGCAAAGGTTTAGGATAGTGGTTAAGGGAAATGGGGGAGAGTGTTGAGCAGAAATGAAAGGATCAACAGTGTTCATAAAACAATTAAATTATAAATCATACATTTGTAGTGGTACCCATCTGACTGGCATTCAATTTTTCTCCAGAAATTCTGGCAAAATAACAGAGGAGGCAGATTTTCCAGTTGATTTAGGGTCTGGGGTTTGTAAGGTAAGTGCAATAGACAGGCAACAGAGCTTGGGTGAAGTTATACTTGTGAGAATTATCCACCATAGGAGCCAGGATGTGTAGGGAAAGAAGCAATGATGAGGGACTGTTAATAAATTAGGAAAAAATTATGGGGTCAAGGTCTGAAATTGTAATTAGATGGAAAAGATACCAGAGTAGGGAAGTGCAAGATAGTAGTGGGTCTCTTGGAATGAGAGAATTCAGAGGTAGCAAGATTCTAGGTTATGGCAAGGTCAGAATATGACCATGAAGTTGGTATTCTTAAGTCTAATGGAAATGAAAGTCAATAGAGTTCAGGAAGTCAAGGAACTTTGAGGTCAGAGCAGTAGTCCTCAATCCTGGTTTGCAATAGAAATATAAAAAAGTGTCATTGCAATACTGACACATTAGAATCACCTGTAATATTTAAAAATATGTCTATGCTAAAGCCACATCCCCAGAAATTCAGTTTCAATTGGCGTGAGTTAGTCCCAGGCATCAGTATTTTTTAAATTTTCCAAGTGATTGCAGGTTGAGAACCATTGAGCTACAGAAATACATAGAACCATCCACATGGATGTTTAAATCAGTCAGTGTGATGACAGAAGTTGGAATGGAGAAGGAATATATAAACCAGGGGGGATTGAAATTCTCTAACAATGTGTTAGAATGGATGACAGTGATAGTGGGTGGAAGAGGATAGAGGGTGATAATATCAGATGGAAAGAGTATTAAAAGAGGAAGGGGTTTTACCTGATAATGAGCAATGGTATGGAAACAGCTGCAGGGATTAGGTGATGCAGACTCTACTTTGAGGCAATGTGCTGGCAGGATGTGGGAAGAGAAGCTGGGTTGTAGAGGAAGTATTGTGCCCACAAAAAGCCTGATTTTAAGAGTTAGCGCAGGAGGTATAGGATGCACTCAAAGAAGAGGTTGAGAGTGTAGGGGAGTTTGCTTACCTTAGAATGGCATTTCCAGAGCACACATTGGAATCAGGGATGCCACACTGTTCAGTTCCAGGTGTGCCATTGACATTGGGAAGAAATGGGCCTGCTAATGAGGAAAGTCCAGAACAGGATGGGAGTGAGAGTAAGAGAATGTTTGTGACCATATGATAATTCAGTGCTTCTCCTCACTCTTCTTGCTTCAGGTTTTTCTTTGGCTTCATGAAGGACTGATTAGCAAACAGGTTTGGGATTCCATTCATTTCAGGTGGGTCTCTTCTAATGACCTTCCCCTTATATATCTAAATTAACTTATTTTTCTGAATTTTTCTCAACCTTCTCAGCCACTTACTCTCAGAGAGGTGCAGAGGGACAAAAAGAGTCCCATAGCCAAAAGAAGTCACTGTTAAAAGAAGTTTCACCTTTGGACCCCAAACAATGCATATTAGCTGAATGTCAGTGACAGAACACTGACTTTGATGAAGGTTAGAAAATAGATTGCAAAGGAATGGGTATTTCTTATTGGGCCTACAACAAGCTTCTGCTCTGACTTGGTTAATCCAAGCTCTATTTTCAAAGAAAAGACTCATGTAATAATGCCCTTCCCCCATCTACCTCATGTTTCACCTCACCATCTGAACTGTTTAGTCCAGAGTGAGACCACCCACCCCAAACTCTGGGAAGGAACAGGCAAATCATATTTTGCCTGGGGCTTGGCATGCAAACAAGTACCCATACCTACTCTCAGCTCCCTATAAAACTTTCCAAAACAGCCAATCGTCACTTGTATAAGATCCTAGGGCTAGTTTTTCTCAAACCCAGGGGTGGGGAATGGGTGTGGATGGATGTTCCCAGCATCCTGATAGAATCCTGATAGAATTCTAGGATGACCCACCCACCCAATGATCCACACCCTTATACAATGCTCTCCCCTTGAGTGTGAATGGGGGCATTAAATATATGGGCTGTCACTCCCATGATTATGCTACTATATGGAAAAATGGGTGCTTAATGGTATAATTAAGTTCCATAGTCAGTTGCCTTTGAGATAATTAAAAGGGAAATTATCCTGGTTGGGCCTGACTTAATCAGGTGAGTCCTTAAAAGAGACAAGAACTGTTTTCAACAAATAATGCTATTGCATTTGGATATCCATAGGCAAAAAGTAAATAAAGAAACATGACCTACATGAAACCTTACATAAAAATTAACTCAAAGTGGATCATATAAAATGTAAAACTATTAACATTTTAGAGTAAAACATAGGAGAAAATCTTTGGGACCTAGGAATTGGTGAATAGTTCTTAGATTTGACATGGAAACCATAATCCATAAAAATAATAATAATTTTAACTTCATCTAAATTAAAAACCTTTGCTTGGTGAAATACCTAGTTAAGAAGAAGGAAAGACAAGCTACAGACTGGGAGAAAATATTTGCAACCATATATTTGATAAAGGAAAGGTATCTAGAATGTATAAAGAACTCTCAAAAATAAACAGTAAAAAAACCAAACAATCCAATTAGAAAGAAAGCAAAAATGTGAAGATACATTTCACTGAAGAGAATATACACATGGTAAGTAAGCACTTGAAAAGATGTTTAACACCATTAGCCATTAGGGAATTGCTAATTAAAGCTACCAATCCAAAATGCTAAAACAGGACACACACACAAAAAGGAACAACACCAAATTCTGGTGAGGATGTGAGAAACTAGATCACTCATACATTGCTGGTGGGGATATAAGGTACTACAGCCACTCTAGAAAAGGGTATGACAGTGTCTTTAAAAACTATATATATATGCTTAACCATATAACTTAGCAATTGCACTCTTATACATTTATCCCAGAAAAATGAAAACCTATGTTGACACAAAAATATGTGCACAATTGTTCATAACAGCTTTATTTGTAACTAGTGGCCCGGTGCACGAAATTTGTGCACGGAGGGAGGGTTCCCTCAGCCCAGCCTGCACCTTCTCCAATGGGGGACCCCTTGGGGGCTGTCCGACTGCCGGTTTAGGCCCGATCACCCCCAATTGTCCTCCCCTGCCGGCCTGGTTGCCCCCAACTGCCCTCCTGGGCTGGCCAATTTGGTTCTGATTGTTTGGTTTCTATGCCAGTCAGCATCAAAAGCTCTGCCTCCTGGGCAGTCATTGACTCCTCACAATTGACCCAGATTTGATTCTGATTGGTCAGTTTCTATGCCAGTCAGCGTCAAAAGCTCCTCCTCCTAGGCAGCCATTTGCTCCTCACAGTGACCCAGATTTGGTTCTTTTTTCTTTTTTTTTTTTGGGGGGGGGGAAGGGTGGGCTATTTATTAAGTGGTTATTACAGGGGTCAGACCACATAAGTGGTGTCAGCCCTGGGAATGTGACCTGTCAATGTTGATCACAAAGCCCCCAAGGCTGGTCCTGGTGAGCCCCAAGGTCAGAAATGAAACTGAAAGGCCTCGGTCACATGCTGCTTCCAGATGTCCAGGCTGGGCAGCAGGGAGGAGATGCCCATGACGTGCCAGGTCTCCGCATTGGACACCACCGAGGTCTGGTAGGAAAGCAGCTGCACACCTGCCTCTGCCAGGAGCCCAATCATGATAGGCAACATGGCAGGGTTGGAGGGCTGACTCCATTACAGAAGCAGGGGCAGATCCCTGCAGAGAGGAACTTCTGGTCTGAAGGCAGCTCCGTTGAGTGCCTGCAGCACAGATGCGGTTCCCTGAACAAATCCCACAGCCTGGTTAGAGGGCACCTGCCAGGGCCACGCTCAGGAGGCCTTCCCCACATCCTTGCTCTCCTGGCACAGTGGGGTTATGGGAGGTGGTTACATTGAAGCCAGCCTCCTTCACCAGCAGCTTGGCGTTCACCAAGTTCACATCCGCATGATTAGAAGCATCTTTGAGGAGGCCGACAATGACTGTGGGGCTCAGGCAGTTCCTGGCATTCTTCAGGGATAAGCCCTGCGTTACCACCTGGATGGTCCCTTTGGGGGACCCTGCCCAGGCTCACATCAGAGTCCCCAGAGCTTCTGCCAGACCCATCCAAGGTTTGGTGTGTGGAGAGAAGGTGCTGGTAAGGGCCTGGGCATTCACGACCCCTGCGAGGGCTCTCCCCTTCACCATGTCCACGAACTGGACAGCAATCTCCTCCCTGCAGTGGCTCTGGGCCTCCTTGGTGCTGGTGCCCAGGTGGGGGCAGCTGATAACATTCTTGTGGTCCACCAAGGCGCGGTCCCAAGGCTGCACCTCCGTAAACACGTCCAGCACTGCACCCACACACTGCTCCGACTGCAGGGCCCAGAGCAGGGTGCCCTCATCCACGATCCCTCTGTGGGCACAGTTCACCACGCGCACACCCTTCTTGCACAGGGCGAAGGTGCTGTCATTCAGCAGGCCTGTCGTGGAGGGCAGGAGAGGGGTGTGCACAGTGATGAAGTCACAGAGGGGCCAGATCTCCTCCAGGGGCAGCTGCTGAATGCTGAAGGAGGCCAAGACCTCTGGTGAGATGATGGGGTCATACCCTACAGTCTTCATCCTGAAGGACTGCATCCGGACGGCCACCTCTCTCCTGATCCTCCCCAGGCCAAGAATTCCCAGGGTCTTTCCATTCAACTCGGTTCCCATGAACTTCTTTGGGTCCCATTTGCCATCCTTCATAGGAGCCATTGCCTGGGGAATCTGCCTGGCCAGACACATGATCATCCCACAGGTGAGCTCCACAGCACTAAGACTGTTCCCATTGGGAGTGTTCATGACCAGGATGCCCTTCCTCATGGTGGCCTCCAGATCCACATTGTCCATGCCGGTGCTGGCCCTGCCCACCACCTGGAGCTTATCTGCTGCATTGATGACATCCATGGTCACCTTGGTGGCCAAGCGGAGAATAAGGCCTTCACAGTCCTGCAGCTCAGCTATCAGCTCCTCTTTGCTGAGGTTCTGCTTCTCCACCACCTGCAGCCCTCCATCTTGCAGGATCTTCTGGCAGCAAGGGTCCAGGCTGTCACTGATGAGCACTTTCTATAGATTTGCGAAGGCCATTGCTGGAGTCAGCCTCGGGATTGATTGCTCTCCCTGGACAAAAACACCTCTAAGCCCCCAGATTTGGTTCTGATTGGTCAGTTTCTATGCCAGTCAGTGTCTCTGGGCTATCAACGGGGCCTGATCAGAAAGGTGGAGCTGATCAGCAGCCCCGGTGGAGGCCTGGAGAGAAATGGAGGCATGGCTGCTGGCCAGACTGGGAGAGAAAGAGAGAGGCAAGTGCTGGTCAAAAGCTACCACATAGGCAACGGATCAGTCCCTGCTTCTCTCTTCAGGCCTCTCTCTGGCCCTGATTCGCAGCTCCCTCAGCAGTCAGTGCTGGGGCACCATGCCTGCAGCGGAAGCAACCCAGCACTGACTTCCGGTCTGGTCCAGCTTAGGTGGTAAAGGTGGTACACCCTGCCTCTTTATTATAGAGATAGCCAGAATTGAAAACAAACAAAATGTCTCTCACAAGGTGAGTGATTAAATAAACAATGGTACACTCATACCATGGAATACTACTAAGCTGTAAAAAAAAAAAAGGAATCAACTATTGATATATGCAAAAGCTTGGATGGCTCTCAAGGGCATTATTCTGAGTGGGGGAAAAAGCCATTATCAAAAGGTCACATATTGCATGTTATAAAAATTCTCAAAATGACAAAATTATAGAGTTGGGGAGCAGATTAGTAGTTGCCAGAGCTTAAAGATAGTGGGAGAGAAAGAGGTGGGTGTGGCTATAAAGGGGGAACTTTTGAAGTGATGAAACAGTTCTGAATCTTGTGGTTACACAAATTTATACATGTGATAAAATGGCATGGAACTATATATACACATGCACCAAGGTCAATTGGCTGGATTGGATATTTTACTAGAATTATATAAGATGTAGCCATTGGGGAACACTTGATAAAGGATACATTGGACCTCTCTGTACTATTTTTACAACTTCCTGTGATTCTATAATTATTTCAAAATGAAAAGTTAAAAATGAGAGGGGGTGGGATCACCACAGACACATGGAAAGGGACATGTGGCCAGGACCTGAGGGTGGCCTCTCTAGGAGCTGAGAGTAATTCCTGACCAACAGCCACCAAGAAAATGGGGACTTAAATTCTACAATTGCAAGGAACTGAATTCTGCCAACAACCAGTTAGCTTGGTAGAGAAACCCAAGCTTCAGGCCAGGTCTCAGCCCTGCAAACACCTTGATTTCAACCAAGTGAGACCCTGAGCAGAGAATTCAGCTAAACTGTGCCCAGACTTCTGATGTGTGGAAACCATGAGGTAGTAAACTTTATGGTTTTACACAGCAATAGATAACTGAAGCACAGCCCTTTTGAACAACTGGGAGTTTTGCTTCCAGGGGCCACAGTTGGGGCCTTACACATTCTGACAAAAGAAACCAGCAACATCAGTGGGGAGGATCCAGTCTCAGAATTGAAACAGATGCTCATGGTAGTTCCCCAAAACTGTGGCTTTTCAGCTTAGAGGCTTGAAATGCCTCCAAACCAACACAGCTCTGCTGGCTGCTTGACCCTGCAGTCGGTTGTCACATCCCAAATCTGCTGTTCACAGTCACAAATCAATTGCACATGGAGGGAACTCTGCACTTGCCCTGCTCCCTGCTGCAGATTTTCAGCTGCAGCTAATTCCTCTTGCAGTGTTACTGGACCTTCCTGGGAAGGTGGCCTCACATCCAGGGCCTCCTATCCAGTTCACAGGCAGCTTCACCAAGCTAGCCTAAGCCTAAAACACTGGCTCTTTCCCCCTTTCTTCTAGGCCTCAGGACTAGGGCTTACAGGACAACCCTCTCAGTGAATGGCAGAAAGGTCAAAGACATAGAGTAGGATTACACAAGTGGGCTGGGAGCTTTTTTCCCATCTTGCTTTATGCTGTTGCATATCATGGTCACTGTCTTAGTGTACTCAGGCTGCCATAACACATACTACAGATCAAGTGGCTTAAACAACAGAAATTGATTTTCCCATAGTTCTGGAAGTTGAGAGAGAGAGAGAGAGAGAGAGAGAGAGAGAGAGAGAGAGGTGAATGAGCCTAATCTAATCACATGCGCCCCTGAAAGCAGAGAACATTCTCCTGCTGGTGGCAGAAGAGGAAGGCAGAAGGGAAAGTCAAAACACTGTTGCTAGTTTGAAGATGGGGGGCACATGAAAAAAAATGCAGGTGACCTCTCTCAAAGCAGTAAGCAGGCCCCCAGCTGGCAGCTCACAAGGAAATGGGCCCTTTTGACCTACATCCACAGGAAGTAGATTCTGCCAACAACCTAAATAAATGTGGAAGTGGATGTTCTGACTCCAAGACTCCAGAAAGGAGTCCAGCAGAAACCTTGATCTTGACCTATGAGACCCTGAGCAAAGAACCCAGTGGAGCCCATCTTACCTTCTAACCAACAAAACTGTGAGCTAATAAATAGGTATTATTTTAAGCTGCTAAGTTTGTATTAATGTGTTATGGCAGCCATAGAAAACTAATACAGAGGCCTTGGGATTTTAGTCATATGAAGAGGCACCATCCCAGGCCCTAACAAGCATGTTAAACAAGGCATGTGGCCCACCAGCCGCCAGTTTGACATGCTTGCCCTAGAAGTTTGATGCTGTAAGCTTTATTTATTTAGATATTTATGCATGCACTTTTCTACATATTTGTTGAGCGCTTCCTATGTGTCAGACACTGTGCTAGGCCTTGAAGATACAGTAATTAGCATAAATAGAGCTATGGAACTTCCAGCCTAGACCAGGGGCAAGTGTCCCTCCCTTTGGCCAAATATGGAGGCATGTATTCTGACCTGTCACAAAATCCCCTTGAGCCCTCTAAGCACCTGCATGTTTGGTGCCATTCCCCAATTGTTGTGATGGGAATGACAGAAAAGGGTGTTTACAGAAAGGTATAGGCCAGGAAAATCTCTCTGAGGCCTAGAGCCTGGGTACTTCGATTCTGCCCCATGGCATGTAGACATTCCTTGGGGATGCTTGTGGGAGGTGGGCAGGGCTTTCAGCATCTTGGGATAGACTGAAGCCCAAACAACTTAAATTGAAGATTCTGCCTGGGTTTCTGAAAGAATAAGTGTGTGTGTGCGGGGGGTGAGGGGGGGATGAAGTGAGGGTTATTATCTATGACCATTTTCAAGGTTCATGGTGGATATTTGAAAAGGAGGCCCAGAAGGGGAGGCTCATGGTGGTAAATGTGCTTGAAGGGTGTTGGGAAAGTGACTATGAGCAGTGAAAAACTGGCAAGAGATGGCAGAAGTGCCAGAAGGACATGGACAAGAGCCCAGGCTTGAGAAGCAAAAGGAATTTGAGGGGGATTCTGGGTGAAGAAGCCAAGGAGAAAGAGGCAACGGTGAAGAGAGGCCCAGGCCTGGCCAAGCTCAGGGCTTCCCTCAGCAACTGAGAGGCTGGGTGGGGCCTAGGCTTTGGAGACCCAATCCCACTTAGGCAAAGCTGGGCCTAAGCTTTCAGGGAAGTACCAGGGGTGGGGCTTGGGGAGAGCTCAGCTCTCCAGCCCTATAGCAGCCCTTCATGACTCACTGGTAATCTGTTTATGTGTTTATTTGCAAGATTGGTTTCTGCTTCAGTGAGGAGAAGCTTGGCTTCCTGCCCTTGGGGCCCCTAGTTCTGTGTTAAACTTCCCTACTGGGCGAGCTGGCTGCTCCCTGCCCTGTTTGGCTGACTTTCCCCTGCCCTCTCTGTTCCTTTGGCCCCTTACTGGTGGACAAGGAAGTTCTGGGGGACTGCTCCCTAGGACTGGCCAGGGCTCTGGTTACCTACAAGCCCAGACATCTGGGGTAGGGGCAGGGTGGGTCTGGGCATGAACTCAGGCTCCATAGGAACCATGAGAAACTCAAACTGAAGTCCTGCCCAGGGAAATCTACAGTTGTCCAACAAGAATTTTACTTTAATACATGTGATGATTTTTCTGTTGTGCTTATTCAGGCTACGGCAGCTGCAGAGGGAGAGGCCCTGTGAGGGGGGCAATGAGACCAGAGTTAGGTGGCAGGGTGGGGTAAAGGTAAAGGCTGCTTTGCCACTGAAGGCCAGAGCCTAGTTTGAGGAAAGGGGAGAGGTTCATGCAATTGGGGTCTCAGAATGGAAATCCTCAGGAATGCAGGACTGTGTCTAAAGGGAGAGAGGAAGGGGAGGTACAGTGGCAGCTAAGGGGTGAAGTGAAGGCCTGATTGGTGTGGCACATGATGGAGATGATAGAGGGGTCAGAGGAGAGAGGGCATGAGGGAGCAACCCTTTTTACTATTGATGAATATTGTCTATTATCATAACCAGCATGTGAAGTAATTCTATATTGCAAAACTGAAGAGATAAAATTCTGGAAGATCATTTCCAAGGCTAGGAGAGGAGAACCTGAATGAATCATCAGAGAAACCCTGGGAAAGTAGGTGGAGTTTGTAACCTGAACTGGAAAAGGCCTGAGAATTCATTGTGTTCAAGACCTGTCCATCCTCTCTCCTTTGCCAATAGACTGAGAACTGGAGGCATTCCTCAGACAAGACACTGGAATTCAGTGAGTGCTGTAAGAGGGGGAGGAGAGTGAGTGATGACACAGGAAGAGACAGAGTCTGCTATTGACCTTTGAAGGGGTATATCCTTCAAAGAACTAGAAATGACCTTGTGATCATTTGATCCAACTTCTTTATTTTACACTTAAGGAACTGGAGCTCAGAGAAGGAAAATGATTTCTCCAAGGTCAAAAAGTTGTGTTCTGAACTAGAAAGATTAGCAGGCTATAAAAGATGCCACATCGGCTACTAGAGAGAACAGCCCCAGGTATTAGCCTAGATAGAGTCTGTAAATACTTAGTGCCATTTAGCCACTCATGTGCCTATGGTGGATATTGCTAATTGGTAACTGCACCCCAACTTCAGTGTGACTCTACATCAAAGTCCTTCTTAAGTGAGTATACAGCTACTACCAATGGATCTGCATTGACATGGAAATGAAAACAATGTCAGGCCTAGAATAAATAGCTGTATGTCATAAAAGGATAGAAGTAGGTCTAATGTGGAATTGGTTAGATGTCAATTGGTTAGTAGGTCTAATGTGGAATTGGTTAGATATCTAAGGCTCTTTTGGTTGAAAGCAATAGCAGAAAGGTTGCCTTCAGGAAAGGCAGGAACCAGAACAGTAGTTTAAGCCTACTTCACTCATTGTTAAATAGTCTACTTAACTTCTTGATTCTTCCTCATTAGAGCAATGCCACCTGTGAGAGTCATTGCCAATGACTGCCTCCCATACTTTATGTCTCCCATTACCAGTTTTAAATTCCCTAGAGAGTGAAGTTGATTAGATAAACTGGAAAAAGATTTTTAAACCCTGGAACAGTAATTGATGGACAGAGGAGAGGGTCATATAGCATAGGGCAGATTTGACCATTGGGTCTGTGAATTAAGGTGTTCCCAGAGAATCTTTCAGCTGCAGTTAATAGGGAACACATTAAAAAGTGACTTAAGCTATTAGGGAAAGTCATTGTCTTGTTAATATGATGTCCAGAGATATGCAGTTCTGGGATTGCTTAATTCATCATCAAGGACCCAACATATTTCCACCTGTTAGAAAAATAAAGTGGGGAAATAGCTAATGGATAGACAATCAATAGCAGCTGTCACAGGGGTGTTATTGTGAGCTGAACCCCTGCTCTAAGAAGTGTCTACCCCAGATAGGCTTCAAGACAACTAGAGGAGACCAAGAGAAACAGGCTGGAGGGAAGGTGGGCTTTTCAGAGGCCAGAGCCATAGAGGCCTGTAAGGGGAATTATAGAAAAACTAAGAGGCCTCCTGAAGTACAAGAAAGGCATTTCTAGGGCTAGGTGAGGAAGTTCTTACTTCACTCATGGGACCAGGAACGAAGGCAGTTCTCTCAGGACAAGTACAGAGTTTCCCAGGACCAGAAGGTAATCTGTAAATGTACCTCACCTCATCCTCCCATCACAATTAAATTAATAAAGCAGGTGGTTCTAGAAAGGACAGAATCCCACCAGCCCTATTGGTGGCACCAAACCAAACTTTCAGAGGCAATGAGTCTCAGTAGTGGCTGTTAAACATGCAACTGAGACAGGATTGAGGCCAAGAATAGGAATGGGGATTGAGTGCCCTGTAAACTGTGCCAGCCAAGACCATCAATGGAAAGATCTGAGTTCCATAAGGAAAAGGAATCAGTCTTCTGTAAACTCATTTATTTCTAATGTTTCAAAATTTTAAAAAAAATTGTTGTGCTCCCCTTAGCTTCTTTTTTTTCCAATTTTTTTATTAAGGTATTATATGTGTACATATCTTACCATTGCCCCCCCACACCCCATTCCCATATATGCCCCCACCCCCCAGAGTTTTGCATCCATTGGTTATGCTTATATGCATGCATACAAGTCCTTTGATTGATCTCTTATCTCCCCCACCTCTCCCTAACCTTCCACTTGTAATTTGACAGTCTGTTTGATGCTTTACTGTCTCTGTATCTATCTTTTTGTTCAAGTTTATAATGTTCTTTATTATCCATAAATGAGTGAGATCATGTGGTATTTTTCTTTCATTGACTGACTTATTTCACTTAACATAATGTTCTCCAATTCCTCCCAGGTTGCTGCAAATGATGAGAATCCCTTCTTTTTTATGGCAACATAGTATTCCATTGTGTAGATGTACCACAGTTTTCTGATCCAGTCATCTGCTGACGGGCACCTAGGCTGTTTCCAAATCTTAGCTATGGTGAATTGTGCTGCTATGAACATAGGGGTGCATATATCCTTTCTAATTGGTGTTTCTAGTTTCTTCGGATATATTCCCAGGAGTGGGATTACTGGGTCAAATGGGAAATCCATTTTCAGTTTTTTGAGGAAACTCCATACTGTTCTCCACAGTGGCTGCACCAGTCTGCATTCCCACCAGCAGTGCATGAGGGTTCCTTTTTCTCCGCATCCTTGCCAACACTTGTCGTTTGTTGATTTGTTGATGATAGCCATTCTGCCCGGTGTGAGATGGTACCGCATTGTCGTTTTGATTTGCATCTCTCGGATAATTAGTGACGTTGAGCATGTTTTCATGTGTCTCTTGGCCTTCCTTCTGTCTTCTTTTGAAAAGATTCTATTTAGGTCTGTTGCCCATTTTTTTATTGGATCATTTATCTTCCTTTTATTAAGTTGTATAAGCTGCCTGTAGATGTTGGAGATTAAACCTTTATCAGTGATGCCATTTGCAAATATGTTCTCCCACACAGTGGGCCTTCTTGTTGTTTTGTTGATGGTTTCTTTTGCTGTGAAAAAGCTTTTTATTTTGATGTAGTCCCATTTGTTAATTTTCTCTTTAGCTTCCATTGCCCTAGGGGCAGTGTCAGTGAAGAATTTCTTTTGGCATATGTCTGAGATTTTGCTGCCTGTGGATTGCTCTAGGATTTTTATGGTTTCCCATCTTATGTTTAAGTCCTGTATCCATTTTGAGTTTATTTTTGTGTATGGCGTAAGTTGGTGATCAAGCTTCATTTTTTGCATGTATCTGCCCAATTTTCCCAACACCATTTATTGAAGAGACTGTCTTTATTCCATTGTATGTTCATGCCTCCTTTGTCAAATATTAATTGAGCATAGTGGTTTGGGTCAATATCTGGATTCTCTATTCTGTTCCATTGATCTATATGTCTGTTCTTGTGCCAGTACCAGGCTGTTTTGAGAACAGTGGCTTTGTAATACAGCTTGAAATCTGGTATTGAGATCCCTCCTACTTTATTCTTCTTTCTCAGGATTGCTGTCGCTATTCGGGGTCTTTTTTTATTCCAGATGAATTTTTGGAGAGTTCTTTCAAGGTCTGTGAAATATGCCGTTGGTATTTTAATGGGGAGTGCATTGAATCTATAGATTGCTTTGGGTAGTATGGACATTTTAATGATGTTGATTCTACCAATCCATGAACATGGTATGTTCTTCCATCTGTTTACGTCTTCCTCTATCTCTTTTTTCAGTGTCCTGTAGTTTTCCGTGTATAGGTCTTTTACCTCCTTAGTTAAGTTTATTCCTAGGTATCTTAATTTTTTTGGTGTGATGGTAAATGGGATTGCCTTTTTAGGCTCTCTGTCTGTAAGTTCACTATTGGTGTATAGAAAGGCCATAGATTTCTTGGCGTTAATTTTGTATCCTGCTACATTGCCGAATTCATTTATTAAGTCTATTAGTTTTTTGACGGAGTCTTTCGGATTTTTTATGTACAATATCATGTCGTCTGCAAATAAAGACAGCTTTACTTGTTCTTTTCCAATTTGGATGCCTTTTATTTCTTCTTCTTGTCTAATTGCAATGGCTAATACTTCCAGTACTATGTCAAACAGGAGTGGTGAGAGTGGGCATCCCTGTCTTGTTCCTGTTCTTAGGGGAAATGTTTTTAGTTTTTGTCCATTGAGTATGATGTTTGCTGTGGGTTTATCATATATAGCTTTTATTATGTTGAGGTATGAGCCATCTATTCCCACCTTGTTGAGAGTTTTTATCAAGAAAGGGTGTTGGATTTTGTCAAATGCTTTTTCTGCATCAATTGATATGACTATGTGATTTTTATCTTTCAATTTGTTTATGTGATGTATCACGTTTATTGATTTGTGGATATTGTACCATCCTTGCATTCCTGGGATAAATCCTACTTGGTCATGGTGTATGATCTTTCTGATGTACTGCTGGAGCCGATTTGCTAGAATTTTGTTGAGGATTTTGGCATCTATGTTCATGAGGGATATTGGTATGTAATTCTCTTTCATTGTGTTGTCTTTATCTGGTCTTGGTATTAGGGTGATGCTGGCTTCATAGAAGGAGCTTGGAAGTGTTCCTTCCACTTGAATTTTTTGGAATAGTCTGAGGAGGATAGGTTTTAGTTCTTTCTTGAATGTTTGGTATAACTCCCCTGTGAAGCCATCAGGCCCCGGGCTTTTGTTTGCCGGAAGCTTTTTGATGACTGCTTCAATTTCGTCCATAGTTATTGGCCTATTGAGCTGTTTAGATTCTTCTTGATTGATTTTCGGAAGGTTATATTTTTCTAGGAATATGTCCATTTCCTCCAGGTTGCCCAGTTTGTTGGAATAGAGTTGTTCGTAGTATTTTGTAACAATCCTTTGTATCTCAGCAGGGTCTGTTGTTATTTCACCTCTTTCATTTCTGAGTTTGTTTATTTGGGTCCTCTCTCTTTGCTTCTTGGTGAGCCTGGCTAGAGGTCCATCAATCTTGTTTATCCTTTCAAAGAATCAGCTCTTGGTTTTGTTGATCTTATGTATTGTTTCCTTGGTCTCTATGTCATTTATCTCCGCTCTGATCTTTGTTATTTCCTTCCTTCTGGTTACACTGGGCTTTTCTTGCTACTCTTTTTCTAGCTCTTTGAGTTGTATGGTTAAGTAATTTATTACCATTGTTTCTTGTTTTTTGCAATAGGCTTGTAGAGCTATGAACTTCCCTCTCAAGACTGCTTTCGCTGTGTCCCATAGATTTTGGATTGTTGTGTTTTCATTGTCATTTGTTGCCATGATGTTTTTTATTTCTTCCTTGATCTCTCTGGTGACCCAGTCCTTGTTTAATAGCATGCTGTTTAGTCTCCATGTGTTTGATTTCTTTGGATTGTATTTATTGTAGTTGATATCCAGTTTTATGCCACTGTGATCTGAGAAGATGCTTGATATAATTTCTATCTTCTTGAATTTGAAGAGACTTTGCCTGTGACCCAGCATATGGTCTATCTTTGAAAATGACCCATGTGCACTTGAGAAGAATGTATATTCTGTGGCTTTGGGGTGAAATGTTCTGAAGATGTCAATTAATTCCATCTGGTCTAGTGAGTCATTTAGGATTGCTGTTTCTTTGCTGATTTTTTGTTTAGAGGATTTGTCCAGTGGTGATAGTGGGGTATTAAAGTCTCCTACTATGATTGTATTGCTATTAATCTCTCCCTTGATATCCTCAAGGAGTTTTTTTATGTATTTGGGTGCTCCTATATTGGGAGCGTATATGTTTACCAGAATTATTTCTTCTTGTTGGATTTCTCCCTTTAGTATTATGAAGTGGCCTTCCTTATCTCTTGTTATGGCATTTACTTTGAGGTCTATTTTGTCAGATATAAATATTGCTACCCCTGCTTTTTTTTCATTTCCATTTGCCTGAAAGATATTTTTCCATCCCTTCACTTTCAATCTGTGTGAGTCTCTTGTTCTGAGGTGGGTCTCTTGTAGACAGCATATATATGGGTCGTGTTTTTTTATCCATTCAGCTACTCGATGTCTTTTGATTGGAGCATTTAGTCCGTTTACATTTAAAGTTATTACTGAAAGGTATTTGTTTGTAGTCATATCTATTTTTGTGTCTGTATTCCTTCTTACCTGTTTATTTCTTCTTTTTACAGTATTCCCTTTAGCAATTCTTGCATTGCTGGTTTGGTGGTGATAAACTCCCTGAGGCTTTTTTTGTCTGCGAAGCTCCTGATTTCCCCTTCAATTTTGATTGATAGTCTTGCTGGATATAGTATTCTTGGATTCAGTCCTTTGCTTTGCAACACTTTGTATACCTCCTTCCATTCACTTCTAGCTTGTTGTGTTTCTGTTGAGTAATCATTTGACAATCTAATGGGTGTTCCTTTGTAGGTAACTCTCTGTCTCTCTCTTGCGGCCTTTAGGATTCTCTCTTTATCATTTATATTTGCCATTGAAATTATGACATGTCTTGGTGTGGGTCTTTTGGGGTTGATCCTGCTTGGGACTCTCTGTACTTGCGTAACTTTTATCTTTCCCATATCCGGGAAGTTTTCTGTAATTATTTCTTCGAATAGATTTTCTAATCCCTGCTGCTCTTCTTGTCCTTCTGGCAGCCCTATTATACGCATGTTACTTCGTTTCATGTTGTCCCGAAGCTCCCTTAGGCTTTCCTCCTGCTTTTTAATTTTTTTCTCCAATTGCTGTTCAGATTGAGCTTGTTTCTGTACCTGATCTTCTAACTCACTAATTCGGTCCTCTGCTTCTTGTAGTCTACTGTTGAAACTTTCCATGGTGTTTTTGATTGTAGCTATATCACTTTTCATTTCTTCCTGATTCTTGCATAAGTTGTTGATTTTCTCATCCATCCGATGTATAAATTCCATGACCATTACTCTGAACTTCTTTTCGGTCATGTTGCAAGCTTCAGTTTCACTAATTTCCTTTCTTGGCGACTCCACATTTTCTTTCCTCTGTGAGTTATTTCGTTTCCCCATTCTGGCTATTACCAGAAAGCTCAAGCTTCCGTTTGCGTGGACCTGGGCCGTGTGCTGTGGGGACTTCGCTCCACCCGAGTTTCACTGAAGTGCTCTGACACTAGGACGTGTGGCTGCCTTTGGTTGGTGGGAACCAGACTTGCCCAGGATCAGTGTCCCCAGTGTTCCGTGTGGTCTCGTGTGCACATTTAGAATCAGGGGCCCTGTCTGCAGCACACTGTTGGTATGTGCCGAAAATGAGAACCTTAGCATGTGCCAGGAGTCAGAGTTTCCCTGTGTCTGCACCAAGACTCGAGTGTCAAAGTCTCTGTTGCCTTTTGCGGTTTCTCGTTGAGAATCAGGGTCCCTGTGTGTGCACGCACCAACAATTGGGGTCACTGGCTCTTAGTGTGAATGCGCTGTGAGTCAGGGTTCCCAGGCAGCTGTGTCCGGCGTGCCAAATTCCCTGAAGTGGAGCTGCGTCCTGTGTGTGCTCTCTCTACTGAGCCAAACCGGCTAGAGCGCACATTCTTAAAATCCTGAAGGTGAGCTGGTTCAGTACACTCTCCCAGAGTCCCGGAAGGGTGGCGGAGTCCGTCCTGCGCGCCAAATTCCCTAAAGGGAAGCCCCTCTGTGCACGCTCTAAGAATCCCCGAAGGGGGAGCTGTGACCCGCGAGCCAAATTCCCCCAGATTCCCCGAAGGGGAGCCCTCTGTGCGCACTGACAGATTTCCCGACGGGGAGCTGCTTCTGTCCCGCGCGCGCACATGCGCGCGCCAAATTCCCTAAGGGGGAGCGCGTCCCTGCACAAAGCTCGGCAGCTTGGGCGAGGGGCGGGTCTGTCAGTTACTATGGCGCTGTCTGTGCGCGCGCCTGTGAGCAGCTTGGGCGAGGGGCGGGTCTGTCAGTTACTATGGCGCTATCCGCGAGCCTGTGAGGAGGGGGATGGGCTCTTTGACTCACGGAAATCTGCGCGGAAGTCTGGATTCTTGTTGTTTGTTGGTCTGAAGCTGTGATAGCAGTTCTCTGTCCCCAGTGGCTGCAGGGTCCTGGTTTGTGTCAGAAGCCAGGATCCGAGTCTCAGGCAGCTCTGTTTCTCAAGATGGCGTGGTCTCCGCGTCCGCACCAGCCGCCGAGAAGTGTCAGCTTTGTGCGCTGGGCTCCGCCGTCTAGGGCTGCCCTGTTAGGGAGCCCCTTGGAAGACCTGCAGAATCTAACTGACCCTATCTCATACACACACACACACCACACACATCTACACTCTCCTCTATGGGTTCCTCACTCACACTCTCTCTCTCCCTACCTTCCTGCCGGTCGCCATCTTTTTTCCCCTCTCCCCTTAGCTTATGAGAAAAGTTCCTTTTGAACATTCTCATCTTGTCACAGATCAATTCAAGTGAAAAGGCATTTGGCCAGAGATTGGTCAAGACAGACAGGAAGATTATCAAGCTCCCAAAAGAGATGAATGGAGGTGGCTGTGAGGAGCCACTTGAAGTCTTGGAATGAGAAGATTAAACCAAGGTAGAAAGAGGGGTAGAATTTCTATGAGACTTAAATGGCCCTTCCTGGATGTTTTTTCTCAGATAGAGGGGATATAGATGACTGTGGTATGTAGATAGGACAATATTTGAAGGCTTTGGGTCTGAAGGCAAGATGGAGCTGGTAAGGATACAGGTTGGGACCCTTTTGAGGAAAGATTGTTCTGCTTTGAATGTGAATTTGTGCAGGGTACCAAATCTCAGATAGCCTCAATTTCCTCATTTTCAGATAGACATACTAGGTAAGAAGGCTGTGAGGGTTAAATAAGGTAATATACAAAGTATTTGACATTCTTGGCCCAGAACAGATGGTCAAAGAGACAATAAAGTCAATAAAGCATACTTTCTTTTTTCCTTACCTTAATGTGTGTGTGTGTGTGTGTGTGTGTGTGTGCGCCAGACACTGGACACTCAGCTAAGGGCTGGATATTCAGAGATGAAATTATACAGTCCCTGTCTTCAAGTACATTTCAGTCTAGAAAAGAAGATAATTAAGGAAATATTATTTACAATGACATTTCTAGCAAAGGCATATATATATATTAGAGGCCCAGTGCACGAAATTCATGCATGAGAGGGGGTGTCCCTCAGCCTGGCCTGCACCCTCTCCAATCTGGGACCCCTCGGGGGATCAGGCCTAAACCAGCAGTCGGGACATCCCTCTCACAATCCTGGACTGCTGGCTCCTAACCGCTCACCTGCCTACCTGCCTGATTGCCCCTAACCACTTCTGCCTGCCAGCCTGATCACCCCCTAACTGCTCCACTGCTGGCCTGATTGATGCCTAACTGATCCTCTGCCAGCCCAATCGCCCCCAACTGCCCTCCCCTGCAGGCCTGGTCCCTCCCAACTACCCTCCCCTGCCGGCCTGGTCACCCCAACTGCCCTCCCCTGATGGCCTGATCTCTCCCCCAACTGCCCTCCCCTGAAGGCCATCTTGTGGTGGCCATCTTGTGATGACATGAGGGTGTGGTGCGAGGGCACGAAGACCACCTAGGCTTTTATTAGTGTGTGTGTGTGTGTCAGTGGAAATAGGTGAGAAGTGAGACCAAAGGCTACCCGAAGAATTCAGGGAGGGCTTCACAAAGGAGGTACCATTTAATTTGGGCTCCAAAGGATGAGTAGAAATTTGCTCAGTGGAAAAGCATTGGGGAGAGTCTTCAATGCAGAGGAAACAGCATGTGCAAAGCACAAATGTATGAGAGAGCATACTTAATTCAGTATTGCTGGTGCAATACCTGTTACCATATCAGGCAAAGAAGGTAAATTTGATTCTATAATCTGGGGCATGTTGCTAAAGGATTCTAAGCAGGAAAGTGGCTTATCATATTAGCAGTTATATTAAGGATGATTTGGAGGAATAGAGAAAAAGATGAGCAGAGGTTAGATAAAAGAGTACTATTTTGGGCAAGATGGGACCTTAATTGGTGCATTTGCAAAAAGGGATGTAGAGGAGGAGATGCATTGGAGAGTTATTGAGCAGACAGAACCTTTAGAACTTGGTGATGAATTGGATGTGGAGAATGAGAGAGGAAAGGAGTCTAGGATTTGTCTGGTGTTTGGGCAGCTATGTAGATTATGAAAACATGCACTGGGACAGGCAACACGGGAGGAAGAGGGAACATAGTGTGGGGCAGGGAGGAGATGACTTCTGTTTTGAAATGTTAGGTTGAAGAACCTGTGGGATGTCCAGGTGGAGATGTTTGTAGGCAGCTCAGGAGAGAAATCTGAATGGAAATGGATATTATCAGCAATAGTTAAGAGGAGGAGAGGAACAGCAACATTAAAAGTTGGACAGTTTGTCTAATCACTGTATTGTACAACTGAAACTAATCCTAGCTAATAAAGAGGGAATATGCTAATTGATCCTCACACCATCGCAAAGGTGGTGACGCCCACAGCCAATAAGGAGGCAATATGCTAATTGACTGCCCCACCCTCAAAGATGGCGGTGCCCACAGCCAATAAGGAGGCAATATGATAATTGACTGCCATGCCCTCAAAGATGGCAGTGCCCACAGCCACAAAATGGCAGCGCCCAGTCCCCTCAGCCCCACTGGGGCGCCTGCCTCTGGGATCCCCCAGTCCCCTCAGCCCCCCAGCTGCCCAGGGCTGGCCTGAGGCACAGGCAAGCCTCGGATGGTGGCTGCCCAGCTTCCCAGGGCCATCTGAGGCTCAGGTAACCAGGGCTGGCCGAGGCTTGTGCTGCCGGCAGTGGCAGCAGCAGAGGTGTGATGGGGCATCACCTTCCCCTGATCACTGGGTTGCCTCCCGCCCCTGAGGGCTTCCAGACTGTGAGAGGGGGCAGGCCTGGCTGAGGTACAACCCCCCCCCCCACTCCAGTGCATGAATTTTCATGCACCGGGCCTCTAGTATACTATAGTATGACAACTGTACTTTAATAAAACTTTAAAAAAATAGGTGGACAGAGACCCTTGGAAGATAGTGTGGTAGTTCTTCAAAAGCTTAAACATAGAGTTATTGTTTGACTCAGAAACTCTTCTCCTAAAAAGGAAAACACATAGCCACATAAAGGTTTGTATATGCATGTTCATAGAAGCATTATTCACAATGGCCAAAAGTTGAAAACAACTTAAAAGTCCATCAATGGATGAATGTTAAACAAATTGTGGTGTATGCATACAATGGAATATTATTCAACCATAAAAGGGAATGAAGTTTACTAACACATATAGATATATATGAAAGAATACAGACACAAAAAGGCACGTATTGTATAATTCCAAGTATAACATGTCCAGGATAGATAAATACAGAGTTACAGATTAGTGGTTGCCTAGAGCTGGTGAGGATTGAGAAATTAGGGGGTTATGGCTAAGGAGTATGAGGTTTCTTTTGGGGATAATGGAAATGTTCTGGAATTAAATAATAATGACGTTTGCTCAACTTGGTGTATACACTAACAGCCACTGAACTGTATATTTTAAATGAATGAGTTGTATGGTATGTGAATTATATCTCAATAAGACTGTTACTAAATTTTTTAAAAGACTGGCAGAGAAAGACCCTCAGAAGAAACTGCACAGGAAAAGTCCCAGAGGTAGGGTAACCCAGAGTCAGAGATAGGGCAGATACTTGGACAATAAGAGCAGGTCAAGAGAGTATTCCAAAACCAGAGTCAAATGCCATGGACAATCCATGTAAGGTTAAGACCATCCTTCTTCCTCTTTTTTCTCCTGTCTGGATAAAAAGACATCTCTGCTGTGGTCCCAAGAAGACAGGAGGGTCTGAGCCCTCTATGCCTATGCAAAAGGCTGGGAGTATATTAGCACAACATAAACTTGTTTATACAAAGGCAGGGGCCAAATGAGAGGAAGGGGCAAGAGCCACACTGAGAAATCTTGGGCTAATCACCCAATTTCTTCCAGATGACCAGTTTCATGTTTTTTTCTCCAGAAGAAATACGGATTTTTGTCAGGTGCTGGTTCTGCAAAACTAAACACCAGTAGGGCATGATATAATGAAGTAGAATGGCCCTTGAATAACTTTTATTTTGTCAAAGCCCTTATCAAAGAGCATTGCCTTTAATTCTTCCTTTAAAGGAGTTTACAACCCTAATCCATGAAGGACATGTTTATGCTGGATCATGAGTACTGCTAGTGAAAAGATCACTGGTCATTCTTTTCTGTATGCCCAGCACTCCACAGGGGACCTGACACAATACAGGTGCTCAGTAAGGATTCCATAACTGACCAGTTGTTTGACTGAATGAATGAATGAAGCAAATGGAGATATATTAATGAAATTGCAACCTGTGTAAAGGTTGGAAGATAGAAGAAATTAAATTCCTATGGTATAGGGGTAAGTAAGTGAGAGAAGATAATAAAAGTTGTAGGTTTAGTTGAGGGGATCCTAGTTTGCCTTACCAGTTCACACCAGGCAGGGGAAATTCTTGAGTGGAGCTGACCTAAAATGAGGAGGTAAGGAGTGATGAACCTGGGGGAAGCAAAGAGATATGCTATAAGCACTCTAGTTCCAACCTTTGAGAGCCCTGTGCCAAACAAACAAATCCGCAGGCCCAATTGGGCCTAAGGGTCTAATTTATTACCTTTAGGAAGACTTCTTAAGAGGAGGTGGTAATCAGGTGTTTGAATTAAGAAAGAAAGCTTATAAGTTGTGGGGAGTGTGCATTATAGGGTCAATTTGGGGCAGATTGTGCAGAGAAAGGCGACTTTAGGGACACTTAAAAGTCCAGCGAAGAGAGAAAGAGACTAGAGAAAAGAGGTTAGTTGGAGCTATCAGGTAGGAGACAAAGTCCCAGTAAAAGGACCATGAGAAGTCACCCCAGGAAAAAGATAGAATTTTTCACTCCCTACACTGGACTCTGATAGCACTTACAACACAATGTCACAGTTATTTGCTGAAATACTTGTCTTACCACCAGACTGAGCACAAGGCCCACATTGGATTGTTCTGAGCATGTGCCCCAATGCCCTAACAATTCTGCAGACTGAATGACGGGTGGGTGAATGGATGACTGAATAAAAAAATGCATTTAAGCTAAGCGAAATAAGTCAGTCAGAGAAAGATAAATATCACATGATCTCACTCATTTGTGGATTACAATGAACAACATAAACTGATGAACAAAAACAGATCCAGAGACAGAGAAGCATCGATCAGATGCTTAAACCTCAGAGGGAAGGTAGGGGAAGGTGGAGATAAAGGGGAGAGATCAACCAAAGGACTTGTACGCATACATAAAAGCATAACCAATGGACACAGACAATAGGGTGGTGAGGGCATGAATGGGGGGGGGAGGGCAATGGGGGGATAAGGACACATATGTAATACCTTAATCAATAAAAAAGGAAATGTATTTAAGGTGATAGATATTTAGGAAACTGTTCAAAAGAAGAAAAGAGCTCTATGTGTAAGGATTGTTATTGGAGTATTATATATAATAGTGAAAAATTGGAAATACTTAAGTAAATGAAGGTGCATTTGCTCAATGGAATATTATGTGGCCATTAAAAATGATAATTACGAAGACACTATAGCAACACAGCAAATGATTATGATATAACTAGAGGTCTGGTGCACAAAATTCGTACATGGGTAGGGTCCGTACACCTGGCCGGCAACCAGGGCCAATCTGTGGGGCAACTGGTGGGATGATTGTGGGACCCCTGCTGGCACCCACCTTGGCTGGCCTGGCATCGGCCGCTCACCAGCCCCACCCCCTGCCGCCGCCACAGGCTAGGGACAGCTCCTGCATTGAGTGTCTAACCCCTGGTGGTCAGTGTGTGTCATAGCAACCAGTCGTTCCATGGTTTGGTTGATTTGCATATTAGGCTTTTATTATATAGGATGATAAGTGACACAAGTAGAATATGAAATTGCATCTATGCTATGATTACAAGTATGTAAAAATGATGTATGCATAAGGAAAAATCCTGGAGAGAGAAAGATAAAAAAAAATGAGAGCACATGATTCATTAGGGTGGCAGTATTATCAGTAAAGCATTTTTTTCATTTCTTTCTATTTATGTTGATGTCATTTATATCATTATAAAGGAAAAAAATAAAGTTGATAGGTGGGAAATAAATTGAACCATGACCTTAAAAATGTTCCAGAGATGGTGCCAAGGTGAAAGAGGGCTGAGGCTGAGACTCCTGGCATGGAAAAGAAGGGGTGAGTTTCAGAGATGTACATGGTTATTGTCTGCCTGCTTCCACTTCTGCAAATCTGTGGCCTGGGCAACTTGTACCTGTGTTGGAATCAAGAGTAAAGAATTTGAAATCAGAAGACTGAAGTTCTCCTGTTTACTAACTCTGATCTTTTGTTGTTGTTCTTGTTGTTAATCCTCACCTGAGGATATTTTTCCATTGGTTTTTAGGGAGAGTGGAAGAGAAAGGGAAAGACAGAGAAACATCAATGTGAGAGAAACACATCAATTGGTTGCCTCCTGCACAAGCCCCAACCAGTATCCAGGCTGGGGAGGAGCCTGCAACCAAGGTATGTGCCCTTGACTGGAATCAAACCCAGGACCCTTTGGTCCTCAGGTCCAAACCGGCTAAGGCCTAACTCTGATCTTTTGGGCAAGTTTATTAATCTCTCTGAGTCTCAGTTTGATAATCTGTAAAATGGTGCTAACCATCATTAATTTAAAGGGTTGTGAGGATTAAGTGGAATATAATGCATATCAAAGCTTTTATAGATGATAAAGCTTATATAGCTAGTGTTATTATTACTGTTATCGTCATCATTATAGTTATTACTGTTTCCCAACTTGGCCAGAACGTCCATTTGTAAGAGATTTATTTCAGAAGATGGCAGTGTAAGTAAACTCGGTACTCGCCACCTCCCACAACCACATCAACATTTACAACTAAAATACAGAACAACCATCATTCAGAATCACCTGAAATGTAACTGAACAGTTCTACAACTAGGGAATTAAAGAAGAAGCATATCTAGACTGGTAGGAGGGGTAGAGATACAGGGTGGAATTGTAGAGCCAGCTGGTCCCACACCCACATGTGGCAATTTAACATTGGGAGGGATATCATGGCTGTGGAGGTTTCCCTGAGGAGCAAGAGGTCCCTGCCCCACACCAGGCCCCCAGCCCAGGGCTCCAGTGCCAGGAAGAGAAGTCTCCACAATTTTTGGCTACAAAAACCAGTGGGGATTGTGGCTGAGTGACAAAGAGGCTGCTGGAGTCTCAGACAGCTCCTCTTAAAGGGCCCATTCACAGACTTACTCATTCTCACTCCCTATGAGCTCCAGCACTGGGGCAGCAGCCTGTAAAGAACCTGGGACATTCTTGGAGGAACTAACTTGTCTGGAATCAGGTCAAGAACTGAAGGGGCATCTTTCTCCCAGACAGAGTGTTGGCAGAAGTCAGAGTTCCTTTGCTGAGCTCTCCCTTCCACAGAGCTGACAAGCTGCACCATATCTGAATCTCCATCAACCTGGCTCATACTTTTTGCCCTGCCCTGAGACTCTGCCCCTCCCTACTTGCAGGCTCATCCAAGCCATTTCCAGTGGCTTTTACATACAATTGGCCCCTCTTGCCTCATGTTATGGACTTTCCTAAAATCTCTCAAACAAGCAGCAGCTAGCATCAGCATGCCCCATACCTCTCAATAAGCAGGCCAAGGCCTGGCACTAATGGCAGCCCTCCCTGGTTCACAGTTTGGCCTCTTCTGGGCACCTCTAAGCTCAACCCAAGTAGCAGCCATCTGCAGATTGTTTTGTAGCTCATGCTGGGTGGCCCTGGGCTGGGCATAGGCAGAGGCTGACTTTGTACCTCCCAGAAGGGCCCAAATCCAATGTACCTGGTGGTTAACTTCAACCACACCAGATTACAACCCTAGCACCTCCACGAATGACACACTCAAGGGATGGACTCAGTGAGCACCAAAGCCCAATGAAGCAAATCCTGCTACATAGGATCGGCTCCTGCACAACAGCTTTTCCACAGCAACTAATTGGCCTGGGGGCCAATTCCTCCCAGTGACACCAACATAAATCAAGACTCAACTATAATAGGACAGCTCATAGAGGGGTACACCTAGAGTGCCCAGCTCAGGTGACTGGGGAGGCTGAGCCACTGGGCCCTACAGGACACCTACTACACAAGGCAACTCTACAAAGTCTGGGAGACATAGCAGATCTACCTAATAGATAGAAACAAACACAGAGAAGCAGCCAAAATGTGAGACAAAAGAGACATATCACAAATGAAAGAACAGGAGAAATCTCCAGAAAAAGAATGAAATGAAATGGAAATAAGAAAACTACCAGATACAGGATTCAAAACAATGGTTATAAGGAACTAAAGAAGAACTTCAAGGAACTTACTGAGAATTTCAAGGAACTTAGTGAGAAAATCAACAACATATAAAAGGACCAGTCATAAATGAAGCATACACTAACTGAAATAAATAATAATTTACATGAGATCAACAGTAGAGTAGAGGATGCTGAGAATCAAATGAAGAATTTGGAATATAAGGAAGCAACAAACACCCAATCAGAAGAGAAAAAAATGAAGATAGTGTAAGGAGTCTCTGGTACAACTTCAAGCATACCAACATTTACATCATGGGGATGCCAGAAGGAGAAGAGAGGGAGCAAGTAACTGAAAAAACTATTTGAAAAAATAGTGGCAGAAAACATACAAGTCAAGAAAGCACAGAGTCCCAAACAAGATGAACCCAAATATGCCCACACCAAGACACATCATAATTAAAATCCCAGAGGTTAAAGAAAAGAGAATCTTTTTTTAAATTTCTTTATTGATTAAGGTGTCACATATTTGTCCTCATCCCCCCATTCCCATCCCCCACCCCTCCCCACAGATGCCCCCACCCCCCTGTTGTCTTTAACCATGGGTTAGGCTTGTATGCATGCACACAAGTCCTTTGGTTGATCTCTCCCCCCTACCCCCACCCTCCCCTACCCTCCCTCTGAGGCCCGACAGTCTGATCGATGCCTCCTTGTTTCTGGGTCTGTTCTTGTTCACCAGTCTATGTTGTTCATCATTTCCCCTAGATGAGTGAGATCATGTGTTACTAGAAATATACTTATAAGAACCGAATGTGAGACGAGCAATAATAGTTATGCTGACAGGCAAATGAATCAGTCTGCAGTGAGTTTCTTTCTGGACCAACAGTTCTTTTGAGACCCAATTTCAATGTCCACCAGTTCCTTATGTGTACATGTCAGCACTGACTTTTCAGCTCTGGATGGTGGACAAATGGTGGTAATGCAGGTCCGACTCCCTCTAGTTTGGTCTCGCCCGGACCCAGGGGCGTGGCTTCACCCAGACTCAGGGGCGGGCGGCCTCACCCGGACCTGGGACCCAGCATCACCCGGGCCCCCAGGGCGTGTGGCCTCACCCGGACCCAGGTGTGCGCGGCCTCACCTGGTCCCGGGATCCAGCCTCACCCGGACCCAGGGGTGCGTGGCCTCACCCGGACCCAGGGATGCATGGCCTCTCCCGGACCCAGGGGCGCGGCCTCACCTGGACCAGGGACCCAGCCTCACCCAGATCCAGGGACGCACGGCCTCACCCGGACCCGGGATCCAGCTATACCCGAACCCAGGGGTGCGTGGCCTCACCCGGACCCAGGGGCGCATGGCCTCGCCCGGACCCAGAGGCGTGGCCTCACCCGGACCCGGGTCACAGCCTCACCCGGATCCAGGGGCGCACGGCCTCACCCGGACCCGGGATCCAGCTTCACCTGGACCCAGGGGCGTGCAGCCTCGCCTGGACCCGGGGGCGCACAGCCTCACCCGGACCCGAGACTCAGGCTCACCCGGACCCAGGGGCGCACGGCCTCACCCAGACCCAGGATCCAGCTACACCTGGACCCAGGGGCACGTGGCCTCACCCGGACCCGGGACCCAGTGGGGCTTTGTCTTCTTGATCCCAAATCCTGTTGGTCAATTCCCTCTCAGCAATTCCTTCGGCCATTTTCTCAAAGCTCCGGGGTGGCTGCTGTGGAACTCGCTGGGCGACGGGCTCAGCGAAGCTCCGGTGCGCCCGGTGCGTGGCGGCGGGCTGGTCCGAGGTCGCTGCAGCGGCACTCGGGTCTGCAGCGGCGACCAGTCGCTGGGCGAGCGCACCTGGATTCGGGACCCAGCGGGGCCTCGTCTTCCTGATCCCAACTCCCTTCGGTCAATTCCTTCTCAGCAATTACTCCAGCCATTGTTCTGGATGGTGTCTGCTCTGTTTTCCAATTGTAGTTTCAAAATTGTTGTGGTAGGCAACAATCCGGTGTCTGCCCTATGCCGCCATCTTGGTCCTCCAGAAGATTCTTAAGTAACCTTATAAATGTGGTTCTGAACACTGTGTCGTCCATTAGTTTACTTTCCTTCATCCCTTCTATTCGTGACCTGCTTCGGTGTCTTCACCTTTTGGCTGCCTCCCTATAGCTCAGCTTCCCCAATCTTCCTAGGTGGTTGCTCTTGATACCCACCTTTGTGGGCTGAGTGCAAAGTCTTGGTGTTGTTAAGCCTTGATTGCTGTTGGTACACTGGGAGGATTTGACCTCCAGTACAATTGGCTGTGAGGATCAGCTGTGTCTATGCCGGGAGACAGCTTTATTCAACTAGACTTGCAAAATTGTAAAAGCCTCTGTGCTCAGCTTGGATGGGGCGGAGTTTCAGGGTGGAGCCTACAGCCTTGGCTTCCCGTCAGCCCTGCCCTATGAGGTTCCTGTGTCTCAGTGTCCCTCTGTACTCCCTGCAAACACCTCTGAGAGAAAAGCGCCCTGGAGTTTCGCCCGCTGCCAAATAGTCTAGTCTCTCCCCCAATGAATCTGGATTCCCAGATTCTCGCCTGGAACTGGGTTTCAGTGTAGTCGGAACTGGGGCTCAGCGCAGTCTGGTGCTTTTGTCTCCTTCCCACCAGGGCAATTCAGCGGCACAGTCAACAGACCATCCTCTGCGCGCATTCCCGTGCACGCCTCCAGTGCTCTGCCTTTCGCCGCTTCTCTGCATTTCCGCCTTACAGCCCAGATTTCCCCAGTATGAGCCTGGCTTCCCAGGGTCTTGCCTGGAACTGGGGTTCAGTGCAGTCGGAACTGGGGTTCAGCGCAATCTGGAGCTTTTATCTCCTTCCTGCTAGAGAACGCTGGCCAGGCCATCAGCTGGCCCTTCCTCTCCGGCTCCGTCCTCCCCACACGCGTGCGTGCTCGTGTCTCTGCCCGTGTCTCCATACCTCAGGCTTTTACGGCTCCTCTGATTTTCCTTGTGGTTTTCTCTTTCCTTCTAGTTGTGGGCATTTCAGTCAGCCAGCTTTCCTGTGGTTCTGGATGATGTCCGTTTTGACTTTTAGTTGTATTTTTGAAATTGTTGTGCCAGGCTGTAGGTTAGGTGTTTAACCTATGCCGCCATCTTGGTGTTTTTTTTTTTTTTTTTTTCAGAAAAGAGAATCTTAAATGCAGCAAGAGAAAATCAGTTAGTTACCTACAATGGAGTACCCATACAACTGTCAGCTGATTTCTCAACAGAAACTATGCAGGCCAGAAGGGAGTGGCAAGAAATATTCAAAGTGATGAAAAGCAAGGACATACAACCAAGGTTTCTCTACCCAGCAAAGCTATCACTTAGAATTGAAGGTCAGATAAAGAGCTTCCTAGACAAGGAAAAGCTAAAGGAATTCATCACCACTAAACCAATATTACATGAAATTTTAAAGGGTCTTCTTGAAGAAGAAGAAGAAGAAGAAGAAGAAGAAGAAGAAGAAGAAGAAGAAAAAGATTAAAATATGAACAATAAAATGGCAATAAATACATATCTATCAACAATTGAATCTAAAAATCAAAATAAACAAACAATGAATCTAATGAACAAAATAAAACTAGTGAATAAAATAGAACCAGAGACATGGAACATGGAACAGACTGACGAATCTCAGAGGGAACTGTAGAAGGGGGGCTGGGAAGAGATTAACCAAAGAACTTATATGCATACTAGAGGCCTGGTGCATGAAATTCGTGCATTGGGAGTGGTGTCCCTCAGCCCAGGCTACACCCTCTCAAAATCCGGGACTGCTGGCTCCTAACTGCTCTCCTGCCTGCCTGCCTGATTGCCCCAAACCACTTCTGCCTGCCAGCCTGATCACCCCCTAACCGCTCCCCTGCCAGCCTGATTGATACCTAACTGCTCCCCTCCTGGCCTGGTTGCCCCCAACTGCCCTCCCCTGCCGGCCTGGTATCACCCCCAACTGCCCTCCCCTGCCAGCCTGGTTGCCCCCAACTGTCCTCCCCTGCCGGCCTGGTCGCCCCCAACTGCCATCCCCTGAAAGCCTGGTCGCCCCCAACTGCCCTCCCCTGCAAGCCTGGTCCCCCCCAACTGCCCTCCCCTGCCGACCTGATGGCCCCCAACTTCCCTCCCCTGCAGGCCTGATCACCCCTAACTGCCCTCCTCTGCCGGCCAATGTGGTTCTGATTGGTCGGTTTCTATGCCAGTCAGCATCAAAAGCTTTGCCTCCTAGGCAGCCACTGGATCCTCACAGTTGACCCAGATTTGGTTTTGATTGGTCAGTTTCTATGCCAGTCAACATCAAAAGCTCCTCCTCCTAGGCAGCCATTGGCTCCTCACACTTCACCCAGGTTTGGTTCTGATTGGTTTCTATGCCAGTCAGTGTCTCTGGGCCTATCAATGGGGCCTGATCAGAAAGGTGGGGCTGATCAGCAGCCCCGGTGGAGGCCTGGAGAGAAATGGAGGCACAGCTGCTGACCAGGCCCGGAAAGAGGCAAGTGCTGATCAACAACTGCCACAGAGGCTACAGATCAGACCCTGCTTCTCTCTTCAGGCCTCTCTCCAGGCCTGATTCACAGCCCCTGAGCAGTCAGTGCTGGGTCACCATGCCTGCAGCCGTAGCAATCAGTGCTGGTTCACCACAGCAACCCAGCACTGACTGCAGAACTGACTTCCGGTTGGTTGAGCCTCCTGGTCATGGATGTGACAGACCCAGGGTTTTTATATATTAGGATATGCATAATCTATGGACACAGACAATAGGGCGGTGAAGGCCTGGGGCAGGGCAGGAAACGAGTGGAGGGGGACAATGGGGGTCAGGGAAAGGGGATATTTATAATACTGTCAACAGTAAAGGTTTAAAAAATAAAAACATTATAAAGTATCTTATAAATATTTTTTAAAAGAGGGAGATTTATCTCAATAACAAGCAAACATTCCTGGAAGAATTTGAAGGAGGAACTAGCAGTCATTCAAATATCAATATAGCCTAGTTCAGTGTTTCTCAACTCTGGCTACTAATAGAATCACCTGGGGACATTTTTAAAAATGGATGCCTAGGCTCCACCCCTAATCAATTGAGGAAGAATCTCTGGTGATGTAACTCAGGCAGGAGAATTTTCTGAAGCTCACAATTTGCAGCTGGAACTGAGATCCACTGGCAAATGGGTCCGGAAGTCAGGCAGCCCTGATTTCAAATTCTAGATTGAATTTGTCTCCTCCACGTACTGTGAGACTTTGGAGTAGTTATATAATCTGTCTAGGCCTCGCTTCCCTTATCTTTGAAATGGTAACAACAATGATACATACCTCATATGGTTGTGCTGAGGATTAAACGAGTTAATACATATGGATCTCTTTAGCACTATGCCTGGCACACAGTGTAAGTGCTATGAGTGCTAGTTTTGATATTTATAGCCTGTGCTCCAACCTCATTCAGAGGGAGAAATCGACCTTATAGGGAGAAGAGAAGGTACAGCATGGAGTCTGCCTTATCACCAGTCTTGCCCTAACTTTATAACACCAGATTCCCAGTGGCTGGCCTGTTTTCTCAGATGATCGTTGGTTTGGGTTCCTGACACATGACTTTTTACAGCTGGCCCTCCTTAATGAAAAATGGTTTCCCCTAGAGACCACACATGCCTATTTCTCTTTTCAACATCCATGCCTACTTTAGTGCTGTGGACTAGGTTTGGTTGCTGCTTTAATAACAAGCAACAGAGCCTGTCAAGTAGGTCAGATCTCATCTGCCCACTTTCACCTAAGCCCGTGGTCAGCAAACTGCAGCTCGCGAGCCACATGTGGCTCTTTGGCCCCTTGAGTGTGGCTCTTCCACAAAATACCACGGCCTGGGCGAGTCTATTTTGCAGAAGTGGCGTTAGAAGAAGTTTAAGTTTAAAAAATTTGGCTCTCAAAAGAAATTTCAATTGTTGTACTGTTGATATTTGGCTCTGTTGACTAATGAGTTTGCCGACCACTGACCTAAGCCTTACCCAGCTAGGTCCCACCTGACACAAATCTTACTTGTGAAGCCTTGCAGAAAAGAAAACTGCCAGATTTGTATACTCACTGTCTTTCTGGAACAAAGGGCACAGATAAGACAAATAACCCCAGATTTCTCATCTAATGGATCAGGAAGAAGTTAGTGAAAAGAGCTTGGGCATCTATCTTCACTGTGTATAATCTATATTAGTGACAGAGCATCTGAAAAAACTAAAGATGTGCCTGAATGTGTTTTGTACTTTGTATTAGTTTCCTGTGGCTGCTGTAATAAATTACCACAGGCTTGGTGACTTTAAAACAACACACATTTTTTCACAGTTCTGTAGGTCAGAAGTCCAAAATCAGTCTCCCTGAGCCAAAATCAAGCTGTCAGTAGGATCATGCTCCCTCTGGAGGCTCTAGGGGAGAATCCAGTCCTTTCTTCTTTCAGTTTCTGGTGGCTGCCAGCATTCCTTGGCTTGTGGCTGTATCACTCCAATCTCTGCCTTCATGGTTGCATTGCTTTGTCAATGTTCTCTCTGACTCTCTCATATAAGGGTACATTAGGGCCCACCCAGATAATCCAGGATAATCTGCCCACCTCAAGATCCTTAAATTAGTCTCATCTGCAATGTCCTTTTCTGCTATATAAGATAGTATTCACAGGTTCAGGGGTTTCAGATGTAGATATATTTCAGGAGTTATTATTCAGCTGACCCTCACTCCAGGGTGTTTTCTCCTTGCCTTGTTACCTCCTGCCTGAGAAATGAGGCCATTCAAGCTTCATGAATTTTGTTTGTGTCTCTTCTATATGTGTTTGTGGTTTTTTTGCTGTCTTTTATTCATTTGAATTGCCATTTCAGGTTCCTGAACACTAGTGACCTTGGAATTCTAGCATTCTTATGCAAGATTCCCTTTCTTTGGCTGTTTGAATCTGGACTTCACTGGGGCAGGCCTTTGAAGGGGCTGAATGGTTTGTTTCTCTACAGCAGTGGTTCTCAACCTTTCTAATGCCGCGGCCCTTTAATACAGTTCCTCATGTTGTGGTGACCCCCAACCATAAAATTATTTCCGTTGCTACTTCATAACTGTAATTTTGCTACTGTTATGAATCGTAATGTAAATATCTGTGTTTTCCGATGGTCTTAGGAAACCCTGCTAGCGGTTCTCAACCTGTGGGTCATGACAGTAGCAAAATTACAGTTATGAAGTAACAATGAAAATAATTTTATGGTTGGGGGTCACCACAACATGAGGAACTGTATTAAAGGGTCGCGGCCTTAAAAAGGTTGAGAACCACTGCTCTAGAGACTAGACAATTGCTGGCCTGAAGCTTCCTGCCCGTTTGAGTCCCATGCCCTAACTTTTTGATTTAGTTTCTTCCTGTTAGTACCCACTCCTTAGGCATGGCCCAATAGCCCACTTTGTGCCATACATTAAGGCTGTTGTGCTGGAGATGGAGGTAGATATGGATATAGATATAGGTAGATACAGCTATAGATATAGATAGCTATATAACTAATAGCAGGGGAGAAAGAATCGTAAACATGATTCCAATGCAGCATGTTGAGTGCATGACTAGGAATCTTAAGGTATTATGATCCTGCAGAGGAGGGGCCCCTGACCCAGATGGGAGGTGTGTTTTGGTGGTCAGGAAGGCCTGAGCTGCCTCAGATGCAATTGCTATCTCACTTGCCCTGATTCTCCCTACCCCAAGATGATCTAAGAAATAGTACAGGCATAGCAGTTAGTGTGCTTGGATTAGAGCCCTGGGTTTCTCATTAGGTTGCTGCATAACTTTTATAGGTTACTCTATCTTCTAAACCTCAGTTTCCTCTTACACTAAAATTTAGAAGGGAGCGTTTAATCCTAATAGTTATATTAGCAGGCTGTTGTGAGGATTCTGGGAACAGTGAGTGTATATGAAGGGGTTTATAAAATATAAAGTACTATAGCCTGGTCTAGTTGTTAATCTTAGCTAACCATTCACTCAGCCTTTTCCTTTCTTGCCCACTCTTCAGCTTCCTGCAGGCTATTTCATGCTAATCTTTTGTTTTAGCTAATCAATCCTGATTATTTCATTGTTTCATGACTCATTCCTTGCCCTACACACATCAGGCAACAATTGTTTCTCACCTATTGTTCTGTTTCCAGTCAATCTCTTGCCAGTCATACATCAACATTTGCAAACAACCACATTAATAGAGAAGCACTACTTCAAAGGGGGGTTATTTATCACCTGTCCAAATTTATACTCAGTCTGGATGAAATTTCTCTATTGAGTTCCAGCCACTCATGCAATCAATCCATATTTATTGAGCATCGACTATGTACCAGGTACATAATTAAGCACTAGAGATTCAGATGAGAATAAGACAGTCTTACCCTGGCCAGTGTGGTTCATATGGTTGGACATCATCCCATGCAGAAAGGTTGCCATTTGATTCCTGGTCGGGGCACATGCCTGGGTTTCGGGCTTGATCCCTAGTAGGAGGTGTGCAAGAGGCAACTGATCCATGTTTCTTTCTTCCTCTCTCTAAAAGTCAATAAAAAATATTTTTAAAAAGACAGTCCTGATTGCCTGTTTAATAGTTGCTGCTACACTTCCGCTTCTCTCCCAGCGAGAGAGACACGAGTGGCCAGGCCCAGCCGTGGCCGCAGCACAGCCGCCGCGGCGGCACGGAGCAGCCAGACACAAAGAGAGGGGCTGTTTGCAGGGTGGGGTGGGGGGTTCGCTATGTGGGATGACGATTCGAGGGCCAGCACCAGCTCTTCCTCATCTTCGTCCTCCAACCAGCCAACTGAGAAAAAAACAAACACCCCCAAGAAGAAAGAGAGTAAAGTCAGCATGAGCAAAAACTCCAAACTCCTCTCCACCAGCGCCAACAGGATTCAGAAGGAACTGGCCGATATCACTTTAGACCCTCCACCTAACTGCAGTGCTGTTCCCAACGGTGATAACATCTATGAACGGAGATCAACCATCCTAGGGCCTTCAGGATCTGTGTATGAGGGTGGTGTATTCTTCCTTGATATCACTTTTACACCAGCATACCCCTTCAAGCCTCCGAAGGTTACATTTCGGACAAGAATCTATCACTGTAATATTAACAGTCAAGGAGTTATCTGCTTGGACATATTGAAAGATAATTGGAGTCCAGCACTAACCATTTCTAAAGTCCTCCTTTCTATCTGCTCACTTCTTACAGACTGTAATCCTGCCAACCCCTTGGTGGGAAGTATTGCCACTCAGTATATGACCAACAGGCAGAACATGATAGAATGGACAGACAGTGGACCAAGAGATACGCTACATAAATTGGGTTTTCACAATTCTTACATTATTTGTCTGTCACAGAGAGCTGCTTATGATTTTGAAGGGGTGGGGGAGGGTGGGAGTTGGTAAAGAGTAGGGTATTTCTATAACAGGTATTATTCAGTCTTATTTCCTAAGATTTTGTTATAACTTAAGGGATCTTGCTACATTAGACAGAATTGGTAATAGCAACATTTAAATTGTCATTAGTTCTGCAATATAAGCTAAAATGTAGTACAGAGAAGAATAGACTTTGGATTCAGTTGCTTGTAGTCTATACATTTAAGCCAGCTTAATTTTGTGCAGGTTACACACATGGCCATTTCTGTGAAAGTCCTTCCAGACTGCATACTTTTTTGTTTAGAAAAATTGAAACTTGTTTTCCCTTCTTGGAAGGGAATATTGATATTTAACAGTTTTTAGAGATTGTCATCTCATATGTTAAATGGACATGTGGCTTATAAGATACTTATAGGAAATGAATAGTTAGTATGTATTTTATTTTATATGCCAATCTACTTTATTGTGAAAAGATTAGAGGTTTGAATCAGGACTCGTGAAAACCTGTAGTAAAACACCTTAAGCTGTTAACTGTAAGACATGGAATAGGAGTTGCTCAGTGGATTGGTTATATGTTGCAGACTACTTAAGTCTGCATTTGTTACTGTGCTAATAAACAATATTAAAACAAACAAACAAAAAAAGACAGTCCTGGTCTTTGGCCTCAGGGAGTGCATAGGCTGGCTAGTAGAGGAGTCATACAAGTAAACAAGTGATTCGAGTTTAGTGTT
The DNA here is from genome assembly GCF_951640355.1 of Cnephaeus nilssonii. Taxonomy (NCBI): domain Eukaryota; kingdom Metazoa; phylum Chordata; class Mammalia; order Chiroptera; family Vespertilionidae; genus Cnephaeus; species Cnephaeus nilssonii. Next base: position 46,901,890 of record NC_137071.1, read on the forward strand.
AAGTACCATTAGAAGAAAGCACAAAGTTTTGTGAGACCAAATGGAGAGGCGGTTCTCTCTTGAATACACATTCTCACTGAGATGTAGTCAAAACAGAACTTCCCAAAGAGATGGTACTCTTAGGGGGTGATACCTAAACTGAGGTCTAAAGGATGAGTAGAAATTAGGTGAGGTGGGAAAAAATTTTCCATGCAGAGGGAATAGCATCTATTCTGGAGGAACTAAAAAAAAAGTTTAGTGTGGCAGGAGTGTGGAGTGTGAGGAGGGAGCTGGTGAATGGTGAGCAATGGAGGATGAGGCAGGAGAGAGAGGCAGCAGCCTGTACTGGCCCATATTCAAAACCATATTTTGACTTTCATTCCAGGGAAATGGGAAGCCACTGAAGAGTTACCAAGAGTTAGATATCATATCTGCATTAAAAAAATTCTTCTCACTGTTTTATAGGGAACAGATGAGATGGAAGAAAGAAATGGATCAAGGAGACCAGTTGGGAGCCCCATGCAGGGATCCAGATGAGAGAATATGGTGACTCAGATAGGTTGTTGACAATGGGGATGGAGCAAGTTAGAGCAATGTAATAGAGATTTAAGTGGTAACATTGACAGGATTTTCTTGGTGATCTGATAAGATTTCTAGTCATCTGGGTGGGCAGCAATGCCATATATTGGGATAGGAAACACTGGCGGAGGGGCAGGGCATAAGAAATTAGTTAACTGAGTTTTGACATATTAATTTTAAGTTGTCCACAAAACATTCAAACAGATTTGTGGATGTGCAGAGCTGAACAGCAGGAGAGAGGGAGACAGACACAGAGAGAGAATGTGGAGTCAAATGATCATTGAAGCCATGCAGTTGAATGGAATGGCCCAAAGAAAGTGTATAGAGAGAAATAGAAATGAGGAAAGGGGCTGAGGACAGAGCCTTGAGGAACCCGAGTGTTTAAAGAATGAGGCAAGGTAGGAACACAGAATTTGCCCCATAGTAAATACATAATAAGTGTTGCTGAATGAGTGAAGGGAGACTTAGAAAAGGCTAGAAATAATTAAACCTCTTTGGAATGGGGAAAAAGAGAGACAAGGCTTCAGAAAGGAGGTCAGGCTGAGCTAAATCGTGAAGGATGACTAGGAGTTCACCGGGAAGACAAGGAAGGAAAATTTCATTTCAAGAATAAAAAGCATGTTCAAAGGTTCAAAAACAAAAAAGTCCTGACCTTTGTACATGGATTCCTCTAGATTCCACCTGTGTATTTTCCCCTTATAATCTGGCTGTGTACCTTTAATAAATCCCTGTAATAAATCTTTGCCATGAGTATGAAAAAACAGTCATGGTGTACTCAGTGCAGATTTTCTGATTTACTGTACCTGTATTCATGGCTCTCTCCATAACAAAGGGGGCCTAGATTTAGAATGGTAAATACATTTCATGTTGCATTCCACCTGAATGGTTGGGATTGCTTAGGGTGATATGTTGAGAAGGAGTCTGAGTCTGCAAGTGGACTCAGTGGTAGAGTGCCACGGATGAAGGAGAAAAGAGTTGTAGTACACGTGCCTTATATTTGTCATCCTGACCCTTTTGTTTTCACCAGTCCCTCGTCATCTGAACCCCTGCGTGTGATGATGGGATGTCTTGCATCATGAATTGGCAACTAATTGTGTATTGGCCACTCTTCACTCCTACAGGATATGGTCTTAATGAGAGAATGAATATTTTTATGAAAATTTAGCCACTGATCAAACATTGACTGAGTATGTACTACATACCAATAACTAAAACTAGCCCCGATGGGTTTCATATAAAATATATGATTGTTCACTCAGTCACAGAATTCTTTGATTTGAACTAAAAGAGTTGATTCCAGACTTTGGGTTCCATGTTGAAAGTAATCATGGCCATCTTTATCCACAAAGCATGGGCAATATCCAGATTTAACTCAAAGGCACTAGCATACAGTAAGGGTCTGTTTATTGTGATATGGTTCTATTTTTTTAACCTTAGCTTATGCTGTATTTACTGGCCCGGTGAGCCCAGAAAAAAGAGCTGCTTACTCTTACAAAAACTTGTAACTATATAAGCATAGTTAGCACAGTCTAACATCCTTTTTCTCACATAGCAACTGTTCCAAGCTTGTTTTGTGTCCATCTCTTATTTCTATTGCACCCATCATCTTTCTATTCTGTATTGCTTCTAATAGTCACTGCATGACTGTTCTGAGTATTGGGTGGTGAAAGTCTTCTTATATTGCAGACCTGAAGTGAGTGACAAAGAGGGCTCACCTGAACACTTATAGAAGGCTCCAGGGCAAGTTCTGGGGACTCAATTTTGCCAATCAGTCCTCTCCAGAAAGCTGGCTATAAAATAGGTAATCACCACAGGCCAGAACACCAAAATTAAAAGTGAACCCTTTCAAGACCTGGGAAATTGGAAATGGCAGAGTGAGGATTTTAGCAGCTGATAAATGGAAGTGGGGAGGTGGAGGTGAGTGAGTTTGGGAGCTGAGACATCCAGAGGGTCTCATAACCAAGCAAGAGGCAGGGTGTGGGGTGGAGTGAAAAGAAAATCAGGTGAAGCTCCCTGCCAAATCGCATTTGCTCATCAATGCATATGGGTATAAAGAGAGATGTTTTTTATTGAAGTGTGTTGTACATGGGGAAATTGTTGAGGCAGGGGGAAAACTTTGAGAACCACTGGCCTAAACAGTAAATCGGTCTCAAGGGAGAGAGTTAGGGACTCAGTAAAGAAAGTTTTTTATTGTTTTTACTGGGATTGTAGAATTCAAAACTTGTAGTATAGAAATCTTTGTGCTGTTACTATTTTCTATAATTATTTTCTGTTTTCTCTTCAGATTTAGTAAAATCCCTTTAGAGAATGTAAGCTACATGAACAAAACCCAGAAAATTGGACCTTTTTTTTTTTTTTCAGTGTGGGCCCGATTTTTAAAGGGCAAGTGGAATACCCCAGAGGTTTGGGCATCATGCATTCATTTATTCATTCATTTATCAAACAGTTAATTACTTCCATGTGCTAGATTCTGAAGATTCAAAAAGGACTAAGACACATCAAGGAACTTAGATTCTAATAGATGAGACATTGGGGTAAACAATAGGTATACTAAATTATTAGAAATGTTGCAAAGAGCCCGGCTGGCATGGCTCAGTGGTTGAGAATCAACCTATGAACTAGGAGATTGTGGTTCAATTCCTGGTCAGGGCACATGCCTAGGTTGCTGGCTCCATCTCCAGTAGGGGGCATGCAGGAGGCAGCCGATCAATGATTCTCATCATTGATGCTTCTATCTCTCACTCCCTTTCCCTTCTACTCTGATATTAATAAAAATATGTTTTAAAAAATAAAATAAAAATGGTGCAGAGATATAAATATAATCAGGGTAGAGAATGATGTAATACTTAAGGTAAGTAAGTAAGTTGCGGTAACATATCAACTCCCAAATATAAAGGATTTAATGCAACAAAAATCTATTTCTTGCTCACATCAAAGTTTATTGTAAGTCAGCTTGGGAAGACATGCTGTACTCCACAAAGTTGTTTAGAGATCCAGGCCTGTTCTATCTTCTATTAAAGATTACTAAGCATCACCTCGCTGTCATATGGGAAGAGCCAGAGTGGAGAAAATATGTCTTCTCATAGTTATTTTATCCCAGAAGTGACATAGCATGTGGTTATATGGCACCATATAAATGCAAGAAGGCTGAGGAGAATATTTGAAAACAGGGTTTGGTGAATATGTAGCTAGACTTCCCCAGATGGAATGATCATGTCTACCTGGAAGAGGCAGGAAAGGCTTCATAGAGGAGATGACCCTTGAAGAATATCTAAAGAGAAGTAGGTATTGGGAGTTAGAGTGAAATAATGCTATGAGGAAAATGAAACCCCTAGAGGATGAAGTTGGGGTTGCTATTACAGCCATATCTTTCCATCTGAAAAGTCTCTTGCCAGAACTCATTTGGCTTAGATCATTTAACTCTCCTCCATGCCACAAACCTTCTTCTTTCCCATTCATCCCGAAAGTCTCTGTTTAAATGTCATTTCATCTAAAGAGTCTTACCTGATTAATAGACTAGGGGAGGTTGTCCTGCTATGTGATCTTATAGTATCCACTGTTTTTGTTGTAACTATCTAATGCCTATCTTTCTTCTTATACTGTAATACCATCAGGACAGGGACCATATCTACTTTTACTCATCATTGTATCTCTAGTGATTAGCACTGTGCCCATCACATAGTAGGTCCTTGATAAGTATTTGTTGAAAGAATAAATCTGCCTTCCCAAATAATCCTCTCTTATAGCACTTTTCTCAGTCATTCATGTGATTTATCAGTCAGCAGATATTTAGTTCTCCTTAAATGCTAGATACTATTTTGTATACTGGAGTTAGTGATAAATGAAACACTGTCCTTTTTATCGTAATTGCCAGTGTTTCAGTTCCCTTGAGAGAAGGGTGGGTCATCTAACTCATCCCAGTTTTCCAAGGGCTTTCCTGGATTGGGCTCTGAAAGTATCATATCCCAGGAACCCCCCCCCCCCATCCCTAACACACACAGCCCTTGGCAATTCAGGATGGTTGGTTTCACTAGAGTAGAGTCTGTGTCTTATCTCTATCCCAGACATCTAGCATTATGCCTGAATCAGGGTAAATTTTGAATGAATGTATGTTTTTTTTTAAATCTTTATTTTTGAAAGTATTACATATTGGATGTTGAGTTCAGGAGGGTAGGTTGGTGGGATATGGATGTGGACTTGGATGAGTGAATGAATGGCTGGGTGGGTGAATGGACATGCTTGCTTTGGAAACTTTTCAGAATCTAGAGGAAAAGAAAATAAACACTTAGCTCAAACACTCTGGAAAAGTCTATAGTAAAGGGCTGGGAGAGAGGAGGCAGCCTTTTAGAAGTTTAAGGTAGTAACACTCTCTTTGTTCACTTGTCTTAGTAAGGTTGATCTGGAGTATTCTATAGACCCAGAGGAGAATGATTGGCCACTGAACAAAACTCCCAGCTAGGATAATGGGTGTCAGGATGAATTGGGACAGAAAATCCTTGTTCTGCTTTGCCAGTCACTGGGATTAATATCCTCCAGCTACATCCTCTGGGGGGTGAGGCAGGGGTCAAGATATAAATTAATATTTTCAAGACCTTACTTTGGGGGAGGGAAATATGATAAGTTTTGAAGCTATTGCATGGAGGAGAATTGTGTAGAGGTGATAAAATAGCCAGAACTTTATAATAATTACATCTAATTATATTTTTAATGATTTCATGGACAGAATATAACTACTAAAATCTCATTTACTTTTTTTCCTTCTCAGATTCCTATGGAAAGCAGTCAAAATTTTCATTTCATTATTTTAAGTGTTGTTATTTAAGTCTCTTCCCCTGTTTATGATCTCCTCACATTATAAAAACAGCTCTGATACCAACCATCAGTATGTTTTGACCACTAGTTAGAGCCCTTAATGTTTCAGTAAGATGTTCCTTGGGATATGTCCGCTCTATTTTCTTGTCTTTTTCTTGTGACTTTGTTAAAGGTCACAGTCCATGATGGGTAGAACTTTAGGCATTGCCCCACCAAGACCTGGGAAAGATGGAATCTTCCTAGTGTTCATCTTCTGAGGCTCTCTAGAAGATTTGGGGTGGAGAAAGCAAATTGAGATGTTATACTCCTCTTCCTTGCCTCCTATAGAAACTAGTACCTAATCAGAACAACTGCCTGCCTCTGTGCTTGGATTGCCCTATAAATTTAAAATTAACTTCCAAGGTTGTTGCAAGGATCAAATGAGATAATATAAGAAATCTCTTAGCACACTGCCTGACACAAGTGGGCTTTTGACAAGTCAGTTCACTCCCTCTTCTCCTTTAAGGAAGGAGCTGTACATTATTTATTTATTTTTGGATCTCCAGCACGGAGCTTGGCATGCAGTGGGCCTCAAATGTTTGCCAAATTGAACTGTCAAAGAACCATGGTCACACCGGGAGACGATGTTAGGCAAAGGCTCAATTATGCCAACATGGTGTAAAACAGGAAACAGAAAGATAAGGCTGGCAAGAAAGCATTTGCAGAGTTAAATACAAGCCATGTCCAACTCATCATTTCTGTCTTTACTTATTCTGTACTATGTCTTTTCTTCACTTTTTGTTCACATTGCACCACTGGCATATTTGTATCCTGGAATTTTCATATAATATTTATATTTGTCACCCCAACTGGATTATAAATTCCTTGAATGCAGAGAATGTGCCTTATGCATTTGTATCTCCTATACCTAGAATAATTCTTGGCATATAAGTACCCTCTTGATTTTTTTAAAAAATAGTTGAGCTATTTTCACTTACTTTGACATACCTTTTGTGAAAAACTTCTACCTAAAATAAATCTTTTTTTTTCTTTTAGAGAGGAAGGAAGGGAGAGAGAGCACCAGAGAAAAACATCAATCAGTTGACTCCCCCATGCACCATGACCAGGCATCAGACACGAAACCTGGGTATGTGCTCTGACCAGGAATTTAACTTCCAAACTTTTGGTGTACAGGACGATGCTCCAACCAACTGTGCCACACCAGCCAGGGCTAAAATGAATCTTTATTTTCAACATAATTGGAAGTTCTTTTAAGGGTGGAAGCCAAGTGTCTCCTATAGGGCCTAGCACAGAGTTGGCCTCCCAGTGGGTGCTAATTGCATATTTAATCGATTAATGCATATTTGCCCACAATAGAGAAATGTCTTTCCACATCATAAAGAACATTTCTGTGTGAGCTAAAAATATATGAGGTTCTGATATGGTCTGTCAATGCCATGCCCTATCAGATAAAATTTGATTCCAATAAAACCAAAGAACAAATATAGTTTTCTTCTGAAAAAAAAAAATGATGTTACTGTTTTCATTAAAATAAAAAAGCAACAGATCACCCCAAATCCTACAATCCAGAAATGATCACTGTTAATATTTAGTGAACATCATTTCGGGCACCTCTGTATGTACTTATTCAGAAAAGAGATGGATGACTGTGTAGATAACAATGATTTTATGAAAATAGGATCATAATGTGCAAGCCAGTTTTATTAAAAAGTATTCAATCTAATTTCACTTGAATTTAACAGGAGACTGAAGTGAAACCAAAGGAATTTCTAACTTTTAGATAAATATTATTTCACCTCAAAAGATACTGACTCCACACTATGAAAGATAAGATTACACTGTTATATCTCCTCTCATCTGCTCTCCCCCAAGCTCCAGGTTTTTATTAGTTATATCATTACTCTGTCAATACTGTTAACTATTACATGGTGCTTTTTTTACCAGCATCACTTAAATTATATAGGAGGTGTATATGTAGTATAAATATTTATTTACTTAAATGAAATAAGTGTTCCACCTGTATTGTTTTACCGTGGTTTATCTATTCCAAGATTTTTAAGTTTGATTTTTATCTTGGTTGGCTGGATTTTGGAGAAGGTTTTATGACTGCTGTATTCCCCGAGTTCTGCCTGTAGCGTTTTTATTTGAAAAAGTAGTTTGCTGGGTGTGATATATTTGAGTCTCACATAAACTTTCTCTCAACATTTTACAGACCTGTTCCATTGTCTTCTGGTGTTGAATAGTGCTGTGAAGTCTGGAGCCAAGCTGATTTTTCATTCATATAAACAGCTTGCTTTTTTTCTGTATATACACCTGGAGAATCACGTCTTGATGTTCAAAAGCTTACTAACAATAGGTCTCAATATCAGTTATGCTTTTTAATTTTTTTTGTGGAGCACAGTATATCCTTTCTGTCTATAGATTTGTTTCTTTCATTTTAGGGATAATTTTATCTATTGTATTCCTAAATATCTTTTCTGTGCAATTTATTGAATTCTCCATAGACTTTAGGAACCTTACCCAGCCTAGTTAGTTTGTCTTCATTTTCCATGACTATTATACTACCTATAATTGAATTAATAGCTTTATCCTTTAGCTTTGATTCACTATGATTATCACAATATTTTCTTTCATGTCAGTGATTCTATTTTCAGTTGTGGCTATTTTGAACCACACTGTTTCTAATTAATTTATTAGTTCTGAAATAGTATTGTTTTAGTTCTTACTTTGCTTCTTTAATTCTGCCATATTCTCATTCTACTGTTTATTATCTTGTCTTTGTATTCTGTTTATTGAATTCCTGTTGAATTCTACATGTCAAATACTCAGAATTTCAAAATTTTCTTGTGTTTCTTGAGTTATGTATTCTTCCATACATTTTTTAAATTGAACTTTTTATTAAGATCATTGTAGCTTCACATGAAGTTGTAAGAAATTATAAAGGAAGGTCCCGTGTACACTTTACCCAGTTTCCCCAAAAGGTGACATCTTGCAAAACTACAGTCATGTGCCCCATAATGATGTTTCAGTCAAAGACAGATGACATACACAACAATGGTCCCATAAAGTTCTAACAGAGCTGAGAAATTCCTATTGCTTAGTGAAATAGTAATCATCTTAACACCATGCACAATGCATTACTCAAATGTTTGTGGTAATGCATGTGTAGACAACCCTACTGAGCCTATTTTTATATTGTACACTTTCTGTTTAGATATACAAATACTCACCATTGTGTTAACAATTACCTATAATATCAATACAAAAACACATTTGTATTCTAGGAGCAATAGGCTATCCCATACAGCCTAGGTATGTAGTAGGCTATATCATCTAAATTTGTGTAAGTGATATTCATCCAGCATCAAAACTGCCTAACAAGGCATTTCTCAGAATGTATCCCTTTTGGTAAGTGACACATGAATGCATAGTACAAGTCACAACCAGGATGCTGACATCAATACGATTTATCCATTTCATTCAGATTGTCCCACTTTCACTTATACTCATTTGTGTACGTGGGTTTACTTTTATGCAATTTATCCCATGTACAGGTTTGTATATCCATAACTATAGTAGAATACAGAACAGTTCCAACACCACAAGGATCCCTTGTGTTGCCCTTTTATAACCACATCTGCCCACCTGATCTCACCATCCCTAACTCCTGGCAACCAGTAGTTTGTTCTCCATCACTATAACTGTCATTTTTTAGAATGTTATATAAATTGAATTATATGATAGGTGACCTTTAGATATTGGCTCTTTTCACTCAGCATAATTTCCTGGAACTTTATCCTGGTTACCGTGTGTATCAGCACTTTGTTGCTTTTATTGCTAAGTAGTATTCCATGGTATAGATGTACCGAAGTTTGTTTAACCATTCACCCATTAAAGGACTGGATTGTTTCTAGTTTGTGGCTATTTTGAGGAAAACTGCACAGGTTTTTGTGTAAATATAAGTTTCCATTTCTCTGGGATAAATGCCCAGAACTGCAATTGCTGCTCCATATGGATTTAATCTCTTGTTTGCACACTGTTTCTTCCCTTTTCTGCTTTGGTTGTGGTTGTATGCTGGCATGATAGCTGTGCCATTTATTTTCCCCTTGCTTGTGCTTAATATGGGCAGGTCTGTCTTTGATATAATTTGGTTGAATTCTCCATGACACCCTTCCTAGCGTATCTAGGAACCTTTTTGTATACCCCTCCAAGGTCTTGTTTGCAAGCAGAATGTTCTGTTCAAGCCTTTATTCTGTAGCCTTCAGGTAAATTGTGGGAAGGGGACACTCAACTAAAGTTGTGCCTCTCTTTCTGAGGGACATGGACTCTGATTTCCATTTTATTAAATGTCCATACGTGGCTCATTTCCATCTGCCAGAGGTATGTTCCACTCCCAAAGCTTTGGCTCAATACTCCTAAGAAATAGGGAAGTAGCGAACCTCCAGAAAATGGCAAGCAAGCCCTGACAGCACCCCCTGCCTTGGCTGAGATCCTGCAGTAATATGTTGGGGCTTCTCCTTTTGAAGGTATTTTCTGTACTCTTCCCCAAATGCTCTATTTCTCAACCCCTCCTCCCACTCATTCCAAATCCCTGTTGACTACTCTCCAAATTGGTGGGGTTTAGTGATAACTGATAGGATTTTGTTGACTTGCCTTTTCCCCTAAGTGCTGTTTCTGGGAGTGGGAACAGAGTTAGAAGCCTTGTAACACTGCCCTTAGATCTTTAACTTCCTTCCTTGGCTGCCACTTTTTGAAATTTATATTGTGGAGCTTTACTATTTTTCTTGCTTGTTTGTGGATGATAAAATGGTTAGTTTTTTATTATGATTTATCTTTGTTTATTTTGTTAGTTATTTGGCAGCAGTGGTAAGGAATTGAGTAAGAGTCTGTAGGTCAGATTTATTCTATCAGTGTTTCCAGGAAATCTCAGATGTTGTTTTATTTTTTTAACACTACTTTTGTTCTGAAGAGCCTGAGGCTAGAGAAAGACAGCACTTTTAGGAAAGCAAGGAATTATAACAGAGTTGGGTAGTCACTATGTCCAGGACCAGGAAAGGAGGACATAAGTTGGGAAAACTTGGCATGGCATTCCCAAATATGAAACTGACCTGGGACCCATAACTGAAAAGGAACCTTCCTTTCTTTCATTCCCTTACGTAACTATCCAAATTCTGTCGATTTGCCTCCAAATTCTTTCTCATGTGTGTCCCTTCCTGTCTATCTTACTGTTACTACCTTTAGTCAAGCCCCCCTTTCCCCTGGATTTCTCAAATATTCTCCTAACAGGCTCCATGCCTCCAGTTTCTGAACCATATTGGCCATCCTCCCCACTGCCATGGTAGGCAGGGGCTGGATCTTGCCGGGTCTTATCCACTGTGCTGAGAAAGCTAGGTATATCAGCACAGTGAGTAGTTTTTCTAAAACATCACTTTGTGTATACCCTCTCCATTTAAAGGCCATCGGAGACCACCCAATTGCAAAAACAACAATAAGTTCAAACTTAATAAGTTCAAACTTCTTAACATGATTTACAATATTAATAGAAGCTAACACTTATATGAACATTCTAATTTATTTTTACATATTTAATGATTTCATCCTCAAACCTTTGAGGTAGTTATAAATTATCCTTATTTTATATAAGAGGAAACTGAGGCAAGGGAAGTCGGATAATTTTCCTAAGGCCACACAGCTTGTGAACTCAAGAAATGAGATTAAAATTCTGGCTGCAGGGCTCTAGTGCCATGGTCTTAAATCACCTTATAGCATTGCCTCCATACAGTGTTCTTCATCATCTGCTTTCTGAATGACATTTGTAGCCTTATTATTATCTCATCTCCACCCAAACACTGACATTTTGGCCACATCAAACTATTTGATGTTCCCTAAACACACCATAATCTTTCACACCTCTGTCCCTTTTCACATGTTGTTCTTCCCATGGACCACTCTCACTACACCCTACTGAACCTTCTTGGTAAACTCCTGTTCATCTTTTTTTTTCCTGCTGTTTTTTGTTGTTGTTTGCTAAAGTGCAAATATATTTTTGTAATTCCTGGTTTGTCCTGCAGTGAGGCCCCATTGCCTATAAGATATACTCAGCTTTCTCAGCACAGTAGATAAGACCCTGAAAGATCCAGCCCCTGCCTACCCTAATAGTATCTTTTCATTTTCCACTTCACAACTCACATGACACCCATATCAAATGACTTGGAGTTTTATAAACACACCCTTCGGTTCCAAGCTTCTACATTTTTGTCCACGTTCTTCCTTCTGATTGGAATTTCCTGCTTACCTGAAAGATTTCTGCATATGCTTCAATACTCAGTGCAATCCTCTTCTCTGTGGTGAAGCCTTCTCTTCTATGCCCTTCCTTTTCCTTCTCTTCTCTCTCCATTGTAGCATTTATCACACCACTGCACAATATTTTTTTAACACAGCTGTCTCCTTTAGTAACCTACTTGTGGGGAATGACAGTATCTTTATTTCTTTAAAGTTTATTCTAACTTGTACCTATCACATAACAGGCACTTCTGAAGTATGTGTTGAATGCATGAATTTTAATAGCCCCAGTGCCTAGCACAGTACTGGGACACAGCAGCTGTTCAATAAATATATGTTTAGTTAACAAATAAATGCTTAGCCCTTTTCTCACTATGTGCTTTCTTTCTAGGTATTTTCCTACTTCTTCAGACAGATATTTTAATGGGAGTCACCAGTGTCTCTGAGCCAGCTTGTGCATCTATTTTACAAACTAAAGGTTTACTTTGAAGGGAATAGCATTACTTAGGGAAACATAGCTAGAGAAGAGGGGCTGGATGAAGCTGAGAAAAGCAGAGAAGGGTAAAATATTTGCCAGTATCTAACAAGCTTGGGTATGTAAAAGTAGCTCTATAGATATGACTAAGTATTTCTGGGGCAATGATTCCTAAACTTGAGTGGACATCAAGATTTTTAGGAAAGAATTCTCCATGGGTCTCTGCATATCTTATGAGTACAGGACCTGACTGCCTATGCTCCAGACTATCTTTTCAAGTAAACGGACTTCGAAGATAGAGATAGTACCTCCCTTCAGAAAAAGGGATAGGTTTATTTCTGTCTCATATAATAAAGATAATCTTTCCTTCTAGAGTAAAGAACAGGCATGCTGACTTTCCATTATAAAAGATTCAGGTGCCCTGACCTTGGTGTTCTTCTGTAACAGAATGCAATGCATGTGCTTTCATCACTTATCCCTCTTTATGTCATACTGTGAGAATTAGGATATGGGAAACTGACACACATGCTAATATTCTGACCACTGGTATTGCTAAGTAATAATAATAATAACTATATAATAAAATAATAATAATGATTCCTGTCTCTGACCCAGGAATTTCATGTGTTTCTCCAATATCCATGAAACCATGTCAGGCTAACTTGTTAACTTGCAAGTTGAGCAGAATCTCTAATCCTTCACAGTTCTTGACAAGACTCACCTAGAGACTTTGTTTAAAATGTAGGTTCCTGGGATTTCCCTTAGATTATGATTTGATAGTTCTAGAATGAGGCCTAGTAAAATGCATTTTTTTTGGATAAATGATTTTGATGTTGGAGGTCCTTAGATCTTCCTTAAGAAACACCATCTTCAGGATTATGCTCACTTAGATTTGACTATGGACAGAAGACAACACTTCCATATCTCATGAACAGAGGTAAACATAGATTAGCATGTGAGCTCCATTAACAATTTTTCTGGTTCAAAAGAAACCATTAAAATAGAAAATACCCACTCACTCTAAGCAACATGTAAGATAAAGTTATGTACTGGCTAGAGTAAAATGGAAAGAAATAGATACATAAGAATAAACTCATACCTTTGTTACTATGCTAAGTTGTTTAATCACTGTATAAACTAAACCTGAGCTTTTCTTTCTCCTCTGAGAAAAAGTAGGAAGTGGTTCTTACATTCATATTAACTCTTTATTAAACTGGATCCTCCAGCTTGAGATTCAAGGAATATTTACTGAATACCTGTTAGTATTGAACACTTTTCAGAAATACAGTGATGAATGAGACTAAGTCCCTGCTTTTTTGAGTTTATATTCTCTACTGGAAGGACACAGACACTGAGCCTATATACAAATACCTCACAGTCTTTCAGATGATGAAGAAACTAAAACAAAGTAATGAGATATAGAATACTTGCTAAGTGTTGAGGGACATTTTAGCTATAGTGGTCAGAGAAGGCCTTTCTGAGGAGGTAACATTTGTGTTGAGATCAGATTAAAGGAGACTACCTACTAGACACGTGCCCATTTGTAGAAACTGAAGAAACATAAAGTCTCTTTAGCCTTCATGGTCAGCTTCACCCAGCTCCTGTCAAGCCTGAAAACATAAGGAGCTGAAGTTCAGAATTAGCCCGCTGCCCTAAGGATGTGATCTGGAGTGTCTGAGGGAATTTCTAGTATGAAGAAATGGGCTTCATTCATTTGACACAGATTTATGGGATATATACCTGTGTCAAGAATTATTGTAGGCACTGGAAATCAGCAGTGAATAAGAAAGACCCCAACTCTCATGGAGCTTCTAGTGGCTTCTATGGCATTTGCTAGTTTGAAACGTCCACCCAAATTTCTGTGATTATTACCACTGTACAAATAGTATTTCTAGTCCCAAGACTACAAATTGGCTCTCAAAACCAGTGCAAATAAGATCTGAATTAACCCCATCCCCTTGTATTCTGTTTGCAACTTAGACTTTTGGTCATCTCCCTTCTTCAGGTTGGACCCTATACTCCAGAGATTCCCTTCTACCGTCACTGCCTGCCAATCTACTCTGTCCTTTTTTAATATATATATATATATATATATATATATATATATATATATATATATTGATTTCAGAGAGGAAGGGAGAGGGAAAGAGAGATAGAAACATCAATGATGAAAGAGAATCATTGATTGGCTGCCTTCTGCATGCTCCCCACTGGGGATCGAGCCCACAATCCGGGCATGTGCCCTTGACCTGAATCGAACCCAGGACCCTTTAGTCTGCAGGCTAACATCATATCCACTGAGCAAAACCAACTAGGACCTATCTTTTCTCCTGTAAAGTTTCCAGCATGCCTGTTACTGTGGTTATGACACTGACTCCCAGAACTGCTTCTAGCTTGCTTGCTCATTTCCTGATAATCAAAGCTAAATGAAAACAAAGATGATGGAGGCAGCAGTGCCCACATCAGCAGCTCCTCTCCAGTTAACAGTTTCTTCCAATCAGGAAAAGGTTGCTCTGGCAACCAGACTTCCCACTTTTAACTTACTCTAATCCCTCTTTGATCAGTTTCTATTACAATTAAATGAGGGTTTCTTTTTGCTGAGACAAGTTTCTCAACTGTTTTTCACAACCTGCTTTATAACCCAATTAGCCTTTTCTTTTTTTTTTAATTTATCTTTATTGTTGAAAGTATTACAGGTATCCTCCCTTTTCCCCCCATTGATCCCTTCTAGCCTGCCCACTCTGCCCCAGGCCTTTGTTCACCACACTATTACCCATATATGCATATAAGTTCTTTGGTTAATCTCTTCCCACCAACCCACGCCTTCACTCTGAGATTCATCAGTCTGTTCCAGATTTCTATGTCTCTGGATCTATTTTGTTCATCAGTTTATTTTGTTCTTGAGATTCCACATATGAGTGAGATCATGTGATACTTGTCTTTCTCTGACTGGCTTATTTCACTTAGCATAATATTCTCCAGGTCATAAAAAATAATGAAGTATTGATATATGATACAACAGAGATGAATCTTGAAAATATTATACCATGTAAAGAAGCCAATCATTAAAGACCACATATATGCAATGGCCAGAATAAGTACATCTATAGAGACAGAAAGTGGATTAATGGTTGCCTAGGGCTGGGAAAGAGAGAGTAGGGAGAAATGCAGAGTGATTGCTAATGGGTAAGATATTTCTGTTTGGTGTGATAAAAATGTAAAATTGATGATGGAATGGTTGCACAACTCTGTGATACTGAAAACCATTGATGTGTACACTTTAAATAGATAAATTGTAAAGGGAATACATATCAATAGAGCCCTTGTATAAAAATACTAAATAAGATAATATTTCTGCTTCCAGCCAAGACAATGTCAGAAGACCAAATTTACCCTCCCACTTAAGATATCCCTGGCCCTAAGAAATCCAAACAAAACGTATTAAACAAGGATTTTCAACACACTAGCTATCAGGCAACGAAAAATCATAATTCCTGAGAAATGAGAAACAAACAAAATGAATCCTAACATTGCCCAGCTTGTTGCTATGAGATCTCAGTGCACTCCAAGTTAAGGAGATGAAGCTGAGAGTCCAAGGACACTACAGTGGCTAGAGTTCATAGGTCACAGTACTGAGGAGGTAAGAGTTGCACAAAAAGACCCCTAGAGATCTGCAGATGGTTTTCCTTGAGTATTCAGCAGAGTGCTGAATAGTACATGCATGTGAGAAAATTACTCAAAGTCAGGGAAAGGGCCCTATGAATGGATTAAACAGAATGGAACATTCATATGAGGTCATGAATAGTGTCTGCTCCCACCAGCCAGAATGGAATAACTCATAATTCACAATACATTGGGTGTAGTACTCAGGAAGGTCTTATATCATTAATGGGAAATAATTAGCCTTAGCTTGAGTATTATTTCAGACTCACATATTAAACCATAAAAACAAGAGCTCTAAGGGTCAAACTCTTCCCAAATAACATAACTGCATCCCAGAGCAAACTTCAAGAAGATTTATAAGAATACAAATATACCCAGCACACAACATAGTAAAATTCACAATATCTGGCATCCAATCAAAGCTTACTGAGTATGCAAAGAAGCAGGAAAACATAACCCATAATGAGGAGAATAATTGGTCTATTGAAAGGAGCTCAGAACTGACACAGATGTTGCAATTAGTAGAGAAGGACACATGAAGACATTATAACTGTATTACATATGTTCAAAGAATGAACTAGAGATATAAAAGATATAAAAATACCCTAATTGAACTTCTAAAAATAAAAAACTGTAATTGTTATATGAAAAATATACTTCATGAGTTAACAACAAATTAGACATTGCAGAAAAAAAGATTAGTAAACTTCAAGGCACAACAGAAACTATCCAAAATTAAACACATAGAGAAAAGAGAATTTTGAAAAGTTAAAAGAGCATGAGTGAACTGTAGGACAACTTTAAGCAATATAATACAGGTGTAATTGGAATCCTTGAAAGTAAGGGGAGAGCTTATAAAAATATTTGAAAAATTAATGGCCAAAATTTTCTAAATTTGATGAAAAATATAAACCTCCAGATTCAGAAGCTCAAAAAACCTGAAGAAATATGGAGAGAAAAGAAAAAAACAACAAGCCAAGACTCATCATAGTTAACTTGCTCAAAACAATTGATAAAGAGAAAATATTAAAAACAGTCAGAGGGGGAAAATGAATACAATAAATGCAGAAAATTTTTAACAGCCAAGGGAAAAAGAACACATTACATTAAAAGGAACAAAGAATGAGTACAAAATAGTTATCATAAATATGCAAGCGAATAGACTATCTAAAGTACCAAAAGAAAAAAAAATCTGTCAATCTAGAAACCTTTGTCCAGTGAAAATATCTTTCAAAAATGAAAATGAAATAAAGACTTTTCAGACATACAAAAGCCAAACTAATTCATCACCAACAGACCCTCACTACAAGAAATACTAAAAGAAATCCTTTAGGAAGAAGAAAAATGATGCCAAATAGAAATATGAAATGAACTAAATTAAATGAACCAGAAGGGATGAATAGCACCAAAAATGGTAATTACATGCATTAATATATAATATTTTTATTATTTAATTCTAATGAAAAGATAATTGAGTATTTAAACAAAATAAAAATAAAAATGTATTGTGGGATTTCTAACATACTTAAAAGTAAAATGTCATAGCCAAGTGGTTCAGTTGTTTGGAGCATTATCCTGTGCACCAAAAAGGTCATGGGTTCAATCTCGGGTCAGGGCACATGTGGGAGGCAACCAATTGATGATGTTTCTCTCTTACATCAATGTTTCACTCTCTCCCTTCTCTCTCTAAAATCAATAAAAACCATACCCTCGGTTGAGGATTTTAAAAAAGTAAAATACATGACAATAACACAAAGGCCAAAAGGGGAGAAATAAAATATACTATTTTAAGGTTCTTATAGTATCTAAGAGGTGGTGCAATGTCACTAAAAGGTATGTTGTGATAAGTTAAAGATGTATACTATAAACCCTCAAACAGCCAGTAAAATAACAAAACAGAGTTCTAGCTAATTATCTAGCAAAAACAGTTAAATGGAATCATGAAAAAATACTCAGTCCAAAAGAAAGCAGATAAAAAGGTGGGGACAGAAACCAAGATGGCGGCATAGGTAAACACCTATACTGTTGCCTCACACAACAATTTCAAAACTGCAACTGGAAGACAGAGTGGACATCGTCCAGAACCACCGGAAAGCTGGCAGAGTGGAAATTCTACAACTAGAAGGAAAGATAAAAGGACACTGATACCCAGAGGAGCTGTGGAGGACAGAAGTGCGGAGACCCTCGTGCACGGAAATGGCGGGCGGCTGAATACACGGCTGGCTTACTTGCGGCACATGGAGAGGGTGGGCAGCAAGCACGTGGCTAGCTGTCTGGTTCGGGAGGGAAACAAAACCTCCCAACTGCACTGAAATCCAGTTCCAGGTGAGACTTTGGGTACCCAGACTCATTCGGGGAGAAGCTGAACTGTCTGGCAGCGGGTGAAACTTGAGGGCAGCCTTCTCTCAGAGGAGCGTGCAGCCATTGCCACGGGACACTGAGACACAGGGGCCTCGTAGGGTGGGGCTGATGGGAAACGAAGGCTGTCTGCTCCACCCTGAGACTCCGCCCCATCCAAGCTGAGCACAGAAGCTCTCCCAGCGGAGACACAGCTGATCCTCAAGCCAATTGGCCTGGAGGTCAACTCCCCCCAGTAATACTAGCAACAATCTAGGCTTAACTACAAGAAGACTGCACACACAGCCCACAAAGGGGCACACCAAGAGTGCCCACCTCAGGTAACTGGGGAGGCTGAGTCACTGGGCCCTGCTAGGACACCTAGCACACAAAGCCAGTCCATCAACTCAGGGAAGAAGCCAAAATGCAGAGACAAAGAGGCAGGTCACAAGTGAAGGAAATGGAGGAAAGTAAACGACTGGATATAGAGTTCAAAACGACGGTTATAAGGTTTTTCAAGAATTTCCTAGAAAAGGCCGATAAATTTAATGAGACCCTCAAGGATATGAAAAAAGATCAACTAGAAATTAAGCATACAATGACTGAAATAAAAAATATTATACAGAGACCTAAAAGCAGACTAGAGGATTGAAAGAACCAAGTCAAAGATTTAGAATACAAAGAAGCAAAAAAACACTAAACCGGAAAAGCAAAAAGAAAAAAGAATCCAAAAAGTTGAAGATAGTGTAAGAAGCCTCTGGGACAACTTCAAGCGTACCAACATCAGAATAATGGGGGTGTCAGAAGAAGAGAGACAGCAAGATACTGGAAACCTATTTGAAGAAATAGCGACCAAAAACTTCCCCCACACGGTGAAAGAAATAGACTTACAAGTCCAGGAAGAGCACAGAACCCCAAACAAAAGGAATCCAAAGAGGACCACACCAAGACACATCATAATTAAAATGCCAAGAGCAAAAGACAAAGAGAGAATATTAAAAGCAGCAAGAGAAAAACAGTTAATTACCTACAAGGGAGCACCCATACAATTGTCAGCTGATTTCTCAACAGAAACTATGCAGGCCAGACAGGAGTGGCAAGAAATATTCAAAGTGATGAATAGCAAGAACCTACAACCAAGATTACTCTACCCAGCAAAGCTATCATTCAGAATTGAAGGTCAGATAGAGAGCTTCACAGATAAGAAAAAGCTAAAGGAGTTCGTCACCACTAAACCAGAATCATATGAAATGCTGAAAGGTATTCTTTAAGAAGAGGAAGAAGAAGAAAAAGATAAAGATAAAAATTATGAACAACAAATATGTATCTATCAACAAGTGAATCTAAAAACCAAGGGAACAAAAAATCTGATGTACAGAATAAACTGGTGAATATAATAGAATCAGGGGCATAGAAAGGGAGTGGACTGACAATTTTGGGGGGAAGAGGGGAGTAGGGGTTGCGGGAAGAGACTGGACAAAAAGCATACAACTATGGCCGAAACCGGTTTGGCTCAGTGGATAGAGCGTCGGCCTGCGGACTGAAAGGTCCCGGGTTCGATTCCGGTCAAGG
Organism: Cnephaeus nilssonii; assembly: GCF_951640355.1. NCBI lineage: Eukaryota > Metazoa > Chordata > Mammalia > Chiroptera > Vespertilionidae > Cnephaeus > Cnephaeus nilssonii. The sequence goes on from NC_137071.1 coordinate 46,921,589, forward strand.
GCATGTGCCTTGGTTGCGGGCACATCCCCAGTAGGGGGTGTGCAAGAGGCAGCTGATCGATGTTTCTCTCTCATCGATGTTTCTAGCTCTCTATCCCTCTCTCTTCCTCTCTGTGAAAAATCAATAAAATATATTTTTTTAAAAAAGCATACAACTATGGATGAGGACAGTGGGGGGGGGAGGTAAGGGCAGAGGGTGGGGTAGGAACCTGGTGGAGGGGAACTATGGGGTGAAAAAAGAGGAACAATTGTAATAATCTGAACAATAAAGATTTATTAAATTTAAAAAAGTAATAAATCTATCAATAAAAAAAAGGTGGGGACAAAAACTAGATAGAACAAATAGAAAACAAATAACAAGATAATAGATTTAAGCCCTGGCTGGTGTGTCTCAGTTGGTTGGGCATCGCCCCGTGCACTGAAAGGTTGCTAATTTGATTCCTGGTCAGGGCACATTCCCAGGTTGAGGTTTGGTCCCCAGTAGGGGGCGTGCAGGAGGCAGGAGATTGATGTTTGTCTCTCTCTCCCCCTCCTTTCCTCTCTCTAAAAATAAATTTTAAAAATCTTTTTTAAAAAATATTTAAGCCTGACCATGCCAGTATTCACATTATATGTATACTAGAGGCCTGATGTGTATAATTCATGCAAGGGGCACAGCCCTCGCAGCTGCAGAAGCTTGCCTCAGCCCTTGCAGCTGTAGCAGCTGCCTCAGCCCTCACAGCCCCAGCTTCATCCAGAAAGTCATCCAGAAGAACGTCCAGAAGGTCGTTCGGCTGTCCAGTCTAATTGGCATATTACACTTTTATTATTGTAAACTAGTGGCCCAGTGCACAAATTTGTGCACATTGAAAGGAAATTAATTAGAAGAAATATTTTAATTTCGCTATTTACCCTTTCTCTATAATAGAAGTGTCAACCAAATTCACGATCGACAATGACAGATCGAAACACACACATGCAATTGGCGCCAATGAGAGCTTATATGTATCACGCATGTGCAAGTCAATTTAGACTTTTATGGATATAGAACAAACTTGCTTAATTAGACCTGCTTTTTGATGTAGCTAAACTTTTTCCAGCCCAGTGAAGCACCCCAACTTCTCTTTCAGGTAATTGTCAGCAACACAGCAGTAAATATCAACATGAAACAGATTATTATTGTAGATCACGCAGGGAGAACAAAGGGTAAAATATTTAACTGCAGCAGTGTTTGACTATATTCCGCACAGTGAGAAAACCTGAAGTCATTTTCAAGGTCCACCATTGCTTACTTCTTTTCAATCAGGTCAAGTTTCTAAATCTCCGTTTTCCGGCTAATGAAAAGAAAATAGGATTCCACCGAGTCTCCTATCTACCTACTCCAGGACTTCAATGGGGATCAAATGAGATGAGGCACAGGAAAATGCTTCACAGACATTTGGTTAAAGTGTAAAATGTTTCCACCTGGCTATAAAGCAAGTCATGTTCCTAGGCTCAAGAAACTCCAAGGAGGCTAGTCTCTAGGGAGAGGAAGCCGGGCATTGCTACATGATGTCATTACCCGGCACCCACAGCCACTGTTTCCAGGCTGGGCTGGACTGTGGGCAGCATTGGCTGCGATTTGGTGGGGTGTCACTCCAGGGTGGTGGTGGAGCCTGTGTCCCACTTGGAGGACGCCAAGTGTTGCTTGATGGGTGCCAGGTCTGCAGTGCCATTTCTCTGTAAATGGCCAGTGCATGTCACAGCAACTCCTGCATTGAGCTTCTGCCCCCTGGTGGTCAGTGCGTATCATAGCGACTGGTAGCATGGTTCAACACTTAGCATATTAGCCTTTTATATATATAGATGGTTGAAGCACTCCAATCACAAGATAGAGAATGTCCAGTTGGGTAAAATAGTAAAACCCAATTGTGATTACTATTTCTAATGTTTTTAAACAATACCATTGTTTACTTACTATGATTATTAGTTATTCTTATTAAGTTTTTTTTACCCTTTAGAACTTGCATTTCTTTTTTATAAATTTGATTGTGGTAAGAACAGAACATGAAATTTAATTTATTAACAAATTGTTTTTGAAAAATAAAAGTATATATTTAAGGTGAACAACAGGATGATTCAATATATGTGTACATTGTTAAATGATTACCACAATCAAGCTAATAAACATATGCATCACCTCACAGTTACATTTTCTGATGGTGAGAACACTTAATATTTATTCTCTTAGCAAGTTTCAAGTATGCATTGTTATTAATTACTAGTGGCCCGGTGCATGGATTCATGCACATTGAAAGGAAAATAATTAGAATAAATATTTTAATATCACTATTTGCCCTTTCTTTATAATAGAAAGATGAAAGATAATTAGTAAGATGTATATGAAAATAATATATAAATTGATTAATAAATAAAAATAACAACACAATATAACAACAAAGACATGATATAAAACAACAAAAACATGATATAAAAACATTAATAAAAACAATGACTGATAAATTGATTAACCTTATTCTAATATCTTCCTGTATACCACATTAAGAGTAAAAACACTTTCAGAGTGCTTGACTAATTTCCCTGGTGATGAAGTATTTACAACTTTAACTTTAATGTCACATGCTCTTTGAACTTGAGAGAAAGCAACATATAACTGACCATGTCCGAAAACGGGTTCAGGTAGGAATATTCCTACTCTGTCTAGAGTTTGTCCTTGTGACTTATTAATACTCATTGCAAATGCTGGCATCACGGGAAACTGTCGTCGAATCAATTTAAATGGGAGGCCAGTGTCAGATGGGGACAAATCAATTCTTGGAATCAGAACAACCTCTCCTTCCACAGATCCTGTTAATACTTCAGCTTCGATTATGTTAGGTCACAATCTTTTGATAATAAATCTAGTACCATTACAAAGACCCTATTTATTATTATGATTTCTTAGGAGCATGATGATTGCACCTACTTTGCCTACTTTCAATTTTAACTTATGACACAGCATTCCCCAAGGAGTAATACTATTAAGAAATTTGATGGGAAAAAATTTTTTTTCAGCACCAACCGTTGAATCGATGGAATCATCACTCAAATAGGTGTGAAAATCTCCATCAAGTATATCCAAAATTTCTTCATTTCATCTATGAATGTGCTCATTTTTAGGAAAAAGAATCGCATGTTAGGTGTGTTTTTAATATTATCTATAGATACGATTTCCAAAGGTAGTTTCAATAATAAATCCATTACAAATCATTTCATGGGGGATTTCAATAATATCCATTCCTAAATGAAAACGGCTATCAAGCTTGCCATCTCCAAGTTTTACTAACCATTACTATAAGCAGAATCCTCTGATCTCATATTTGTTTTAAGAGACAACTGTTTGAAACATCCCCAAACACTACAGTACTTTAAACTCATTTGTACTATGGCCGATCACATAGCATGCAGCACAACACTGAGACATTGTCGAAAATCCCCTCTGAGAAGGAGAACTTTCCCACCAAATGCAACAAAAACAACCAAATTCATGATCGACAATGACAGATTGAAACACACGTGTGCAATTGGCACCAGCGAGAGCTTTATATGTATTGTGCATGCACGAGTCAACATTTATTTTTAAATTGCCAGCGCGCATCATATGTACCAACCAGGCAGTTGGTTGGATGGCTGGCTGGATGTACAGTTGGTCACTTAGCCTTTTATATATATAGATGTCACCCCAATATATTAAATTAAAGTGTATTAAAAATCTTACTACCTAAATCAACCATTTTTTCATTTGGAAATATTTTTTCCTTCTAGGCTTTTCATATACATCTTTTAAGTTTAACACATGTTATCTTATATCCTACTTCCTCACTTAACAGTATGTTTCAGAAAAACCTACTATTAAAAGTGGGAGAAGAGGCCCCAGCAAAGCCAACAGAAGAAGTAATTAGCAGAGGAGAATAATTTAAGGGGATAAGTAGCATTAGACTGTTATTGTTGACCTTGTGAAAATACAGACATGTGTACAGATGACCAGCTTTTAGCTTGGTGACAAAAGGAAGGGGAAGAACAGAATCTCAAAGTAGTTACTGAATCAGGAAAGGTTTTTAGAATGAGAAATATCGAGTATGTTTATAGACAGAGGAAGGAAGAAGAGAGGGAGAAATTAAACATGTTGACAGGATATAATTCATGGAGCACAGTCTTTACAGAAGTAGGAGGGGTTGGGATTAAAAGCTGGGAGTAAGACATTTTTTTCCTCTGACATAGGCGAGAAAGAGAAGAGACTGGGTAAGGGAGGAAGTTGAAGTAAATCATGCTGGAAGATAACTAGAGGGTCTGTCAATTAAAGTAGAAGGTGAAGTCAAGATTATTTACTGAGAGTGAGGGATATTAAAGTGGATCAGGGACTTTCGGAAGTGAATGATGTTTGGATTGATTAAGGCAGGAAGTCAACAAGATTGTAGAACAGACTAATGGATAACTAGTCCAGTTCCTCATTTACAGATGGGGAGTTGAGGATCAGTTTAAGACAGGTGTGCCAATTATACAGCTAGTAAGAGCAAAGCTGGGACATGAACCTAGGTCTTCCCAACCACCGCCCAACTCAGGAAAACAAGTTTAATAATTTCCTTCTGATCTATTCCATAGGAGGGACTTACCCCTGTGTAGCTAGAAATCGAACAGAGCAAAACCCAGCAGCAGTTTCATTCCAGCTGCCAGCATGCTCCAAAATCTGCATGCTGGCTGCCCTCTCTCAGAGAGTCATCTTAATGGACAATCCCTGGTCTAGAATATTGAAAAGCCAAGTATAGGATTTCAGATAAGGGTTGGAAGTCTTTTACCTTAATCATCTAGACAATGTTCCTCAAAAGAGCTTCTTTCCTTTTAATAAAAATGAAATGGAGGCTAGCAAAAAATTGGAAACGGCCTAGGATTACAAACACTAGGGACATGGTTTAATAGATGATGATCCATCAGCAGTAGGGACTATTATGCAGTCATTAAAATGATAACTATTAAGATTATGGGAATAAAAATGTGCTTATAAAAACATGGAATTCAAAATGGCATTATACAATAATTGCAATATTTAAACATTATTTATGTTCATTGATGTTAACATTCAGAAAGGGAAACCTGTTCATGTGATGGAATTATAAATGTTATAATTTTTAAATGTTTATTATTGTTCTAACATCTATTAAAATAAACATTAAATAAATAAATAATATATCTTCTCGAAAAGAAATACTTATTTTCACAGTTGCTGAAAATAAATGTTTTCTATTGTTAGGTAAATTTATATAAAGGCAAGGAAGGGAACCTAGTCCATTGGAATGCTCAACTTCTTTAGCATAGTAAGCAGAGGCATTCAGCAGCAACATGTCTTCTGATTTTCACAGGCAGGTTTTCTGGGGTACATCTCCTTTAGCAATACCCTTTTTTTTCTCTTTTTCCCTCCTTCAGCATTAGAAGCAGATGGCAAGAGCTAGTAGATTTAAAAGGGTAGCCCAGGAAGAGAAGATACTCTCATATTAGCCTCCTTGGTGTTGGGCCAGCACTTGTTTTATTTATTTATCACTTTAAATTTATTTTTAACTTATTTTAGAAAGTGTATTTCATAAAAGGAAAAAAACAAAATCATTTTTATTTGTAATCCCAACACAATTCTTTCTGGTGATATGTTTTTACAGAGTTACAATGAAAATGTCTATACAATTGTGTGTTCTGTTTTTGCCCTTTAACCTCTTAATTTTATTGTGTTTAGGCTTTTCTAAGTTTATTGCAGTTCTCAGAATTATGATTTTTATTGTCTACATAATATTCTATTCAATCTATGTGTCTTAATTCACTTAACTACTCTAGCTACTTTTGGCTAATAACATTTTTTGAGGTTATGCGTAATAGCATGTACAATGTATTTGTATATATAGTTTTTCCCTTCCTTTGAATAATTATCTTAATGATAAATTTCCAGGAGTGGAATTACTATGTGGAAAAGCATGAATATGTTTTATGATTTATGATATATATTGCCAAATTTCCCTTCAAAAGAATTGTCCTAATTTATCTTGCTGCAGGAACAGTATGAGGATAGTTTCTCTATCCTTTTCCTCCAAGCCAAACCAGCATTGTGTTAGATAATATTTGCTACTTTAATAAGTATAAAATGACTATTGTTCTTTAGTACCAGTGTGATTGAATGTGCTAAATCAAATCATCCAAGAACCAGAAGGAATCTTAGATCTGGGTTTAAATCTGGGTGGCTCCTTAACCCTAGTCCAGTGCTCCCCCCCCCCCCCCGGCTATTTTTTTGTGTATATGTTGTCTGTTTCATACCTTTTCCAGCTGCTTAATCATATGGGTTGCTGGAGAGTGGGGAGGGGAAAGGGACAACTACAAAAACATTCAAGTTATTCCATGCCGCATGTTTCTCTTTTTTTTAAATATATTTTTTAATTGATTTCAGAGAGGAAGGATGAGGGAGATAGAAACATCAATGATGACAGAAAATCATTGATCTGCTGGGGATCAAGCCCGCAACCCAGGTGTGTACCCTGACCGAAATAAAAAACCGTGACCTCCTGGTTCATAGGTCAATGCTCAACCACTGAGCCACACTGCATGTTGCTCTTTTGTACTAGATAAGAGATATCAGGATGCCAGGTATCTCCAAGTTGATTATGAAGGGAGGAGAAAAAAAGCAAACTGATGAGTACTGCCTAAGAATGGAGAAAACTGCCAATGGAAAGACACCGGTGGGAGATCTATCCAGCATCGCTGGGACCTGTTGTTTTCTGTGGAGGCTGCCACCTGCTCTACACCTCTGCTCGCCAAGGGGCTGATGGAGCTGTGGAAGGAAGTGTTCTACAACACCTACCTTTACTGAGTGTTGGGCTTTCAGGGAGAGTCCCCTGATGGCAAGGTTCTATGCGGCTACCACAAGGTGTCCCTGCAAGAGCATCCAGACAGATTATGTGGAGGATGCCCCCCACCACATTCAGGTCCTCGGGAAAGTCTATTCCGTTCTGAGTGACAAAGAGCAGAGAGCAGGATATGATGGGCAGTGAACAGTGGACTAGGATTCTGATGTGCTCAACCAAGATTGGGACTGGGAGAGATATTAGTAGTCATTCTTTAAAAAGATATCTCTAGAAGACATTCAAGCAAAGACATACAAAGGTTCTGAGGAAGAACTGGCTGGTGTTAAACAGGCCTATCTGGACTTCAAGGGGACATGGATCCTTTCCTGGAATGTGTGCTGTGAGTGCATATACAGAGGAACCCAGTATAAGAACCATTATTCAGTAAGCCATTGATACTCTTTGACCTATAATGCCCTGGTCAAAGAATCAAAGCAAAAGATGAATGTAAGGACAAGGAGGGCTCAGGAAGAGGCTAAAGAAGCAGAAATGAGCAGGAAGGAGTTGGGACTTGATAAAGGAGTAGGTAACTTGAAGGCAGTCATTCAGTGCAAACAAAAGGATCAGCAAGCTCTGGATGGTATTTCTCAGTGGGTTGAGCATTGTGTTCAGGTCTGATTACAGACAGGGTACATGCCCAATTTGTGGTTTGGTGAGTATGGGAGGCAACTAATCCATGATCTCTCTCTCTCTCTCTCTCTCTCTCTCTCTCTCTCTCTCTCTCTCTCTCTCCCATCTTCCCTCTCCTTCTTCTCTCTCTAAAATCAATAAAAATATTTTTTATAAAGGATCAACAAAAGGAAATGGACAATTTTCTGGCTCAAATGAAAGCTAAGTATGGCAAACCTTACAAACAAGGAGGGAGAAAAAAACAGCTCTCAAAGAAAACAAGAACTAATGGAATTTTCTCTTCAAAAATACTTAGGTGTTAATTTGTATCACTGTACGAAAGGTACAGTCAAAATCTGAAGAAAACAGTAAATCCAACTCTTGAGAACAGTTGCCTTTCCCACCTAAATTATTCAGATTGACTATGTAAACCAGAATCTATCAACCTGATCTTTGTATATCATAGAAATCCCTTGACATTTTATGAAGTCCTCCTATGGAGGAATTTGGTGGTGGTCATTGAGGAAAGAGGGGGAGGTTGGTATACTTCTGACAGCACTTGATTATGTGGATCTTCTGTACAAGGAACTCTATCTAGAATGCTGGTCTGTCCATACTTCCTTTACCAATTTTCATTTGCCACACAGAAGTAAGCTGCAGAATATTCAGAATGATGTGCATGATTATTAGAACAGGAATTCTACCTAGCTAGAATGCCTTCAGAACACTTGCTGGACATCTGTCTTCCAAATACTTGACAGTTTGCTTTCAATCTTAATATTCTTGAATAGACCCTCTCTTCTTTTTGTTTTACTCAACCAGGTTTTGTACTCTTTGCTTAAAGTATAGGAGAAACAGGTGTTCACATTACTTCAAGCATCTTTATAAGACTTACTAGAGGCCCAGTGCACGAAATTCAAGCACAGGTAGGGTCCCTAGGCCTGGCTGGCGATCAGGGCCGATCTGTGGGGCGGCTGGTGGGGCGATCGTGGGGCCACCGCTGGCACTTGCCTTGGCCGGCCTGGCACCACCTGCTCGCCGGCCCCGGCTAGAACTGGGGGCAGCTCCTACATTGAGTGTCTGCCCCCTGGTGGCCAGTGCACATCATAGCAACTGGTTGTTCCACAGGTCATTCCACTGTTCAGTTGATTTGCATATTAGGTTTTTATAATATAGGATACATGATTTAAAAAATGACTAAGTTTTAAATGATCACTGGGTTTTTTTAGTAAAATATCCCAGTGATCATTTAAAATATGATCTAGAAAAAATATGAATGGTGTTTATGTTAGAGAGGAGAAAAGTAGTCCTAATCAGCATTGTAGTAGATAGCTCAGCTTAAGTAGCATAAACAGGTATTGTAGTCCTGCCTGTAACCGCTGAATGCTCTTAGGCAGGTCACAGAGCTTGTCCAAACTTATTTTCTTATTTATTAAAAGGTGAGGGAGTTTGGGTAAATGACTTCTTAGAGGCCCCTTCTGACTCTTAACTCTAACTTTGAAAGGCAAGCCAACTTGATTCAGTGGTTTGTTTTCATGCACTCATGGTATAGATTTGTGAGAATAGTAGAGAGATTTTTACTTATATTTAGTTGAATTGGTATGTATTCATTAGAATATATTAATGTTTAGCGACTGTTCAACTTAAAAATCTTTGATTTGTAGATTAATATATTCAATACCATATGCATAAAACAAGCCTGTTACTGAGCTTACATATTAATTTATCTGAGGTAAACACAGGACATTTTTTCAGTTTGTGATTATGAACAGGTTAAAATATACTCTTTAATTGTATTAAAATATAATTTAATGCAGGTTGTTTGAAACATCTGTCTTCATATGATAGCATTAGAACACTTTGATACAATAACAAACCCCCCCCCCCAAAAAAAAAAGACACTGGCTTGTTTTTTATTTCTGGATCTCTACTACTTTTCAGACACACATAAAAACCAAAGGTGTACAGGCACTGAATAGAAAATCAGTTACACAATATGTTAAGTGCTAGAAAAATTGGCAGAATTCTTCACAGTTCTCCCCATGTTCCTGAAGTTTCCCAGTGGACCTACTCATGGGATTATATTTACTTGTACTTTGTAGCCAGGCAAGAATCAAGGTGTTGTATTTCAACCAGATGTCCTGAGTTGGGCTTGCAAGATAGAGTAGCAAAGGGAGACTTGTGTTTTTCTTTACACATACCCTCTTAGGCCATCACCAGCTCCTTTCAGTCTCAAAGGGAGATCTCTCCATTTGTCAGACTTCCTAGCTCCTGAGGCCTTAGAAAAACCTCCTTGGCTCCTACCTTCCTTCCTGCCATCCTTCATTCTCTCCTCTTTACTTTTTCTTTTTTGATGTGAGTATTGAGCAATTTATTTTATTTTATTAAAGTACTAGTGCTCTGGTGCATGGATTCGTGCACATTGAAAGGAAATTAATTAGAAGGTGACCAGCGGGGCTGGACTGGGCAAGATGGCCAGACACACCCTAGAGCCAACCTCCTGTGGTTCCTCCTCAGCTGGCTGCACTTGGGGTGGCACTGTGGTTTGAAGGGCATCTGTGGAGTGAGCAGGTGGGTCTCCCTTGGCGTGGCTTGCGGGGATCGGGCTGAAACCAGTTCTCTGACATCCCCTGAGGGATCCTGGATTGTGAGAGGGTGGTTCCCGGTTGACGCACCCCAGAATAGGGCTCCCCCCTCTCTGGTTCCGGGGTGCATCACCCGAGAACCGCCACTGCCAAGTCACCACAGCTCGACAGCTCCTGCATTGAGCATCTGCCCCCTGGTGGTCAGTGCACATCATAGCTACCAGTCAGAGCTTCTGCCCCCTGGTAGTCATTGTATGTCATAGCTACCAGCCAGATGGTCAGACAGTCACTTAGCCTTTTATATATAGATATTTGGCACACAAGCCACCTTGGTTTCTTTAATCCATCTTAGGCATTGCGAATTCTTTTTTAAGTGTCAAGTTATATTTCCAACACCTTCTTTAGGCCATCTCCCTGGTTACCTCATGACCAGGGCTCCAAGGGTATGGAACCTGCTGACCTTAAAGCAGTCTGATTGCAACAGTTCTTTCTAGTGTCAAGGAAATTTGTGAAAGACTGAATGGACAAAAAAGATTATTGGGTGTCCTGACTTGTGCACTCTTCTGTGTTATGTGCCTTTCATTGATTTTGAGCTATTTAACAATTCTATAAATTATAGAAAACCAAGAGTAATGCAAAAGATTCTTATCCATAAAAATGAAAATAAATTTTGTCTAGTGTAATATAATTGGTTATTGTCTGGTAATTATTGACCAGTTTTACATCTTTTTGAAAATTCATTCCAACATTCCTAATTGACTATGGGAATCTGTATCCATTGAATTCTCCTTTGAACTGGCTGTAACATCTTACTGCTTCCCTCATTAATTGAGGTAAAAATTCTGTGGTATGTGTTAATTTTATATTTGCATAACAGTCATAATTTTACCTTTAAAAATTATTCATTAACACTCATTTGGCTTTTCACTGAGGCTTACAGATGCAAGTGGACCTCTCTTTTTACCTTTTTGTCTGAACTGCATTCAGCTCTGTTTACCATGATTTATTTTTATTTTTTTAATTAAATAAATCTTTATTGTTCAGATTATTACAATTGTTCCTCTTTTTTCCCCCATAGCTCCCCTCCACCCGGTTTCCACCCCCACCCTCTGCCCTTACCAACCCCCTACTGTCCTTATCCATAGGTGTACGATTTTTGTGCAGTCTCTTCCCAAACCCCCCACACCCCTTTCCCCCTGAGAATTTTCAGTCCACTCCTTTTCTATGCCCCTGGTTCTATTATATTCACCAGTTTATTCTGTACATCAGATTTTTAATTCACTTGGTTTTTAGATTCACTTGTTGATAGATATGTATTTATTGTTCATAATTTTTATCTTTACCTTTTTCTTATTCTTCCTCTTCTTAGAGAATACCTTTCAGCATTTCATATAATACTGGTTTGGTGGTGATGAACTCCTTTAGCTTTTTCTTTTCTTTCCTTTCTTAAGAACCAAAATAAATTTATTTACAAAATTTCTTACTTGACCAGTGAAGAACCAAGAAAAAATATACCAAGAAACAATCAACTATGACCCCACAAATAGTCTTTAACCCAGTTCATACAACACAACAACCAGAGCAGCTCCTGATAATTAGGCTTAAAAAATGTCCTTCTACATTTCCTTCAATTGAACAAGAACATACATTTAACCACAGGATCTGTATAAGTAACATCATGGTACTTGTAGACTCACTTGAGTCACAGTTTCTAGAGTGTTTTTCCCTTTCTACCTTACATAGATGTTTCACCATGTTTGTTGATTCCTTTGTTGGCTTCATTTTCTTTTTCTCCTCCTTTGCTGGTTTTCTCTTTTTCTCCTCTATTGGCTCCTTTCTCTTCTTCTTTGTCTTGAACACTGGTGTAAACTACTTTGTTATGGCCTTCACGGTTACGAGCAATTTCAATGGCAAAAAATTGTATCCTGGGAGCAAAGAGTGTTTTCCTCAGTGTAGCCTTGAGAACAATCCAGTCGCAGCAAAGTACCATAGTTGAACTCTTCTATAACCCCATCAAACTTCAAACAAAATGGCCTCCACTTCTCTTTAGCTGATACTGATTTAAGTTCTTCTGGATCCAATATATCTATCCTGATTTTCTCAAAATTTTTCCAAAATTCAGAATAGATTTGGTCATCCACTTTGGTAAGTTTCAGGAACTGTGGGTCAACTGATGAAATCAGCTTGTAGTAGACTTCAGCATGCTGCATTGCTCTCATGGCCCATGCCATTTCAATATCAGGGTCATTGCCATAAGACTCAGCTGGGAGAGAAAGAGCAGATGCCACTGATACCAGTTCCCCGGAAACCAGCTTTTCAGTTCCACCAGTCGCCTCCATTTTGCAGCTAACAAAGCCCCGCTCCACTTCCCGGAAATAACTTTACGTGAGCTCTTTCCGTTGTCCACTGGGAAGGGAGGGCCAGGAAAGAATCTCCTTTAGTTTTTTCTTATCTGTGAAGCTCTTTATCTGACCTTCAATTCTGAATGATAGCTTTGCTGGGTAGAGTAATCTTGGTTGTAGGTTCTTGCTATTCATCACTTTGAATATTTCTTGCCTCTCCCATCTGGCCTGCATAGTTTCTGTTGAGAAATCAGCTGACAATCGTATGGGTGCTTCCTTGTAGGTAATAAACTGTTTTTCTCTTGCTGCTTTTAATATTCTCTCTTTGTTTTTTGCTCTTGGCATTTTAATTATGATGTGTCTTGGCGTGGTCCTCTTTGGATTCCTTTTGTTTGGGGTTCTGTGCTCTTCCTGGACTTGTAAGTCTATTTCTTTCACCAGGTGGGGGAAGTTTTCTGTCATTATTTCTTCAAATACGTTTTCAGTATCCTGCTGTCTCTCTTCTCTGGCATCCCCATTATTCTGATGTTGGTACGCTTGAAGTTGTCCCAGAAGCTTCTTACACTATCTTCAAATTTGTGGATTCGTTTTTCTTTTTGCTTTTCCAGCTGAGTGTTTTTTGCTTCTTTTTTTTCCCCAATTTTTTTAATTAAGGTATTATATGTGTACATATCTTACCATTGCCCACCTCACCCCACTCCCATATATTCCCTCAACCCCCAGAGTTTTGCATCCATTGGTTATGTTTATATGCATGCATACAAGTCCTTTGGTTGATCTCTTATCTTCCCCACCTCTCCCTAACCTTCCTGCTGTAATTTGACAGACGGTTTGATGCTTTACTGCCTCTGTATCTATCTTATTGTTCAACAGTTTATAATGTTCTTTATTATCCATAAATGAGTGAGATCATGTGGTATTTTTCTTTCATTGACTGGCTTATTTCACTCAGCATAATGTTCTCCAATTCCATCCAGGTTGCTGCAAATGGTAGGAATTCCTTCTTTTTTATGGCAGCATAGTATACCATTGTGTAGATGTACCATAGCTTTCTGATCCAGTCATCTGCTGATGGGCACCTAGGCTGTTTCCAGATCTTAGCTATTGTAAATTGTGCTGCTATGAACATAGGGGTGCATATATCCTTTCTGATTGGTGTTCCCAGTTTCTTAGGATATATTCCTAGGCGTGGGATCACTGGGTCAAATGGGAGTTCCATTTTCAGTTTTTTGAGGAAACTCCATACTGTTCTCCACAGTGGCTGCACCAGTCTGCATTCCCACCAGCAGTGCACGAGGGTTCCTTTTTCTCTGCATCCTCGCCAACACTTGTCGTTTGTTGATTTGTTGATGATAACCATTCTGCCAGGTGTGAGATGGTATTGCATTGTTGTTTTGATTTGCATCTCTCAGATAATTAGTGACTTTGAGCATGTTTTCATGTGTCTCTTGGCCTTCCTTCTGTCTTCTTTTGAAAATATTCTATTTAGGTCCGTTGCCCATTTTTTATTGGATCATTTATCTTCCTTTTGTTAAGTTGTATAAGCTGCCTGTAGATGTTGGAGATTAAGCCTTTATCAGTGATACCATTTGCAAATATGTTCTCCCATACAGTGAGCTTTCTTGTTGTTTTGTTAATAGTTTCTTTTGCTGTAAAAAAGCTTTTTTTAATAAATATATTTTATTGATTTTTTACAGAGAGGAAGAGATAGGGATAGAGAGTTAGAAACATCGATGAGAGAGAAACATCGATCAGCTGCCTCTTGCACACCCCCTACTGGGGATGTGCCCGCAACCAAGGTACATGCCCTTGACCGGAATCGAACCTGGGACCCTTGAGTCCGCAGGCCGATGCTCTATCCACTGAGCCAAACCAGTTTCGGCTGTAAAAAAGCTTTTTATTTTGATGTAGTCCCATTTGTTTATTTTCTCTTTAGCTTCCATTGCCCTAGGGACAGTATTGGTGAAGAAGTTCTTTGGGCATATGTCTGAGATTTTGCTGCCTGTGGATTCCTCTAGTATTTTTATGGTTTCCTGTCTTATGTTTAAGTCCTGTATCCATTTTGAGTTTATTTTTGTGTATGGTGTAAGTTGGTGATCTAGCTTCATTTTTTTGCATGTATCTGTCCAATTTACCCAACACCATTTATTGAAGAGACTGTCTTGATTCCATTGTATGTTCATGCCTCCTTTGTCAAATATTAATTGAGCATAGTGATTTGGGTCAATATCTGGATTCTCTATTCTGTTCCATTGATCTACATGTCTGTTCTTGTGCCAGTACCAGGCTGTTTTGAGAATAGTGGCTTTGTAATACAGCTTGAAATCTGGCATTGAGATCCCTCCTACTTTATTCTTCTTTCTCAGGATTGCTGTGGCTATTCGGGGTCTTTTTTTATTCCAGATAAATTTTTGGAGAGTTCTTTCAAGGTCTTTGAAATATGCCATTGGTATTTTAATGGGGAGTGCATTGAATCTATAGATTGCTTTGGGTAGTATGGACATTTTAATGATGTTGATTCTACCAATCCATGAACATGGTATGTTCTTCCATCTGTTTACGTCCTCCTCTATCTCTTTTTTCAGTGTCTTGTAGTTTTCCATGTATAGGTCTTTTACCTCCTTAGTTAAGTTTATTCCTAGGTATCTTAATTTTTTTCGTGTGATGGTAAATGGGATTGCCTTTTTATTCTCTCTGTCTGTAATTTCACTATTGGTGTATAGAAAGGCCATAGATTTTTTGGTGTTAATTTTGTATCCTGCTACTTTGCCGAATTCATTTATTAAGTCTATTAGTTTTTTGACAGAGTCTTTCGGATGTTTTATGTACAATATCATGTCGTCTGCAAATAAAGACAGCTTTACTTGTTCTTTTCCAATTTGGATGCCTTTTATTTCTTCTTCTTGTCTAATTGCAATGGCTAATACTTCCAGTACTATGTCGAACAGGAGTGGTGAGAGTGGGCATCCCTGTCATGTTCCTGTTCTTACAGGAAATGTTTTTAGTTTTTGTCCATTGAGTATGATGTTTGCTGTGGGTTTATCATATATCGCTTTTATTATGTTGAGGTATGATCCTTCTATTCCCACCTTGTTGAGAGTTTTTATCAAGAATGGGTGTTGGGGTTCTCAGGAAAAAGATGGCGACCGGCAGGAAGGTAGGGAGAGAGAGAGTGTGAGTGAGGAACCCATAGAGGAGAGTGTAGACGTGTGTGGTATGTGTCTGTGTATGAGCTAGGGTCAGTTAGATTCTACAGGTCTTCCAAGGGGCTGCCTAACCGGGCAGTCCTAGACGGCGGAGCCCCGCGCACAAAGCGGACACTTCTCAGCAGCTGGTGTGGACGCGGAGACCACGCCATCTTGAGAAACAGAGCTGCCTGAGACTCGAATCCTGGCTTCTGACACAAACCAGGGCCCTGCAGCCACTGGGGACAGAGAACTGCTATCACAGCTTCTGACCAACAAACAACAAGAATCCAGACTTCCCGGCAGATTTCCGTGAGTCAAAGAGCCTATCCCCAAAACACTGAACAGCTGCGAGCAGCAGAACACCGGTCCCGTATCGGCGCAAACATTCGGATTCAAAGGAACCCTTCACTGAACCACGGAAAGGTCAGATTTTGCCTGAAATAAGGTGTGCTTTCTAATCCCCGCGGTGGGAGGGAAGCGCGCGAGCCGTGGGACCAGCGGGAACCGGGAGCTCTGTGCCTAGAAAAATCGGCGGCAGTTGGAGCTGCCGTGATCCGTGAATGTGGAGGGGGGTCCTCTGGGCTGCTAACTGAAGTGACCTCTTGGAAGCAACTCATTTTAATCTGACGAGGAGGATCAGACTAAGAATTTTCAAAGGAGTGCAGGTTTCTTAGTCTGGCGCACAGACCCACTGTCCGCGCACTTGGGCTCTTTCCGACTCTGATTACTAAGCCCAATGCATAGGAAAACCCAGGTGGAAAAACCCTGAAAGACTGCAGGGGGAAGTTGTTTTTTCGGAACCTGGGAACAGAGCTGGGTGTGACCATCGGAGAGGCAGCTGTGAGGCACACACCTCCACAAACCGGTAGTGAGTGCCATAGAGGGGAAAAAAAAAAAAAGCTAGAGAGGCCCGGAAGTCAATTCAGAAGCACTGCCACCCAGGGGCTGAAACGCTAATTGTCTCTGGTGTAATCAAAAATAAATACCAGAAATTAAGACACGGCCTGCTCAAAAAGCAGGACTGGCCTACAACACTGAGGAGCAGAGGAACGAAGCTGAACTGAAATGCCACCCAGACTGGGAAACAGACATACAAAACAGAATAATAGAGGAAGTGAATGACAGCCGCTACTGCACATTTTAGTCTTCCTATTTTTTAATTTTTAATTCTTTTTCAATTTTTTTTCAATTTTTTTATTCTAATTTTTTTTATTTTCATTTTTGGCATCTTTTACTTAAGAAACAAAATTTTTTTTCTTTTTCCTCACTCGATTATCACCTTTTTAATTATTAGATTTTTATTTTCAATCAGCATTATTATTACTATTATTTTACTTTTTTTAAAAACTTTCATTAGACTTTCTCTTTCTTTTATTTTGGGATTAGTGTCCTACATTCTATTTGCATCTTTCCCTTACCCTATCTCAACGCTAACATTTTGCCATCACTCTCCTCCTAACTTTTCCCCTTTTGGTCTTCTGCTTATCTTAACTCTTTCTGGCTTTAGATTTTCCCTACTTTTTCAGTTGACCCTCTGCTAAAATTTCACCCTACTTATATATCTAATTCCCAACCCCCTGCCCCAAAACCATACATACCTCTCTCTACGCTACCTTAAAAAAAATTATTTTTCTCTCTGGCCTTTTGTTGTTGTTTGCTTGAATGTTGATTAGATTGAATTTTTATGCTTTTTTTATGAGACTGTTTTGATTATTCTTTTTGTTTGTTTGGTTGGTTCTATTGTTTGCTTTGTTTTTGTTTGTTTTTTACTTTTGTTTTCCCTTGCCTCACTTGATATTAGTTGGTGTTGCAGTTTGTATTAATCTCCAGGCTCGTGTTGCTGGAATTTGATGGGATTAGTGGTTGTTCTAGTGGAGTCTACTCCCCATATATATAGTTTGTTCCCCTTTTCTCTCTTAGTATTGTTCTTGTCTCTCTTACTTATTTTTCTTTTCTTTTTTTTCTGCTCTTCTCCCAAGTTCAGATTCACACTCTTTTTTTTTTTGTTCTTTCTTTTTACTCTCCCTCTTCCACTCCTATTCCCTAATTTGTCTTTCTCTGGTGGTTACCTTTATTGGAGGTTATTAATATCGTGAATACAATTCTGTTCAGTGCCTTGTGTGTTGTGCCTGGTTGTGTTGTATTTTGTACCTTTAAATCAACGCCGGAGAGAGAGAGAACTATATAACCAGACATCCGGAGAAGAGAGACCATGGGGAGACAAAAAAATAGCCCCCACAGGAAAGAGAAGCAGGCATCACCAGAAAAGGAAGTAAACGAACTAGAGGCAAACAACCTATCAGAGAAAGAATTCAGAGAAATGGTCATAAGGTGGCTGAAAAGGATGGAAGACAAATTCGACAATATGAGTAAGAACCAAGAGGAAATGAAGAAGAACCAAGAAGAAATGAAAAATGACATCGCTGCTGTAAAGAACTCAATAGAAAGCATCAAGAGTAGACTAGAAGAAGCAGAGGACCGCATAAGTGAGCTAGAAGACAAGATGGAAAAAAAATACCCAATTACAACAGCTTCTAGAAACAAAAATTAGAAAGCATGAGGAGAGCCTAAGGGAACTTCGGGACAACACAAAACAAAACAACATCAGGATAATAGGGGTACCAGAAGGAAAGGAAACGGAGCAAGGAATAGAAAACCTGTTAGAAGAAATAATAACAGAAAACTTCCCTGATATAGGGAAGAAAAAACCCACACAAATCCAAGAAGCTCACAGAGTTCCAAGCAAAATGAACCCCAAAAGACCGACGCCAAGGCACATTATAATTAAGTTGGCAAACACCAACGACAAAGTAAGAATCTTAAAAGCGGCCACAGAGAGACAGACAGTTACATACAAAGGAACGCCCATCAGACTAGCAACTGATTTCTCAACAGAAACTCATCAAGCCAGAAGGGAATGGAATGAAATATACAAAGTCATGCAAAGGAAGGGTCTCAATCCAAGAATACTGTACCCAGCAAGGCTATCAATCAAAATTGAAGGTGAAATCAGGAGCTTCACAGACAAAAAAAGGCTAAGGGAGTTTATCACCACCAAACCAGCAATGAAAGAAATGCTAAAGGGTCTGCTGTAAAAAAAAAAAAAGAAAGAAATAGTAAGCAAAGAAGGAACAGAGGGGTATAGAATAAAAATGGCGACAAATAAGTGCCTATCAATAATAACTTTAAATGTAAATGGATTGAATGCCCCAATCAAAAGACATAGGGTAACAGATTGGATAAGAAAACAAAACCCATATATCTGCTGTCTACAGGAAACCCACCTCAAAAAAAAGGACGCATACAGACTGAGAGTAAAGGGATGGAAAAAGGTTTTCCAGGCGAATGGAAATGAAAAAAAAGCTGGGGTAGCAATACTTATAGCTGACAAATTAGATCTCAAAGTGAAGGACATAACAAGAGATAATGAAGGCCACTTCATAATACTAAAGGGAGAAATCCAACAAGAAGAAATAACTCTGGTAAACATATATGCACCCAACACAGGAGCACCAAGATACATTAAAAAACTCCTGGAAGATATCAAAGGAGAGATTGACAGCAATACAATTATAGTAGGAGACTTCAATACCCCACTATCACCATTGGACAAATCCTCTAAACAAAAAATCAGCAAAGAAACATCAATCCTAAATGACTCACTTTACCAGATGGAATTAATCGACATCTTCAGAACATTTCACCCCAAAGCCACAGAATATACATTCTTCTCAAGTGCACATGGGACATTTTCAAAGATAGACCATATGTTAGGACATAGGCAAAGTCTCTCCAAATTCAAGAAGATAGAAATTATATCAAGTTTCTTCTCAGATCACAGTGGCATAAAACTGGAAATCAACTACAATAAAAACAACCCAAAGAAATCAAACACATGGAGACTAAACAGCATGCTATTAAACCATGACTGGGTTACCAAAGACATCAAGGAAGAAATAAAAAACATCATGGCAACAAATGACAATGAAAACACAACAATCCAAAATCTATGGGATACAGCGAAAGCAGTCCTGAGAGGGAAGTTCATAGCTCTACAAGCATACTGCAAAAAAACAAGAAACAATGGTAATAAATTACCTAACCCAACAACTCAAAGAGTTAGAGAGAGAGCAACAAGAAAATCCCAGTGTAAGCAGAAGGAAAGAAATAATAAAGATCAGAGTGGAGATAAACGACATAGAGACCAAAGAAACAATACAAAAGATCAACAAAACCAAGAGCTGGTTCTTTGAAAGGATAAACAAGATTGATGAACCTCTAGCCAGGCTCACCAAGAAGCAAATAGAGAGGACCCAAATAAACAAACTCAGAAATGAAAGAGGTGAAATAACAACAGACCCTGCTGAGATACAAAGGATTGTTACAAAATACTACGAACAACTCTATTCCAACAAACTGGACGACCTGGAGGAAATGGACATATTCCTAGACAAATACAACCTTCCAAAACTCAAACAGGAAGAATCTAAACAGCTCAACAGGCCAGTAACTATTGAAGAAATTGAAGCAGTCATCAAAAAGCTTCCGGCAAACAAAAGCCCGGGGCCTGATGGCTTCACAGGAGAGTTTCACCAAACTTTCAAGGAAGAACTAAAACCTATCCTCCTCAGACTATTCCAAAAAATTCAAGAGGGAAGGAACACTTCCAGGCTCCTTCTATGAAGCCAGCATCACCCTAATACCAAAACCAGATAAAGACAACACAATGAAAGAGAATTACAGACCAATATCCCTCATGAACATAGATGCCAAAATCCTCAACAAAATCCTAGCAAATCAGCTCCAGCAATATATCAGAAAGATCATACATCATGACCAAGTAGAATTTATCCCAGGAATGCAAGGATGGTACAATATCCGCAAATCAATAAATGTGATACATCACATAAACAAATTGAGAGATAAAAATCACATAGTCATATCAATAGATGCAGAAAAAGCATTTGACAAAATCCAACACCCTTTCTTGATAAAAACTCTCAACAAGGTGGGAATAGAAGGATCATACCTCAACATAATAAAAGCTATATATGATAAACCCACAGCAAACATCATACTCAATGGGCAAAAACTAAAACCATTTCCCCTAAGAACAGGAACAAGACAGGGATGCCGACTCTCACTGCTCCTGTTTGACATAGTACTGGAAGTATTAGCTACCGCAATTAGGCAAGAAGAAGAAATAAGAGGCATCCAAATTGGAAAAAAAAAAGTGAAGCTGTCCTTATTTGCAGATGACATGATATTGTACATAAAAAACCCAAAAGATTCCATCAAAAAACTAATAGACTTAATAAATGAATTCGGCAATGTAGCGGGATACACAATTAACGCCAAGAAATCTATGGCATTTCTATACACCAATAGTGAACTTACAGAAAGAGAGACTAAAAAAGCAATCCCATTTAGCATCACACCAAAAAAATTAAGATACCTAGGAATAAACTTAACTAAGGAGGTAAAAGACCTATACGCGGAAAACTACAGGACACTGAAAAAAGAGATAGAGGAAGACGTAAACAGATGGAAGAACATACCATGTTCATGGATTGGTAGAATCAACATCATTAAAATGTCCATACTACCCAAAGCAATCAACAGATTCAATGCACTCCCCATTAAAATACCAACAGCATATTTCACAGACCTAGAACGAACTCTCCAAAAATTCATCTGGAATAAAAAAAGACCCCGAATAGCCACAGCAATCCTGAGAAAGAAGAATAAAGTAGGAGGGATCTCAATACCAGATTTCAAGCTGTATTACAAAGCCACTGTTCTCAAAACAGCCTGGTACTGGCACAAGAACAGACATATAGATCAATGGAACAGAATAGAGAATCCAGATATCGACCCAATCCACTATGCTCAATTAATATTTGACAAAGGAGGCATGAACATACAATGGAATCAAGACAGTCTCTTCAATAAATGGTGTTGGGAAAATTGGACACACACATGCAAAAAAATGAAACTAGATCACCAACTTACACCATACACAAAAATAAACTCAAAATGGATACAGGACTTAAACATAAGACGGGAAACCATAAAAATACTAGAGGAATCCACAGGCAACAAAATCTCAGACATATGCCAAAAGAACTTCTTCACTGACACTGCCCCTAGGGCAATGGAAGCTAAAGAGAAAATTAACAAATGGGACTACATCAAAATAAAAAGCTTTTTTACAGCAAAAGAAACCATCAACAAAACAACAAGAAAGCCCACTGCCTGGGAGAACATATTTGCAAATGCTAGCACTGATAAAGGTTTAATCTCCAACATCTACAGGCAGCTTATTCAACTTAATAAAAGGTAGATAAATGATCCAATAAAAAAATGGGCAACGGACCTAAACAGAATATTTTCAAAAGAAGACAGAAGGAAGGCCAAGAGACACATGAAAACATGCTCAAAGTCACTTATTATCCGAGAGATGCAAATCAAAACAACAATGAGGTACCATCTCACACCTGTCAGAATGGCTATCATCAACAAATCAACAAACGACAAGTGTTGGCGAGGATGCGGAGAAAAAGGAACCCTCGTGCACTGCTGGTGGGAATGCAGACTGGTGCAGCCACTGTGGAGAACAGTATGGAGTTTCCTCAAAAAACTGAAAATGGAACTCCCATTTGACCCAGTAATCCCACTCCTGGGAATATATCCGAAGAAACTAGAAACACCAATCAGAAAGGGTATATGCACCCCTATGTTCATAGCAGCACAATTTACAATAGCTAAGATTTGGAAACAGCCTAGGTGCTCGTCAGCAGATGACTGGATCAGAAAATTGTGGTACATCTACACAATGGAATACTATGCTGCCATAAAAAAGAAGGAATTCTCATCATTTGCAGCAACCTGGATGGAATTGGAGAATATTATACTAAGTGAAATAAGCCAGTCAATGAAAGAAAAATACCACATGATCTCACTTATTTATGGATAATAAAGAACATTATAAACTGATGAACAAAAAGATAGATACAGAGACAGTAAAGCAACAAACAGACTTTCAAATTACACGGGGAAAGTTAGGGAGGGGGGAGATAAGAAATCAAACGAAGGACTTGTATGCATGCATATAAGCATAAACAATGGACGCAAAACTCTGGGGGGTGAGGGCAAGTGTGAGTGTGGGGTGGGGGGGAGTAATGGTAAGATATGTACACATATAATACCTCAATAAAAAAAAAGAATGGGTTTTGGATTTTGTCAAATGCTTTTTCTGCATCAATTGATATGACTATGTGATTTTTATCTCTCAATTTGTTTATGTGATGTATCACGTTTATTGATTTGCGGATATTGTACCATCCTTGCATTCCTGGGATAAATCCTACTTGGTCATGGTGTATGATTTTTCTGATGTACTGCTGGAGCCAATTTGCTAGAATTTTGTTGAGGATTTTGGCATCTATGTTCATGAGGGCTATTGGCCTGTAATTCTCTTTCATTGTGTTGTCTTTATTTGGTTTTGGTATTAGGGTGATGCTGGCTTCATAGAAGGTGCTTGGAAGTGTTCCTTCCCCTTGAATTTTTTGGAATATTCTGATGAGGATAGGTTTTAGTTCTTCCTTGAATGTTTGGTAAAACTCTTCTGTGAAGCCGTCAGGCCCCGGGCTTTTGTTTGCTGAAAGCTTTTTGATGACTGCTTCAATTTCGTCCATAGTTACTGGCCTATTGAGCTGTTTAGATTCTTCCTGATTGAGTTTTGGAAGGTTATATTTTTCTAGGAATATGTCCATTTCCTCCAGGTCGTCCAGTTTGTTGGAATAGAGTTGTTCGTAGTATTTTGTAACAATCCTTTGTATCTCAGCAGGGTCTGTTGTTATTTCACCTCTTTCATTTCTGATTTTGTTCATTTGGGTCCTCTCTCTTTGCTCCTTGGTGAGCCTGGCTAGAGGTCCATCAATCTTGTTTATCCATTCAAAGAACCAGCTCTTGGTTTTGTTGATCTTTTGTATTGTTTCTTTGGTCTCTATGCCATTTATCTCCACTCTGATCTTTGTTATTTCCTTCCTTCTGGTTACAGTGGGCTTTTCTTGCTGCTCTTTTTCTAACTCTTTGAGTTGTCGTATTAGGTAATTTATTACCATTGTTTCTTGTTTTTTGCAATAGGCTTGTAGAGCTATAAACTTCCCTCTCAAGACTGCTTTCGCGGTGTCCCATAGATTTTGGATTGTTGTGTTTTCATTGTCATTTGTTGCCATGATGTTTTTTATTTCTTCCTTGATCTCTCTGGTGACCCAGTCCTTGTTTAATAGCATGCTGTTTAGTCTCCATGTGTGTGATTTCTTTGGATTGTATTTATTGTAGTTGATTTCCAGTTTTATGCCACTGTCATCTGAGAAGATGCTTGATATAATTTCTATCTTCTTGAATTTGAAGAGACTTTGCCTGTGACCCAGCATATGGTCTTTCTTTGAAAATGACCCTTGTGCACTTGAGAAGAATGTATATTCTGTGGCTTTGGGGTGAAATATTCTGAAGATGTCAATTAATTCCATCTGGTCTAGTGAGTCAGTTAAGATGGATGTTTCTTTGCTGATTTTTTGTTTAGAGGATTTGTCCAATGGTGATAGTAGGGTATTAAAGTCTCCTACTATGATTGTATTGCTATTAATCTCTCCCTTGATATCCTCCAGGAGTTTTTTTATGTATTTGGGTGCTCCTATATTGGGTGCATATATGTTTACCAGAATTATTTCTTCTTGTTGGATTTCTCCCTTTAGTATTATGAAGTGTCCTTCCTTATCTCTTGTTATGGCATTTACTTTGAGGTCTATTTTGTCAGATATAAGTATTGCTACCACAGTTTTTTTTCATTTCCATTTGCCTGGAAGATATTTTTCCATCCTTTCACTTTCAATCTGTGTGAGTCTCTTGTTCTGAGGTGGGTCTCTTGTAGACAGCATATATATGGGTCATGTTTTTTATCCATTCAGCCACTCGATGTCTTTTGATTGGAGCATTTAGTCTGTTTACATTTAAAGTTATTACTGAAAGGTATTTGTTTGTAGTCATATCTATTTTTGTGTCTGTATTCCTTCTTACCTGTTTATTTCTTCTTTTAACAGTATTTCCTTTAGCATTTCTTGCATTGCTGGTTTGGTGGTGATAAACTCCCTGAGCCTTTTTTTGTCTTCGAAGGACCTGATTTCCCCTTCAATTTTGATTGATAGCCTTGCTGGATATAGTATTCTTGGATTCAGTCCTTTGCTTTGCAACACTTTGTATACCTCCTTCCATTCTCTTCTAGCTTGTTGTGTTTCTGTTGAGTAATCATTTGACAATCTGATGGGTGTTCCTTTGTAGGTAACTCTCTGTCTCTCTCTTGCCGCATTTAAGATTCTCTCTTTATCATTTATATTTGCCATTGAAATTATGACATGTCTTGATGGGGGTCTTTTGGGGTTGATCCTGCTTGGCACTCTCTGTACTTGTGTAACATTTATCTTTCCCATATCCGGAAAGTTTTCTGTCATTATTTCTTCAAATAGATTTTCTAATCCCTGCTGCTCTTCTTGTCCTTCTGGCAGCCCTATTATACGCATGTTACTTCGTTTCATGTTGTCCCGAAGCTCCCTTAGGCTTTCCTCCTGCTTTTTAATTTTTTTCTCCAATTGCTGTTCAGATTGAGCTTGTTTCTGTACCTGATCTTCTAACTCACTAATTCGGTCCTCTGCTTCTTGAAGTTTACTGTTGAAACTTTCCATGGTGTTTTTGATTGTAGCTATATCACTTTTCATTTCTTCCTGATTCTTGCATAAGTTGTTGATTTTCTCATCCATCTGATGTATAAATTCCACGACCATTACTCTGAACTCTTTTTCGGTCATGTTGCAAGCTTCAGTTTCACTAATTTCCTTTCTTGGCGACTCCACGTTTTCTTTCCTCTGTGAGTTATTTCGTTTCCCCATTCTGGCTATTACCAGAAAGCTCAAGCTTCTGTTTGCGTGGACCTGGGCCGTGTGCTGTGGGGACTTCGCTCCACCCGAGTTTCACTGAAGTGCTCTGACACTAGGACGTGTGGCTGCCTTTGGTTGGTGGGAACCAGGCTTGCCCAGGGTCAGTGTCCCCAGTGTTCAGTGTGGTCTCATGTGCACACTTAGAATCAGGGGCCCTGTCTGCACCACACTGTTGGTATGTGCCAAAAATGAGATCCTTAGCATGTGCCAGGAGTCAGAGTTTCCCTGTGTCTGCACCAAGAATCGAGTGTCAGAGTCTCTGTTGCCTCATGCGGTTTTTCGTTGAGAATCAGGGTCCCTGTGTGTGCATGCACCAACAATTGGGGTCACTGGCTCTTAGTGTGAATGCGCTGTGAGTCAGGGATCCCAGGCAGCTGTGTCCAGCGTGCCATATTCCCTGAAGTGGAGCTGCGTCCTGTGTGTGCTCTCTCTACTGAGCCAAACCGGCTAGGGCTTTGCACACTCTCAAATTCCTGAAGGGGAGCTGCCCCCGTGCACTCTCCCAGATTCCCCGAAGGGGGGTCGGAGTCCATCCTGCGAGCCAAATTCCCCAAAGGGGAGCCCCTCTGTGCGCGCTCTAAGATTCCCCGAAGGGGAGCTGTGTCCTGCAAGCCAAATTCCCCGAAATTCCCCGAAGGGGAGCCCTCTGTGTGCGCTGTCAGATTTCCCTGAAGGGGAGCTGCTTCTGTCCCACACGCCAAATTCCTAAAGGGGAGCGCGTCTGTGCGTGGGCGCTCTGCAGCTTGGGTGAGGGGCGGGTCTATCAGTTACTATGGCGCTATCCACGAGCCTGTGGGGAGGGCTATAGGCTCTTTGACTCACGGAAATCTGCTGCCGGGAAGTCTGGATTCTTGTTGTTTGTTGGTCTGAAGCTGTGATAGCAGTTCTCTGTCCCCAGTGGCTGCAGGGTCCTGGTTTGTGTCTGAAGCCAGGATCCTAGTCTCAGGCAGCTCTGTTTCTCAAGATGGCATGGTCTCTGTGCCCGCACCAGCCGCCGAGAAGTGTCCGCTATGTGCGCGGGGCTCCACCGTCTAGGATGCCCGGTTAGGCAGCCCCTTGGAAGACCTGCAGAATCTAACTGACCCTAGCTCATACACACACACACACACACCACACAAGGCTACACTCTCCTCTATGGGTTCCTCACTCTCTCACACTCTCTCCCTCCCTACCTTCCTGCCGGTCACCATCTTTTTTCTTTTTTGCTTCTTTGTATTTCAAATCTTTGACTTGATTCTTTTTTTTTTTTTTCCAATTTTTTTTATTAAGGTATTATATGTGTACATATCTTGCCATTGCCCCCCCACCCCACTCCCATATATGCCCTCACCCCCCAGAGTTTTGCGTCCATTGGTTATGCTTATATGCATGCATACAAGTCTTTTGATTGATCTCTTATCTCCCCCATCTCTCCCTAACCTTCCCCCTGTAATTTGACAGTCTGTTTGATGCTTTACTGTCTCTGTATCTATCTTTTTGTTCAATTTTATAATGTTCTTTATTATCCATAAATGAGTGAGATCATGTGGTATTTTTCTTTCATTGACTGACTTATTTCACTTAACATAATGTTCTCCATTTCCATCCAGGTTGCTGCAAATGATGAGAATTCCTTCTTTTTTATGGCAGCATAGTATTCCATTGTGTAGATGTACCACAGTTTTCTGATCCAGTCATCTGCTGATGGGCACCTAGGCTGTTTCCAAATCTTAGCTATGGTGAATTGTGCTGCTATGAACATAGGGGTGCATATATCCTTTCTGATTGGTGTTTCTAGTTTCTTCGGATATATTCCCAGGAGTGGGATTACTGGGTCAAATGGGAGTTCCATTTTCAGTTTTTTGAGGAAACTCCATACTGTTCTCCACAGTGGCTGCACCAATCTGCATTCCCACCAGCAGTGCACGAGGGTTCCTTTTTCTCCGCATCCTCGCCAACACTTGTCGTTTGTTGATTTGTTGATGATAGCCATTCTGACAGGTGTAAGATGGTACCGCATTGTTGTTTTGATTTGCATCTCTCGGATAATTAGTGACGTTGAGCATGTTTTCATGTGTCTCTTGGCCTTCCTTCTGTCTTCTTTTGAAAAGATTCTATTTAGGTCTGTTGCCCATTTTTTTATTGGATCATTTATCTTCCTTTTATTAAGTTGCATAAGCTGCCTGTAGATGTTGGAGATTAAACCTTTATCAGTGATGCCATTTGCAAATATGTTCTCCCATGTAGTGGGCCTTCTTGTTGTTTTGTTGATGGTTTCTTTTGCTGTGAAAAAGCTTTTTATTTTGATGTAGTCCCATTTGTTAATTTTCTCTTTAGCTTCCACTGCCCTAGGAGCAGTGTCAGTGAAGAATTTCTTTTGGCATATGTCTGAGATTTTGCTGCCTGTGGATTGCTCTAGTATTTTTATGGTTTCCCGTCTTATGTTTAAGTCCTGTATCCATTTTGAGTTTATTTTTGTGTATGGCGTAAGTTGGTGATCAAGCTTCATTTTTTTGCATGTATCTGCCCAATTTTCCCAACACCATTTATTGAAGAGACTGTCTTTATTCCATTGTATGTTCATGCCTCCTTTGTCAAATATTAATTGAGCATAGTGGTTTGGGTCGATATCTGGATTCTCTATTCTGTTCCATTGATCTATATGTCTGTTCTTGTGCCAGTACCAGGCTGTTTTGAGAACAGTGGCTTTGTAATACAGCTTGAAATCTGGTATTGAGATCCCTCCTACTTTATTCTTCTTTCTCAGGATTGCTGTGGCTATTCGGGGTCTTTTTTTATTCCAGATGAATTTTTGGAGAGTTCTTTCAAGGTCTGTGAAATATGCCGTTGGTATTTTAATGGGGAGTGCATTGAATCTATAGATTGCTTTGGGTAGTATGGACATTTTAATGATGTTGATTCTACCAATCCATGAACATGGTATGTTCTTCCATCTGTTTACGTCTTCCTCTATCTCTTTTTTCAGTGTCCTGTAGTTTTCCGTGTATAGGTCTTTTACCTCCTTAGTTAAGTTTATTCCTAGGTATCTTAATTTTTTTGGCGCGATGGTAAATGGGATTGCCTTTTTAGTCTCTCTGTCTGTAAGTTCACTATTGGTGTATAGAAAGGCCATAGATTTCTTGGCGTTAATTTTGTATCCTGCTACATTGCCGAATTCATTTATTAAGTCTATTAGTTTTTTGACGGAGTCTTTCGGATTTTTTATGTACAATATCATGTCGTCTGCAAATAAAGACAGCTTTACTTGTTATTTTCCAATTTGGATGCCTTTTATTTCTTCTTCTTGTCTAATTGCAATGGCTAATACTTCCAGTACTATGTCAAACAGGAGTGGTGAGAGTGGGCATCCCTGTGATTCTTGCGTTCCTCTAGTCTGCTGTTGGGTCTCTGTATAATATTTTTTATTCCAGTCAGTGTATGTTTAATTTTTAGTTGGTCCCTTTTCATATACTCAATTGTCTCGCCAAATTTATCAGCCTTTTCTAGGAAATTCTTGAAAAACCTTATAACTGTGGTTTTGAACTCTATATCCAGTCGATTGTTTTTCTCCATTTTTTTTGTGTGATCTGTTTCTTTGTCTCCCCATTTTCGCTGCTTCCCTGAGTTGGTAGGGTAGCTTTGTGTGCTAGGTGTCCTATATGGCCCGGTGGCTCGGCCTCCCCAGTTACCTGAGGTGGACACTCTTGGTGCACCCCTTTGTGGACTGTGTGTACAGCCTTGTTGTAGTTAAGTCTTGATTGTTGTTGGTATCACTGGGAGGAATTGACCTCTAGGCCAATTGGCTGTGAGGATCAGCTGTGTCTACACCAGGAGAACATCAGTGCTGGAGACAGCCTTATGAGACAAGACTTGCAAAATTGCAAAAGCCTCTGTGCTCAGCTTGGATGGGGCAGAGTCTCAGGGCTAAGAAGACAGTCTTGGCTTCCCGTCAGCCCTGCCCTATTAGGCCCCTGGGTCTCAGTGTCCCTTGGTAATTGCTGCAAGCACCTCTAAGAGTAAGCCGCCCTCGAGTTTCGCCCACTGCCAGACAGTCCAGTTTCTCCTCCAATGAATCTGGATTCCTAGATTCTCGCCTGGAACTGGAATTCAGAGCAGTCAGGACCTTTCAGTTCCCTCCAGCTAGGGAAAGCCAGCGGCACACTCAGCAGTCAGTCCTCTCTTCGCACACTTGCACACATGCTTCCAGACCTCTGCCTTTTGCAGCTCCCCTGAGTTTCCACCTGACAGTCCAGATTCCCCCTATATAAGCCTGGGTCCCCAGGATCTCACCCGGAACTGGGGTTCAGTGCAGTCGGAACTGGGGTTCAGCGCAGTCGGGAGCTTTTGTCTCCTTCCTGCTAGAGAAAGCCAGCCAGGCAGTCAGCCGCCTGCACACGTTTCTCCATACCTCAACCTTTTTCAGCTTCTCTAATTCTCCATGTGCTTTCCTCTTTCCTTCTAGTTGTAGAATTGTCACTCAGCCAGCTTTCCTGTGGTTCTGGATGATGTTTGTTTTGTCTTTTAGTTGTAGTTTTGAAATTATTGTGTGAGGCAGCAGTTTAGGTGTTTACCTATGCCACCATCTTGGTTTCTCCTGAGGATCTACCATGATATTTTTTAAATCTTTATTGTTGAGAGTATCACAGATGTCTCCTCCCCCCCCCCCATTGCCTCCCTCCAATCAGCTGACGATCATATGGGCGCTCCCTTGTAGGTAACTAACTGCTTTTCTCTTGCTGCTTTTAAGAATTTCTCTTTGTCGTTAACCCTTGGCATTTTAATTATGATATGCCTTGGTGTGGGCCTCTTTGGGTTCTTCTTGTTTGAGACTCTCTGCACTTCCTGGACTTGTAAGTCTATTTTTTTTTTTTTTACCAAGAAATAGGTTTCCAATATCTTGCTCTCTTTCTTCTCCTTCTGGCACCCACATAATGTGAATGTTGATGTGCTTAAAGTTGTCCCAGAGGCTCCTTACACTATCTTCATATTTTTGGATTCTTTCTTCTTTTTTCTCTTCTGTTTTTTGCTTCCTAATATTCCAAATCATGGATTTGATTCTCAGAATCCTCTCCTCTACTGATGAATCTTTATAAAGTATTATTTATTTAAGTTAGTGTATGCTTAATCTATGACTGGTCCTTTTTCATGTCTTTGAAATTCTTGTTAAGATCCTTTTTTAAAAAAACTTTATTGTTGAGAGTATTACAGATGTCCCTCTTTTATTCTCCCAATTTTTCCCTCCAACCAGTTCCTGCCCCACTGCAGGCCTTCACCACCCTAAAGTCTGTGTCCATAGGTAATGCATATATGCATATAAGATCTTTGTTTAAGTTCTTCCTGTCCCCCACCCCCTTCCCTCTAACAATGATCAGTCTGTTCCATTTCCATACCTCTGATTCTATTTTATTCACCAATTTATTGTTCATTAGGTTTCTTATTCATTTATTTTTATTTTTAGATTCAATTGTTGATAGATATGTATTTATTGCCTTTTATTATTCATACTAGCGTTCCCGTTGCAGGAAAAATCCTGCAATAGGGTTTCCTGCTGCACTCTACCCCGCCCCGCCTCCGCTCCTCCCTTGTCCCCCGGCCCGCCTTCTCTGCCAGCCCACCCCGGTCTCCTTCCTTTTCCCCTGGCCCCCGCCCCGCCTCCGCTCCTCCCTTGTCCCCCGGCCTGCCCACCCTGCTCTCCTTCCTTCTCCCCCGGCCCCGCCTCTGCTCCTCCCTTCTCGCCCCCCCCCCCGGCTTGCTTGCTTCTCCGCAGCTTTGCTCCCTTCAGCATCGCTTGGCTTCTTTCTACGCTGTCTTGATATGCAAATTAGCCGCCATCTTTGTTGGGGTAATTTGCATACTCGTCCTGATTGGTTGGTGGGCGTGGCTTGGGCGTGGCGAAGGTGCGGTCAATTTGCATATTTGTCTATTATAAGGTAGGATTTTTAAAATATATTTTATTGATTTTTTTACAGAGAGGAAGGGAAAGGGATAGAGAGTTAGAAACATCGATGAGAGAAAAACATGGATCAGTTGCCTCTTGCACACCCCCTACTGGGGATGTACCCACAATCAAGGTACATGCCCTTGAGTGGAATCAAACCCGAGACCTTGCAGTCTGCAGGCCGATGCTCTATCCACCAAGCCAAACCGGTCAGGGCAAATGTTCATATTTTTTATCTTTTTTTCTTCTTCTTCCTCTTCTTAACCCTTTGCACTCACTTGCTTTTTTCTCGATTCCTTTATTCTAATACTAACCATGTCGTGTCACACTCGACATCCGAGTGCAAAAGGTTAAAGAATACCTTTCAATATTTCATATAATATTGGTTTGGTGGTGATGAACTCCTTTAGCTTTTTCTCATCTGTGAAGCTCTTTATCTGACCTTCAATTCTAAATGATAGCTTTGCTGGGTAGAGTAATCTTGGTTGTAGTTCCTTGGTTTTCATCACTTTGAATATTTCTTGCCACTCCCTTTTGGCCTGCATAGTTTCTCTTGAGATATCAGTTAACGGTCTTATGGGTGATCCCTTGTAGATAATTAACTGCTTTTCTCTTGATTTTTTTAAGATTCTCTCTTTGACGTTAGCCCTTGGCATTTTCATTATGATGTATAGTGGTGTGGTTCTCTTTGGGTTCCTCTTGTTTGGGACTCTCTGTGCTTCATGGACTTGTAAGTCTATTTCTTTCACCAGAGAGGGGAAGTATTATGTCATTATTTATTCAGACAGGTTTTCAATATCTTGCTCTCTCTCTTCTCCTTCTGGCACCCCCATAATGCAAATGTTGGTATGCTTGAAGCTGTCTCAGAAGCTCCTTACACTATCTTCATAATTTTTTTTCTTGTTGTTCTTCTGATTTGGTGTTTTTTACTTCCTCATATTTCAAATCATTGATTTGATTCTCAGAATCCTCTCCTCTACTGCTGGATCTTTGTAAATTATTCTTTATTTCAGTCAGTGTATACTTAATTTCTGACGAGTCCTTCTCCAGGTCTTTGGCATTCTTACTAAGATCCTTGAAAGTCTCATTAAGTCCCTTGTAGGGCTCATGAAGATTCTTGAGTAACCTTATAACAGTGGTTTTGAACTCTATATCAAGTAGTTTGCTTTCTTCCATTTCTTTCAATTGTGACATGTGTCTTTGTCTCCACATTTTGGCTGCTTCCCTGTGTTTGTTTCTATGTGTTGGGTAGAGCTGCTGTTTCCTTGAGTTGGTAGAGTGGCTTTGTGTAGTAAAGTGGCCTTTTATTGATAAGTTTGGGGCTCCCTGACCAGGTGCAGTTTGTTTGAGAGATTTTAGCAAAGTCTGAAGCCTGAGCCTGGTCACACTGTTCATATGCAAAAGCCGTTGCAAATTGGATGGGGCGGGGTCTCAGGGAATAACCAGGGTGGAGCAAACAGAAATGGCTGCCAGTCAATCCTGAGGCATAAGAACAATGACCCCTGCTAGCACCTCCATCTGTGAAAAAGTCACCCCCAAGTTACTGCCCTGATGCGATACAATCCAGTTCCTCCTCATATATGTCTGGGTCTCCCAGAGCCTCGCCCTGGTGCTTGAGCTCAGAGGAAGCAAGACCTTGTAAGCTGAGTTCATGTTCTGGCTCTTTAAGAGGAACAGCTGGATCTCTAGCAGCCTCTGTGTCACTGGACCCCAATTTTACAGCCCATAGTTACGTATTTACAGCCCATAGTTGCGTATTTACTCTTCCTAGCTCTGGGAGCCTGGACTTGGGGTCTGGTGTGGGCTGGGATCCCTTGCTCCTCACCAGTGGCCTCTGTAGAGATGACGTTCCTCCCGATTAAGAAAATGGCACACGTGGGTGTCATTCCAGCCCATTCCATGCTTTCGCCCCTCCTACCACTCTCAATGTACTTTATTATTTACTTCTCTGGTTGTAGGATTTCCATTCAGCCAGATTTCAGGTGGTTCTGGAGGATGGTTATTTTGTATTTTAGTTGTAATTTTGATATGGTTGTGGGAAGTGGCAAGTACAGGCATTTTTCCATGCTACCATCTTGGTTCCCTTGCTAAGTTCCTGAAAGTCTCCCTAAGCCCCTGAAGTTCTGATTAAGTCCCTTGAAGCTCTCCTTAAGATCCTTGAGTAACTTTATAACCATTGTTTTAAACTCTGTATCCAGTAGTTTCCTTGTTTCCATTTCTTTCATTTGTGACATGTTTCTATGTCTCCCCATTTTGGCTGCTTCCCTGTGTTTCTATGTATTAAGAAGAGCTGCTATGTCTCCTGGAATTGGTTGAGTGACTTTGTGTAGTAGGCATCCTGTAGGGTCCAGTGGCTCAGCCTCCCCAGTCACCTGAGCTGGGCACTCTAGTTGTGCCCCTGTGTGGACTGTGTGCACAGCCTTGTTGTAGTTGAGACTTGATTGCTGTTGTTGTCACTGGGAGGCATTAACCTCCAGGCCAATTGGCTGTAAGGACCAGCTATGACTACAGTGGAAGAGCAGCTGTGCAGGGGACACCCCTATGGAGCAGGACTGGCTTCAGTGGGTCTTTGGTGCTCAATGAGTATTCCCCTTGAGAGTGTCGCTTGTGGATGTGTAGAGTTGTAATCTGGTATGGTCTGAAGCTGTCCACCAGGTGAACTGACTCTTGGGTCTCCAGGGTGGGGGTGCATAGTCAGCCACTGCCTGGGGCCACCCAGCAGGAGCTATAGAGAGATCTGCAGATTCCGCCTATTTGTATCGGGTTTGGAAGTGCTCAGGCAAAGCCCAGCTGTGAAGCAAGGCAGGGCCTTGCTAGTGCTTGATCTTGGGCCTTTTATTGATAGGTTTGGGGGCCCCTGACCCAGCTTCAGCTTGTTTGAGAGATTTTAGCAAAGTCTGGAGCCTGAGCATGGACAGGCCATTCATATGGAAAAGCCACTGCACACAAGTTGGGTGGGTCTTCAAATTAGATAGGGTGGGGTCTCAGGGAATCACTAGAGCAGGCTGATGGAGACTCAGAGATGGATGCCAGTCAGCTCTGCAAATGGGGAGGTCTCAGCAGAGGAACAATGAACCCTGTGAGCACTCTTGTCTGTGTTAAATCCACCCCTGAGTTCTTGCTCCAATGCCAGAAAATCCAGTTCCTGCCTGAATGTCCCTGGTTCCTTTCAAGCTGCTGCCCCAGTGCTGGAGCCCAGAGGGATCAAGTCCAAGTAAGTTTGTGGACTGGGTTTTTAAGAGGACCGCCTGAGTCTCCAGCAGCCTCTGTGTCCCTCAGCCACAATCCCTGCTGCTTTTTACAGTCCAAAGTTATGGGGACTTCTCTTCCCAGTGTGGAACCCTGAGCTGAGGGTCTGTGTTGGGTTGGGACCCCTTGTGCCTCATTGTGGGGAGTTGGGGGGGTTCTGCAGCAGAGATATCCCTTCTGATTAAAGAAAAATGGCACACTTGGGTGTTGAACCAGCCTGTTCCACGCTTCTACCCTTCCTACCAGTTGTGATGTACTTTTTCTTTATTTCTCTAATTGTAGGTGAGTACATGCATTTACCTACACTGACATCTTGGTTTCTCCTTTTCTTGAGCATTTTAAACTCTCTACCATGATATTTTATTTAACTTTTTTAAGGAGAAGAATTCAAAACAGCAATTATATTAGCCATAACTTAAACCAATTATTTCTCCAGCAAGCTCTTCTCAGAATTCTGTTCTCTAGCTTCCACAAAATACATTTTTGGAAGAACAAATTACTTTGATAGCAAGTTTTTGGCCCCACTAGAATCTGCAGAAAGAAAGCCCTGACTTGGCCAGAATAGGACTGATCATCTCTTCAGAGGTTGGTGTGGTCCTCATAAGTCAAGTGGTAGTTCTGCCCTTAATCAGTAACTTTATGTAGAAACCATTTGTACTAGAAACTTTTCATTTCTCCATCAAATTTCAAAATTATAAAGTGCATTTAAGAGACAGCTTGGCAATGCTTCTTTAGAAATAAATGTTACTAATTGAAGAATTAAGATCAGTTATACAGATCCTTTTGGTGATGGGATTCTGAAACAGTCAATGTAAGGTGAGAATTTGTAATCAGCTGTTTGAATATAGGAGTGAAACTGGGAAAAATGGAGGACTACCTAAAGACAGAGTACAAACTAGGAAAATTATTGGGGGTTGGTTTAAAACTGAACTAGATGTCAGAAGCAAGGTCAGTGATTTCTAATTTTCTGTTTTCTGCTTATGGTTCAGCAGAAGTAAAAGAAAAGTAATTCATATGTTTGAAAATGCTTTTGATTGTCAGGTATAGATACATAAGTTAGTGGCTTGTGGTGAAAGAAGGGAAGAGGAATTTGTTCTAGTCTAATTAATTCATAACTTGATGGGCATGATAATTAGCCTTTCTGGACTTCAGTTTTTTTCTTCTGAAAAATGAATAGGTTGAACTAGGTATTCTCAAAAGTGCCTTCTAGTTCTGACCTTTTGAGTCAGCTGTAGAAGCTGAGGAAAGATAATGGCCATAACTTTCCAAAGACTGGGGGTTAAACCAAGTGGAGTTCTCCTAAACTAGGAGTGCCACACCAGGTGTTGCAGGACTAAGGCGTTTGGTCCCAAGTTCTAGTGGGTAGTAGTGACATTTAGGTCATGTAGCTCCTCTGGACTACCAGTTTCTTTCCTCTTAGTAGCCAGTCTTTTCAAAGTAATTTGTCATATTGCTAAGGGCAGCTTATTTTGCTCAGGCATGGACTTGGTGTCTCAACTATTATTTCTATAAATTTTATAGATTTGCAAAGGAGTCCATTTGTGGAAGCTTATATTTCAGTGGCCATTGCAATAAAGAATATTTAAGTCAAGCCAAGCTTATATTCCTAGAGTTAATTTGAGATATGTTCATAGAGGAAAAACAACAGTCCTAAACTGACAGAGTCGAACTATATGAAAAGAAAGGTTAAGATGTTTGTCAGGGTTGCCTACTGGATTTGGACTCCTAAGTATTCATTCATTAGTTCAGAGTTAATGAAAGATCTGTGAGCTCTGAGTGCCTAGGGCCAGTGCCCAATAATTTTTTCTTTTTTTAATTCTTTATTGTTGAAAGCATTACATATGTCCCCTTTCCCTCCCATTGACCTCTCCCAGCCTGCCCCCGCCCCCCAGCCCAGGCCTTCACCCTGCTATGTGTCCATTGGTTATGCTTATATGCATACAAGTTCTTTGGTTGATCTCTACCCGCCTCCCCTGCCTTCACTCTGAGGTTTGACAGTCTGTTCAATGTTTCTATGTCTCTGGATTTATTTTTATTCATCAGTTTATGTTGTTTATTATATTCCACAAATGAGTGAGATCATATGATACTTATCTTTCTTTAACTGGTTTATTTCACTTAGCATAATGCTCTCCAGGTACATCCATGCTGTTCAAATGTAAGAATTCTTTCTTTTTTTACAGCTGCGTAGTATTTCACTGTGTAGATGTACCATAGTTTTTTAATCCACATATCTGCTGATGAGGGCCCAATAACTTTTTGAAAGGTAGAAGGATAAATGAATGAAGTTACAAATCAACAACTGAAAGAATCAATACAAGACCTTTTGGGAAGTTTTCACTGAGACCGTTCCTTTGCAATTACACGTTGTTGACCCCTTCTGCCACTGGATATGCCACCATTTCTTTTTGATGCTATTGCATATACAGTCATACCTTGGAGCTATTGTAAGTTAGATTCCAGATCACCACAATAAAGCAAATATTGCAATAAAGCGAGTCACATGAACTTTTTGGTTTCTCAGTGCATATAAAACTTGTGTGTACAATATACTGTAGTCTCTTAAGTGTACAATAGCATTATATCTAAAAAATGTTCATGCCTTAATTTAAAAATATTTATTACTAAAACATGCAAACCAGAGATCCAAGATGGCAGCAGAGTAGGAGCAAGGTCCACTCACCTACTCCCAGGACCAAACTGGCATTACAACTAAATTATAGAATAATCAACCTGAATAACCAATTTAAGACTAGCTGAATATGTCTTATAATCAAGGATTTATAGAAAGAGCTACACAGAGACTGGTGGAAAGGGCATAAACAGAAAAGGACTGGCTCTGCTCCCAAGGGTAAAGGGAGAAATTCCAGAGGGATATCTCAGTTGTAAACATTCCCCTAGAGGTGTGTATGGGGCTTAATCCCATGCAAGGCTCCTCTGCCCAGAACGCCAGAGCCAGGAAGAGGTGCTCACTTAAAATCTGGCTATGAAAATAAGCAGAAATTCAGTTGGCCAGAGAGAGACGATAGTCTACTAGAGAAACAGGCACCCTCTTAAAAAGACAATGCATGAAATCTAGTTCACTGGGCTCCAGCAGAGGGAGGGTGGACCAAACTAGAGCTGTGTGAGGAGAGACTGGGGTTTGTGTCTCTGGGGAGAGAACTGAAGGGAAAACTGCCAGAATCCCTGTACCGAATCCATCTCCCACACCACAGACACCATCTTTCATGGTTGTAGCACTCCCCCTCCCTTATGGCATCAGCCTAGGGAAATTCAATAGCTCCACCATCTACACTCCCTATTGCCAAACCCTACAGAGCTCATGCCCTACTGAGGAGTCAGCTGCCTGGGCCAGGGTATAGAGGTCTAAGCAAACTCAAGGGGTGTCAGTGACTAACTTGGATGGCTTTGGGGTGGAGGTCATTTCCCCCACTTTCCCATGAACCTGACTGGTGCCTTCCACTCACAGGAGATCCACTAACCTCACCTTCCAGGCTCCTGGCAGCACCACCCTGCTGAGCTTGGGCTCCTGTCAGAATCTGGATGGACTGAGTTGTATAGCTCCAGGACAAGGGCCATTTTTCCCTTACATGCCCAACCAGTGAAGAACCTTCCTTTTACACAACCAAATCTTGGTCTGTTTTTGCCTGATAAACTCTGCTGATCTCACCCTACCATAAAAGTCTGAGATCACCCAGGAGGGCACAGCTAGACTTTTTATACACTGGGACTTTTGTTGAATCGCCTCAGACCCAGCACTGGCACCAAGTTTGAACCTGTTCGACTCTTTTGAACACCACTCACAGTTACCTGGGTGACTCACTAAGAACCTACCTCATGCAACTCAAGTCCTCCAGAGGCTCTTTCAGTGACTGAGCCTAATAGGCAGCCAGTAGGTGGAGGTAGACCTTGGGGTGTCTTGGGCCTTTTGCTGAACTGCCCCCGAGCTCAGTGCTGGTGGAAGCCAGCTTTGGCACACAGCTGGGTCCTTCCCACACACACCAAGGCCCAGAAGAGGCAAACACAAACTGTGGATCTCTTTGTAACTCCATCCAGTGTGCCCAGGACAAGTCACAGGCAGTGCTGTCTGACACTGACCTGCACCAGAGTCCCTCCTAAAAAGTCCCAGAACAGAAATATCAAGTGGCCAGATTCAGATAACATCAGAGCAGGGTCCAATTAGCTTCACAAGTGGCATATCTAAAGGGAGGTCTGGGAAGACACCAGACTCTGCTGAGGTGAATTGGGCTTTGGGTGTCTAGCACCTGCACAAAAGTTCCTGTACTTTCGTTAGGTTCAATTTTCACTGTCAGCCAGCCTTAAGGTCAATCCCATGCATGAAGGGTATATCAAGATTCAATTACAAAGAGAGAGAACTCATAGACATGGGCAACAGTGTGGTGATTGTGGGGGTGAGGGGAGATGGGTGGAGGTATAAGGGGATAAATGGTGATAGAAAAAATAAAATAAAATATTTAAAAGATTCAATTGCATAATGAGAGCTCACATAATCCATGCAAGGGACATTTCCAGCTCAGGTGATCAAGGAGACTGTGCCACTGAGTCCCTCAGTATACCTACTACATAAGGCCAACCTACCAAGAATTAGAGAACAGCAGATGTACCTAATACTTAGAAACAAACACAAAGAGGCAGCCAAAATGGGGAGACAAAGAATATGCCACAAATGAAAGAACAGAAGAAATATTCAGAAAAAGAGCTAAATGAAATGGAGGCAAGCAATTTACCAGATATAGAGTTCAAAAAAAGTGGTTACATGGATGCTCAAAGAACTAAGTGAACCCTTCATGAAACTTAGTGAGAGCTTCAACAGCATGAAAAAGGACATACAGCCCAGCTGGTGTGGCTCGATGATTGAGCAAGGACCTATGAGCCAAGAGGTCATGGTTCCATTCCCAGACAGGGCACATGCCTGGGTTGCGGACTAAATCCCCAGTAGGGGGCGTGCAGGAGGCAGCCGGTCAATGTTTCTCTCTCATCGTTGATGTTTCTATCTCTCTCTTCCTCTCCTTTCCTCTCTGAAATCAATAAAAACATGTTTTTAAAAAGGAGGGAGAAGTGGAGGAGGAAGAAAAGAAGGGTAAAAAGAAAACAGAGGAACAGAATTAAAAGAATAAAATGGCAATAATTACATACCTATCAATAATCACTCTAAATATAAATGGCTTAACTACTCCAATAAAAAGGCATAGGGTAGCTGAC
The DNA here is from genome assembly GCF_951640355.1 of Cnephaeus nilssonii. Taxonomy (NCBI): domain Eukaryota; kingdom Metazoa; phylum Chordata; class Mammalia; order Chiroptera; family Vespertilionidae; genus Cnephaeus; species Cnephaeus nilssonii. Next base: position 46,961,595 of record NC_137071.1, read on the forward strand.
TGATAATAAAACAAGACCCATATATAAGCCATCTACTGGTACAAGGGACCCACCTCAGAGCAACAGATACAGACTGCAAGTAAAGGAATGAAAAAAATATTTCATGCAAATGGAAATGTTAAAAAGGCTCATGTAGGAATAATTATATCAGACAAAATAGACTTTAAAACAAAGGCCAAAATAAGAGACAAAGGACACTACATAAAGATAAAGGGAGAAATCCAACAAGAGGATATAAGCCTTGTAAACATTTATGCACCCAACAAAGAAGCACCTAAATAAATAAACCAAATGTTAATGGGCATAAAGGGAAAGATAGACATTAATGCAGTCACACTAGAGGATTTTAACACACCATTAACATTACTAGATAGATCTTTCATACAGAAAATAATGAAACAATAACCTTAAATGACATACTAGATCAGAAGAATTTAATTGATATCTTCATAGTGTTTCAACTCAAAGCAGCAGTATATACATTATTTTCAGGTGCACATGGGACATTTTCTAGAATAGACCACACATTAAGATATACAACAAGTCTCAATAAATTTCTGAAGATCAAAATCTTATCAAGCATCTTCTCTGACCACAATGGTATGAAACTAGAAATCAAATACAAGAAAAAAACTGAACAACACACAAACACATGGAGGTTAAATAACATGTTATTAAAAAATGAATGGGTCAATAATGAGATAAAGGAAAAAATCAAAAGATACCTTGAGACAAATGGAAAGGAACACACAACCCAAAACTTATAGGACACAGTGAAAGCTGTCCTAAAAGGGAAATTCACACCAATACAGGCATATCTCAAAAAGAAAGAAAAATCTCAAGTAAATAATCTAACTTTACACCTAAAGGAACTAGAGAAGGAACAGCAAACATAGCCCAAAGTGAGTAGAATGAAGGAAATAATAAAGATTAGAGTAGAAATAAATGACATACAAACTAATATATATATACTAGAAGCCCAGTGCATGATTTAATCATGCACGTGTAAGCTATCTGTCCGCTGGTCGGCAGCTCCGAAGTCCCTGGGCCCCTGGGCAAGGCGGGGCGGGGGCGTGGTCCTCCTGCGGCCGGAGCCCAGGCCAGGGTCTTGCCTTTGCCTCCCTCCCAGGAAGGCTGGGGCCGCCGCCACGTGCTCCTGCGGCCCAACTGCCACCAGACTCCTCCCTGGGGAGCCTCGCCGCCTGCCCACCGCCCACCGCCTCCAAACCTCCAAAACGCCGGCTCGGCTCGCTGCCCCAGAGGCCTGTCTGTGCCGCAGCACAGCCATGGCGCAGACGCTGAGCTCGCGTTGCCGCTGCTCAGCGTCCTGCCGGCCCAATCACCACCCCAGCCACCCCGAGTCCCGCCCCCTGTGTCACCCGCTGGCCCAATCATGGGCGTAGCGGAGTGATGGTAATTTAAATATTACCTTTTTATTATGTAAGATATATATATATGATGAATAAAACCAAGGGCTGGTTCTTTGAAAAGATAAACAAGATTGATGAACTTTTAGCCAGACTCATCAAGAAACAAACAGAGAGAACCCAAATACATAAAATTAGAGATGCAAGAGGTAAAGTAACAATTGACACCACAGAAATACAAAAGAGTGTAAAAAATACTATGAACAACTATATGCCAAGAATCTGGATCACCTGGACGAAATGAAAAAAAAAATCCTAGAAAAATACAACCTTCCAAAACTGAATCAGGAGCAATCAGAAAAATATGAATAGATTTATTACAACTAATACAATTGAAGCATCCTATATAATAAAGAGTTAATATGCAAATGGTCATCACGCCCTCACGCCCTTGTGCCCTCGCACCAGGGCCGGGGGACCTAAGGCCAGGCTGGGGGACCTGAGGCCATGTCCCCTGCCCCAGTGCCAGGGCCGGGGGACCTGAGGCCATACACCTCGCCCAGTGGGGATTAACAGGAGACCTGAGGCTGCACCCCCCCACACCCGGTGGGGCTTGATGGGGGACCTGAGGCTGCGTCCCCTGCCTGGCACTGGGCTGAGGGACCTGAGGCTGTGCCCCCCACCCTGCGGGGCTTGGCAGGGGTGGGGCCAGCCAGGTCTGGGTCTCACGTGATTTTGAGGCTCACGCGGGTGGGCGGGGACTTGACTCTGGGTCCCACGGTGCACCCCAGACTCTGACAGGAGGGAGATTTTCATATACATTTTACTAATTTTCTTTCATCTCTGACACTTCTATTATAGAGAAAGGGCAACTAGCAATATAAAATATTTCCTCTAATTAATTCCCTTTTAATGTGCACGAATTTCGTGCACCAGGTCACTAGTTAAGAATAAAAAAACTTCCAACAAACAAGTCCTGGACTATATGGCTTCACAGGAGAACTTTAAAAAAAATTCAGAGAAGAACTAACACATATTCTTCTCAAACTATTTCAAAAAATTCAAGAGAAGGGAAGACTCCTGAGCTCATTTTACAAGGCTAAAATTATCTTAATTCTAAAATCAGGTAAAGACACTACAAAGAAAAGAAATTATAAGCCAATATCCCTGATGAACATAAATGCTAAAATCCTCAAAAAATATTAGCAAACAGAATCCAGCAATACATTAAAAGGGTTATACTGAATGACCAAGTGAGATTAATTCTGGGGATGCAAAGTTGGTACAATATACCCAAATCAATAAATGTAATATACCACACAAACCAAATGAAGGATAAATATCAATAGATGCAAAAAACATTTGATAAAATCCAGCACCCATTTATGATAAAACTCTCATGAAAGTGGGAATAGATGGAACATACCTCAATATAATAAAGGACATCTATGAGAAACCCACAGCCAGCATTATACACAACAGACCAAAATTAAAAGTGTTTCCCTTAAAATTGGGACCAAGATAGGGATGCTCGCTTTCATCGCTCTTATTTAACATAATACTGGAACTCTTAGCCACAGCAATCAGACAAGAGGAAGAAATAAAAGGCATCCAAATTGGAAAGAAAGAAGTAAAACTGTCATTAATTGCAGATGACATGATACTGTATATATAGAACCCTACATATTTCATGAAAAAAACTTCTAGAACTAATAAATGAATTCAGTAAAGTGGTAGGATACAAAATAAATATCCAGAAATCAGTTGCATTTTTACCAATAATGAACTATCAGAAAGGGAAACTAAGAAAAAGATTTCCATTCACAATTGCTTCAAAAAAAAAAGAAGGAAAGAAAGAAAGACCTAGGAATAAATTTAACCATGGATGTAAAAGACCTGTGCTCAGAAAATTATAAGACATTGAAGAAATTGAATAAGATACAAATAAGTGGAAGCACATACTGTCTTCATAGATAGGAACAATTAACATCATCAAAATACCCATACAACCCAAAGCATTCTATAGATTCAACGCAATTCCTATGAAAATACCAATGACATATTTCACAGAACTAGAACAAAGCTTCCAAAAATTTATATGGAACTACAAACGACCCTGAATAGCCACAGCAATTTCAAGAAATAAAAACAGCCATAGCCGGTTTGGCTCAGGATAGAGCATCGGCCTGTGGACTGAAGGGTCCCCGGGTTTGATTCCGGTCAAGGGCACATGCCTTGGTTGTGGTCTCGATCCCCCATAGGGGGCGTGCAGGAGGCAGCTGATCAATGATTCTCTGTCATCATTGATGTTTCTATCTCTCTCTCCTTCTCCCTTCCTCTCTGAAATCAATAAAAATATATCTAAAAAAGAAAGAAAGAAAAACAAAGTTGGAAGAATTATACTACCTCATATCAAATTACACTACAAGGTCAGAGTAATCAAAACAGCCTGGTACTGGCATAAAAACAGACCTATAGATCAACAGAATGGAATAGAGAGCCCAGAAATCAACCCATGCATTTACAGTAAATTAATATTTGACAAAGAAGGGAAAAATATACAAGGGAGTAAATATTGTCTATTCAATAAAGGGTATTGGGAAAATTGGACAAATACCTGCAACAAACTGAAACTAGACCACCTTCTTACACAAGAATAAACTCAAAATAGTATACATACTTAAATGTAAGACTCAAAACCATAAAGATCCTAGAAGAAAACATAGGCAGTAAAATCTTGGACATTTCTCTTAATAACATTTTTCTGATATATCTCCTCAGGCAAGAGAAACAAAAATAAAAATAAACAAATGAGACTACATCAAACTAAAAAAAATTTTGTACAGCAAAGGAAAACAACAAAATGAAAAGGCAACCTCACACTTGTCAGAATGGCTACCTTCAATAAATCAAAGAATCATAGAATATATTCACTGATGGTTCATCTGATATGGGGTCAATATCCAAAATTTATAAAGAACTAATACAACTCAACATCAAAAGCACAACAAGACAAAAACAATCCAAATAAAAAATGGTCAAAGGACCTGAATAGATACTTCTCCAAAAAGGACAAACAGATGGACAACAGACATATGAAAAAAAAAATGATCAAAGTCACTAATCATCAGAGAAATGCAAATTAAAACACAATGAGATATCACCTCACACCTGTCAGAATGGCTACCATAAATAAATCAACAAACAAGTTTTGACGAGGATGTAAAGAAAAGGGAAACCTGGTGCATTGTTGGTTGGAATGTAGATTGGTGCAGCCACTGTGGAAAGCAGTATGACATTTCCTCAAAAAATTAACAATGGAACTTCCCTATGACCCAGTGATTCCACTTCTGGGAATATATCCGACAAAACCCAAAACACTAATTTGAAAGAATATATGTACCCTGATATTTATGGCAGTGTTATTTACAACAGCCAAGATCTGGAAGCACCAAGTGACCATCAGTAAATGAGTGGTTAAAAAACGGTGGTACATTTACACAATGGAATACTACCCTGCTGTAAAAAAAAAAAAAAAAAAAAAAAGAAGAAGAAGGAAATCTTTACCATTAGCACCAGTATGGATGAACCTGGAGAGTATTATCTGGAAAGTACTATGCTAAGTGAAATAAACCAGTTAGAGAAAGACAAATGCCATATGATTTCACTTATATGTGGAATCTAATGAACAAAATAAATTAGCAAACAAAATTGAAACAGACTCAAAGATACAGAGCACAGACTGACAGCTGTTGCGGGGGTTGGGGTGGGGTGGGTGGGTGAGAAAGGTGAAGGGATTAAACAACAACAACAAAAATAAACCTCATCAACACAGACAACAGTATGGTGATTACCAGAGGTAAAAGGAGGTGAGGGGAGGTAGAAGAGGACAAAGGACAGATAAATTGTATTGGAAAAAGACTTGACTTGGGGAGGTGGGGTAAGAACACAATAAAATATACAGATGATGTATTATAGAATTGTACATTTGAAGACTATATAATTTTATTAACCAATCACCTCAATAAATTTAATTTTTAAAATACTAAGCATCTTCTGAGCCTTCAGTGAGTCATAATTCTTTCACTGCTGGAGGATCTTGCCTCAATGTTGATGGCTCATGACTGATCAGGGCGGTGTTTGCTGAAGTTTGGGGTGGCTGCAGTAATTTCTTAAATGGGGAGAGATCAACCAAAGGACTTGTATGCATGCATATAAGCCTAACCAATGGACACAGACACCAGGAGGGTGAGGACATGAGTGGGTAGTGGGGGGACAATGGGGGGGAAAAGGATACATATGTAATACTTTAATCAATAAAGAAAAAAAAGACAAGAAGTTTTCTGTATCAATTGACTCTTGCTTTCATAAATGATTTCTCTATAGCATATACGTAATGCTGTTTGATAGCATTTGACCTAAAGTAGAAAGAACGTCTTTCAAAATTGGAGCCAGTTTTCTCAAACCCTGCCATTACTTTATCAGCTAAGTTTATGTAATTTTATAAATCTTTTGTTGTCATTTTAACAATCTGCACAACATCGTCAACCAGATTCCATCTGTAAAAACAAACAAACAAACAAAAAATTTTTTGCCCTAGCTCGTTTGGCTCAGTGGATAGAGTGTTGGTCTATGGACTGAAGGGTTGCAGGTTAGATTCTGGTCAAGGACACATGCCCAAGTTGCCAATCAATGATTCTTTCTCATCATTGATGTTTCTATCTCTCTCTCCCTCTCCCTGCCTCTCTGAAATGAATAGAAATATATTTAAAACAAACAAAATAAACCATTTTCTCTCACTGAGTATGATGTTGGCTGTAGGTTTGTCATATATGGCCTTTATTATGCTAGATGTGATGCCTCTATTCCCACTTTGCTGAGAGTTTTTATAAAAAACTAGAGGCCCAGTGCATGAAAATCGTGCACTGGGGAGGGAGGTGTGTGTGTCCCTCAGCCCAACCTGTACCCTCTCCAATCTAGGACCCCTCGGGGGATGTCCGACTGCCTGTTTAGGCCCGATCCAGGCAGTCGGATATCCCTTTCACAATCTAAGACTGCTGGCTCCCAACTGCTCGCCTGCCTGCCTGATTGCCCCTAACCACTCCCCTGCCAGCCTGATCGACGCCTAACTGCTCCCCTGCCAGCCCGATTGTCCCCCACTGCCCTCCCCTGACAACCCTGTCACCCCCAAATGCCCTCCTCTGCATATTCCCTCTTTATTAGATAGGGTTTTTTCTTTAGCATATTGGACAGCCCTAACTGGTTTGGCTCAGTGGATGGAGCATTGGCCTTCAGACTCAAGGGTCCCAGGTTTGATTCTGGTCAAGGGCATGTACCTTGGTTGGGGGCACATACCCAGTGGGGAGTGTGCAGGAGGCAGCTGATCAATGTTTCTCTCTCATAGATGTTTCTAGCTCTCTATCCCTTTCCCTTCCTCTCTGTAAAAAAATCAATAAAATATATATTTTTTAAAAAGAAACATTTAAGATTCCTCCATATCTGCCTGGCTGGTGTGACTCAGTGGTTGAGACCCCAGGCTGCCACCACTGGAAGGGGATCCCACCCAGGCCAGGCTGAGACCCCAGCCCGGGCTTCCGCCCCAGTCCGGCCGGGGATGGCGCCATGGGGGGTGCATACCCCAGCCAGGCTGAGACCCCAGCCCCAGCTGCCACCTCAGCCCAGCCAGGCTGAGACCCCAGCCCAGGCTGCTGCCTCAGCCCAGCCAGGCTGAGACCCTAGCCCAGGCTGCCATATGAGCCTGGCCGGGGATGGCGCTGTGGGGGGTGCGCACCCTGGCCAGGCTGAGACCCCAGCCCAGACTGCCGCTGCTGGCCAGGGATCACAATGTGGGGGGTGTGCACCCCAGCCAGGCTGAGACCCCAGCCCAGGCTGCCACCCCTGGCTGGGGGATCGTGCAGCTTGGGTGCATGGCCCTGCCGGCCTGAGACCCCAGCCCAGGCTGTAGCCGGGGATTGCGCCAGGCACTGGCGCCTCCCAGCTGGACACCCTGGACTGCCACCGCTGGGCAGACTGGGGGACTCCGACGGGGCTAAGAGGACTGGGCGCCACCATCTTGTGACTATGGGCGCCGCCATTTTGTTGCTGAGTGATAGTTAATTTGAATATTACTCTTTTATTAGATAGGATGGGTGTTGGATTTTGTTGAATGCTTTTTCTGTGTCTATTGATATGATCATGTGATTTTTGTCTCAATTTGCTTATGTGGTTGATTACATTTATTGATTTGCAAATATTGTAGCAGCCTGGCATCCCTGTAATAAATCACACTTGGCCATGCTGTATGATCTTTTAAATATATTGTTGAATCCAATTTGCTAATATTTTGTTGAGTATTTTACATTCATCAGATATATTGGCCTGTAATTCTCTTTCTTTGTAGTATCTTTATCCAGTTTTGGGAAAGGAAAATGCTGGCCTCATTAAAAGAGCTTGGAAATGTTCCTTCCTCTTGGATTTTTTGGAATAGTTTGAGGAGGATAGATGTTAGTTCTTCTTTGAATGTTTGGTAAAACTTCACTGTGGCCCTGGCCGGTTTGGCTCAGTGGATGGAGCACTGGCCTGCAGACTGGGGGGTCCCAGGTTCAATTCCAGCTGGGGGCGAATGCCCAGGTTGTGGGCTCAATCCCCAGTGGGGGGCATGCAGGAGGCAGCCGATCAATGATTCTCTCTCATCATTGATGTTTCTATCTCTCTATCCCTCTCCCTTCCTCTCTGAAATCAATAAAGAAATATATTTAAAAAAAAAACACACAAAACTCCACTGAGAAATCTTCCAGACCAGGGCTTTTGTTTGCTTGGAGTTATTATTATTATTATTATTATTATTACTGCTTTAATTTCATCAGTTGTTATCACCCCATTCATGTTTCTCTGATTCTTCCTGATTGAGGTTTGAAAGGTTGTATTATTCTAGGACTTTGTTCATTTTGTCCAGGTGGTCCAGATTCTTGGCATATAGTTATTCATAGTATTCTTCTTACAATCTTTTTTATTTCTGTGATGTCATTTGTTACTGCACCTCTTTCATTTCTGATTTTATGTATTTGGGTTCTCTCTCTTTGTTTCTTGATGAATCTAGCTAAAGTTTCACCAATCTTATTTATCGTTTCAAAGAACCAGCTCTTAGTTTCATTGATCTTTTGTGTTGTTTTTTTTGTCTTTATGCATTTCTTTCTGCTCTGACCTTTATTATCTTTCCTTCTACTTACTCTGGGCTTTTCTTGTTGTTCTCTGTCTAGTTCTTTAAATTTCAGGGTTAGATAGTTTATTAGTGCTTTTTCTTGTTTCTTGAGGTAGGCCTGTAATGCTATGAACTTCCCTCTCAGGACTGATTTCACTGTGTCCCATACGTTTTTGGATTTTGTGTGTTCAATTTCATTTGCTTCCAGGAAGTTTTTTATTTCTTCCTTGATCTGATTGGTAACCGATTCATTGTTTAATAACATGCTATTTAGCCTCCATGTGTTTGAATGTTTTTGTGTGTTTTTATTGTAGTTGATTTTTAGTTTCATGCCATTGTGTTCCAATAAAATGCTTGATATGGTTTCAATCTTGTTGAACTTGTAGAGACTTGTTTTTTGTCCTAAAATGTGGTCTATCTTTAAGAATGTCCCATGTGCACTTGAGAAGAACATATATTCTGCAGATTTGGGGTGAAATGTTCTGTAAATGCCAATTCTATCTGATCTAGTGTGTCATTTAGAGTCACTGTTTCCATATTGATTTTTTTTTTGGTCTGGAAGATCTATCCAGTGAAGTCAACAGAGTGCTAAAGTCCCCTACTAAGACTGTGGTGCTGTTGATCTCCCTCTTAAAGTCCTATGTAATTTTTTTATGTGTTTAGGTGCTCCTATATGGGGTATATACATGTTTACTAGGGTTATGTCCTCTTGTTGGATCGATCCATTTCAATTGTTATGACCTTCATTTTGAAGTCTACTTTGTTATATATGAGTATTGCCATCCCAACTCTTTTTATTTCCATTTGCATGGAAAATCATACTCAATGAGCAAAAACTAAAACCATTCCCTTAAATACAGTAACAAGACAGAAATGTCCACTTACCCCATTCTCATTCAACAATGTACTGGAAGTCTTATACACAGCAATCAGAAAAGAAGAAAAAATAAAAGGCATCCAAATTAGAAAAGAGGAAATAAAACTGTCATTATTCACAAGTGACATGATATTGTACATAGAAAACCCTAAAGACTCCACCAAAAACTACTAGATTTAAGAAAAGAATTTGGCAATGTATCAGGATACAAAATTAACAGCCAGAAATTGATGACATTTTGATACACCAATAATGAATTCTCAGAAAAAGAAACTTTAAAAAAATCCCATTTACCTTGGCAACAAAAGATATACTTAGGAATAAACTTAACCAAGGCACTAAAAGATTTCTACTCAGAAAACAACAAGATATTGAAAAAAAGAGATGGAACAAGATATAAACAAGTGGGAGAATATACTGTGTTCATAGAATCAACATTATTAAAATGTCAATACCACCAAAGCAATCTATAGATTCAATGCAATCCTTATTAAAATACCAATGGCATATTTCACAGGTCTAGAACACATACTCCAAAATTTTATATGGAACAAAAAAAGACCCCAAATAGCTGCAGCAATCTTGAGAAAGAAAAACAAAGTTGGAGGAGGGTCACAGTACCAGATATCAAGTTATACTACAAAGCCACTGTAATAAAAATCGCCTGGTACTGGCACAAGAGCAGGCTTACAGACCAATGGATCAGAACAGAGACCCCAGAAATTGACCCACACCTTTACACTCAATTAATATTTGACAAAGGAGGCATGAACATATAATGGAGTAAAGACAGTCTCTTCAACAAATGGTGATGGGAAAACTGGACAGACACATGCAAAAAGATTAAACTAGACCACCAACTTACACCATACACAAGAATAAACTCAAAATGGATAAAATAGTTAAATGTAAGTCGTGAAACTATAAAAATCTTAGAAGAAACCAAAGACAGCAAAATTTCAAACATTTCTCAGCAATGTGTTTGCCCTTACATCTCCTAAGGTAAGGGATGCAATGGAGAAAATAAACAAATGGGACTACATCAAAATAAAAAGCTTCTGCACAGCAAAAGAAATCATTAACAAAATGAAAAGGGAGTCCACTGTATGGGAAAACATATTTGCCAATGGTACATCTGATAAAGGGTTACTTTCCAAAATATTTAAATAATTCATACAAATTAACAAAAGGAAGACAAACAACCCAATAGAAAATGGACAAAGCACCTAAATAGACACTTCTCCAAAGAGGACATAGAGAGGGCCAAGAGACATATGAACAATGCTCAAAGTCACTAATCATCAGAGAGATGCAAATTAAAACATCAATGAGGTACCATCTCACACCAGTCAGAATGGCTATCATTAACAAATCAACAAACAGCAAGTGCTGGTGAGGATGCAGAGAAAAGGGAGCCCTAGTACACTGCTGGTGGGAATGCAGACTGGTGCAGCCACTGTGGAAAACAGTATGGAGTTTCTTCAAAAAAATAAAAAATGGAGCAGTTCGTAACTAGCCAGTGCTGCTGGGACCCACTGTTTTCGCAGAGTCTGCTCCCGGCCAGTCATGGGGCTGCTGGAGCTATGCGAGCAGGTGTTTGGCACCTCTAACCCAGCGGTCTGCAAACTCTTTAGTTAACAGAGCCAAATATCAACAGTACAACGACTGAAATTTCTTTTGAGAGCCAAAAACCGACTTCTGCGCATGGGCCACGAAGTTTCAATCGCACTGTACGTGCGCGCCTGCACGTGGTATTTTGTGGAAGAGCCACACTCAAGGGGCCAAAGAGCCGCATGTGGCTCGCGAGCCGCAGTTTGCCGACCACTGCTCTAACCTTTACCTTTAGAGCTGGGTGTGTGGTTCGAGGAGGTGTCCCTGCAAGTGCACACGGACTGGGTGGGTGAGGACGACAAGGAGGGTGCCATCTGCCGCTTCCAGATCCTCGAGGAAAGTCTACTCCCTTCTGAGTGACAAGGAGCAGAAAGCAGTATATGATGAGCGGGGGACAGTGGATGAAAATTCTGATGTGCTCAACCAAGGTGGGGACTGGGAAACTTATTGTAGGTTACTCTTTAAAAATATATCTCTAGAAGACATTTTTTTTTAAAGACATACAAATGAAATGAAGAAGAGCTGGCTTATATTAAACAGGCTTATCTGGACTTCAAAGGGGACATGAGTAAGATCATGGAGTCTGTGCTGTGCATGCATTACACAGAGAAACCCAGGATAAGGAACATTATTCAGCAAGCCATTGATGCTGGAGAAGTCCCATCCTATAAGGCCTTTGTCAAAGAATCGGAGCAAAAGATGAATGCTAGGAAAAGGAGTGCCCAGGAAGAGGCTAAAGAAGCAGAAATGAGCAGGAAAGAGTTAGGACTTGATGAAGACAGAAGGATTGGCAAAAAGAAATGGACAATTTTCTGGCTCAGATGGAAGCAAAGTACTGCAAACCTTTCTAACGAGGAGGGGGAAAAAACATCTCTCAAGAAAGAAAAGAAATAATGGAATTTTCTCTTCAAAGGTCGTTAGGGGTTAATTAATGCCATTGTAGAAAAGATAAAGTCAAGATCCAAAAACAAAAGTCAATTCAACCGTTGAGAAAAACTCTTTTCCACCTAAACTATTCAGATTGAGTACGTAAACCAGAGTCTCTCAACCTGAACTTATATCCTAGAAATCCCCTAACATTCTGTGAAGTCCAGTCCTCTTATGGAGGAATTTGGTGATGGTCATTGAGGAAAGAGGGGGAGGTTGGTATATTTCTGGCAGCACTTGCTTCTGTGGATCTTTTGTACAAGGAACTCTATCTAGAATGTGGATCTGTCCATACTTTCTTTACCAGCTGTCATTTTGCCAGACAAGAGTGAGCTCCAGAGTATTCAGAGTGATGTGTGTGTTTATTAGAACAAGTATGCTACCTGGCTAGAATGTCTTCAGAACACTTGCTGGACATTTGTCTTCCAAATATTTAACAGTTTGCTTTCAATCTTAAAACTCTTGAATAGATCCTCTCTCTCTCTCTCTCTCTCTCTCTCTCTCTCTCTCTCTCTCTCTTTAATTCAAACAGGTTTTGTACTCTTTGCTTCAAGTGTAGGAGAAACAGATGTTCACATTACTTCAAGCGTCTTTATAAAACTTAATACATGATTAAACTAAATGAGTAAAAAAAAAATGGAACTGCCATTTGACCTAATGATCCCACTTCTAGGAATATATCCTAAGAAACCAAAACACCAATCAGAAAGAATATATGCATCACTATGTTCATAGCAGTGCTGTTTACAATAGCTAAGATCTGGAAATAGCCCAAATGCCCATCAGTAGATGAGTGGATCAAAAAGATTTGGTACATTTACATGATGGAAAGCTATGCAGCTATAAAACAGAAGGATCTCTTACCCTTTGAGACAGCTGAGTATTACCTGGAGAGTATTGTGCTAAGTGTTCATATGATACTTGTCTTTAACTGTGGAATCTAATGAACAAAATTAACTGATAAACAAAATAGATCTAGAGACATAGCTGCATGGAACAGACTGACAAATTGCAGAGGGAAGGGGAGTGGGGTGTGGGAAGAAAGTAACCAAATAACTTATATGCAGAATAGAGGCCTGGTGCACGAAATTCATGCAATGTGGGGGGAGGGGGCGTTCCTCAGCTCAGCCTGCGCCCGCTTGCAGTCCTGGAGCCCTTGGGGAGCAGGCCTAAGCCATCAGTCGGACATCCTTAGAACTACTGCAGAGGCAGGAGTGGCTCCCGCCACTGTCGCTGTGCTCGCCAGCATGAGCCTGGCTTCTGGCTGAACAACATCCCCCCTGTGGGAGTGCAATGACCACCAGAAGGCACTATGGGGACACTCTAGCTAAGGGTCTTTCCCCTGGTGGTCAATGCGCGTCATAGCTACCTGTAGTTCTGCTGTTGTGTCAATTGGCATATTAGCTTTTTGTTATATAGCTATGCATAACCCATGGACACAGACAATAGTATAGCAACACCTGAGGGTGGCAAGTGTGGGGAAGGGGTGAATGGATAAAAAAAGGGCAACATCTGTAACATTTTGAACAATAAAGATAAAATTTTAAAATTCTTTTCTGTGCTCATCCATAAGAAGTTAACTCCTCATCCATACAATCTTATCATGAGATTGCAGCAATTCAGTCACATCTTCAGTTTCACTTCTAATTCTAGTTATCTTGCTATTTCCACCCATCTGTAGTTCCTTCCTCCACTGAAGTCTTGAATCCCTCAAAGTCATCCATGAAGGTTGGAATCAACTTCTTCCAAACTCTTGTTAATGCTGATATTTTTTACAACTTCCTATGAATCATGAATGTTCTTAATGGCATCTAGATTGATGAATCCTTTCCAGAATGTTTTCAATTTACTTTACCCAGATCCATTAGAGGAATCGAATGTATTCTTTAAGTAATGAGATTTTAAAGTCAAAGTTGCGCCTTGGTTCATGGGTTGCAGAGTGAATGTTGAGCTAGCAGGCATGAAAACAACATTTATCTCATTGTACATCTCTATTAGTGCTCTTATCAATGAGCAATAATATTTGGAAAGGTATCTTTTTTCCTAATCAGTAGTTCTCAACAATAGGCATAAAATATTCAGTAAACCATGTTTTAAACAGATGTGCCATTATCCAGGTTTTGTTCTATTTGTAGAGCACAGACAGAGTAGATTTAGCATAATTTTTAAGGCTCCTAGGATATTCAGAATCATAAATGAACACTGGCTTCAACTAAAGTCACCAGCCCCTAACAAGTGTCAGCCTGTCCTTTGAAGATTTGAAGCCAGGTATTGGCTTCTCCTCCCAGTTACAAAAGTCCTAGATGCCATCTTCTTCTTCTTCTTTTTTTTTAATATATTTTATTTATTTTTTACAGAGAGGAAGAGAGAGTAATAGAGAGTTAGAAACATCGATCAGCTGCCTCTTGCACACCCCCTACTGGGGATGTGCCCCCAACCAAGGTACATGCCCTTGACTGGAATCGAACCTGGGACCCTTGAGTCCGCAGGCCGACGCTCTATCCACTGAGCCAAACCGGTTTCGGCAAGATGCCATCTTCTTCTGATATAAGGCTGTTTCATTTACATTGAAATTCTGTCATTTAGTGTATCTACCTTCATTTACTATCTTAGCTAAATCTTCTTGATAACTTGCTGCAGCTTCTAAATCAGCACTTGCTGCTTCACCTTAAACCCCATGAACCAGCTTCTTTTCTTAAACTCCACGACCCAGCCTCTGTTAGACTTTTCTCCGGCAGCTTCTTCATTCTCTCAGCGCTCATAGAATTGAAGAGAGTTGAGGCCTTACTCTGGATTAGGCTTTGGCTTAAAGGAATGTTGTATCTGGTTTGATCATCTATCCAGGCTATTAGAACTTTCTGCATATCAACAATAAGGCTGTTTTATTTTATTATCACTGGAGTGTGTCCACTGAAGTAGCATTTTTAATTTCCTTCAAGAATGTTTCCTTTGAGTTTATAACTTAACTAACTGGTGCAAGAAGCCTATCTTTTAGCCTATCTCGACTTTCGGCATGCCTTCCTCAGTAAGTCTAATCATTTATAGGTTTTGATTCAAAGTGTGACTCTTTCTTTTGCTTGAACACTTAGAAGCCACTGTAGGGTTATTAATTGGCCTAATTTCAATATTGTTGTGTCTCAGGGAATAGAGAGTCCCAAGGAGAAGGAGATGGGAACAGCCAGTTGGTGGAGCAGTCAGAACACATAAAACATTTATGAATTAAGTTTGCTATCTTATATGAATATGGTTCATGGCTCCCCAAAATAATTACAATAATAGAATCAAAGATCACTTATCACAAATCACCATGACAAATATAATAATAATGATAAAGTTTGAAATATTATGAGAATTACTAAAATGTGACACAGAGACATGAAAACAGCAAACACTGTTGGAAAAATAGCACTGATAGACTTGTTCCATAGCGCTTGTAATCTCCTAGGTCTCTATTTTCTGCTGATAGAATTTTCTTATTTAATTTTGTTATTTTAAAGATCTACTTTGGCTTGGCTACATACAGTAGCATACCTTCCAATTAGACGGTAAGATCATATTGGGATGAGGGTAGGGTACCAACCATTTAACATCTAATAGATTTCATCTTGAAAATTACAGAAAACTCCTTATTTGGGGGGCTTATGGGTGCACAAAATAAGTAATTCATTGTAGCCTAATGGAAAGAATGTGGACTTTTCTTTTTTTTTTCTCAATCCCCCTCCCTCACACCCAGCAGCCCTCCCCCACCCCAACAGCTTTCATCTTGTTCTCTATCTGTGATTGTGTCACTATTTTGCCTATTAGTTCATTTCATTCATTAGATTCCAGAAATGTGTACCTTTCAATAAGGACTGGAATCCTAACACTACTATTTACTAGCTAGGGGACATTAGGCATGTTACTTCACTTTTCTCTGGGCTGTGTTCTTTTGTTTTGTTTGCTTTTTGATAGTTTGTTTTTTGTGTGTTTTTTAGCATGTAAGAAAATGAGCAATTAACCTCAAAAATTCTAAGATTAAAAGATAAACATATGTAACTTTGCCTAGAATAGTGCCTGGCACGTAGTAGGTATTCAATGCAGAGTAGCTATTATCTTAATATCTTACATTTGTGTAACACTTCTCATTTTAAAAAGCCTCCTCCCATACCTCCTCCTCCTCCTCCTCCTCCTCCTCCTC
This sequence comes from Cnephaeus nilssonii, assembly GCF_951640355.1. Classification (NCBI taxonomy): domain Eukaryota; kingdom Metazoa; phylum Chordata; class Mammalia; order Chiroptera; family Vespertilionidae; genus Cnephaeus; species Cnephaeus nilssonii. Next base: position 46,977,755 of record NC_137071.1, read on the forward strand.
CTCCTCCTCCTTCTTCTTCTTTTTCTTCTTCTTCTTCTTCTTCTTCTTCTTCTTCTTCTTCTTCTTCTTCTTCTTCTTCTTCTTCTTCTCTCTCTCTCTCTCTCTCTCTCTCTCTCTCTCTCTCTCTCTCCATATATATGTACCCATATGTCTATATTAGACATTGGTGCCCTAAGACTCAAGTTAAACTGCTCAACTTGGCACTTATATTTAGGCACTGACTATTCATCTTGAACCTAGCCTTGCTTCCGTGCTTCCTATCCTTTCAGAAGCCAGTCTGTTCTCCTATCGATTCTTTTCCTGGGTTTTTACTTAGCAAGTGCTAAACAGGTAAGAGAGGTGCTTAAATTCTAACAATAGGCTGTTTACTTTTTATTTTTTAGCCCAGGACTAGTTTTCCCAAGTTATTTAGAGGAAAGTCTTCGAAATGGGGTAATTTGTAGCTTTTCTCAATATTTGAAGACCCTGAAACTCTTAGGACATTACACTACCCAACACCTAGGAGTGTGCCTGTGAGTCTGGCCCAGCTCTGAGGAGGAGGGATAAGGCCTTTTAATGGTACTTTGCTGTTATACTGCATTTGTGAAAAACAGACCTCTTATTTCTCAAAAATGGTGTTCTAATTATAGATAGTATTAATTCTTGGTTTTGTTAACTGTTGTATCCCCAGCACTTAGACTAGTGCCTGGCATATATCAGGAACTCTATGAATATTTGTTGAATGGATGTAATACTTAAATAAGCCAAAACCAATAGTATCCTCTCAATGTAATCTAGTGGTGTGGAGTGTGGGGATAGCTGGAGCTAGTTTGGGAAAGTTATTATAACTTTATAGTGTTCCAAATCCTGTCTCAGTTCACTTTTCCAAGAGCCAAGATTAAATCCTAAGAGTGCCAGACTCTCCCAGGCTCAGATCCTTAAATTTGTTCTCTAATTCTGACGAGGAAATGCATATATGGGCACAGTCAATAAACTGTTTGGCTAGAAGCTAGATCAAATGGAAAACACAAGTGTGATGGACAAATATGGCAGTTTAGTAATAAAAAAGAACTCTAGCCTCTGACTGTGTTACCTTGGATAAGTCATTCTATCACTCTGAGCTTCAGTCTCCTTCCCTGTTTAATAAAGGCAAATGGCCACTCTACCACACATAGTTGTTTGGAAGATATGAGAACCTGTAAAGACACTACCAAAGATTTTCTCTTTTTAATTTATTTCTTTTGTTTATTTATTGAATTTACTAGAGGCCCGGTGCACGAAATTCGTGCACGGAGGGGGGTTGTCCCTCAGCCCAGCCTGTACCCTCACCAATATGGGACCCCTCAAGGGATGTCCGACTGCCCGTTTAGGCTTAAACGGGCAGTCGGACATCCCTCTCACAATCCAGGACTGCTGGCTCCCAACTGCTTGCCTGCCTGCCTTCCTGATTGCCCCTAACTGCTTCTGCCTGCCAGTCTGATCACCCCCTAACCACTCTGCTGCCAGCCTGTTTGCCCCCAACTTCCCTCCTCTGCCGGCCTGGTCACCCCTAACTGCCCTCTCCTGCAGTGTTGATCACCTCCAACTGCCCTCCCTTGCAGGCTTGGTCCCTCTCAACTGCCCTCCCTTGCAGGCCGGGTGCCTCCCAACTGCCCTCTCCTGCTGGCCATCTTGTGGTGGCCATCTTGTGTCCACATGGGGGCAGGATCTTTGACCACATGGGAGCAGCGATATTGTGTGTTGCAGTGATGATCAATCTGCAGATTACTCTTTTATTAGATAGGATAGAGGCCTGGTACAGGGGTGGGGGCCAGCTGGTTTGCCCTGAAGGGTTTCCCGGATCAGGTGGGAGTTCCCTTGGGGCGTGGGGCGGCCTGAGCGAGGGGACTGTGGTGGTTTGCAGGCCGGCCACGCCCCCTGGAAACCCAAGCAGAGGCCCTGGTATCTGGAATTTATTTATATTCTACAATTGAAACTTTGTAGCCTGGAGCGGAGCCAAGCCTGGGGCTCCCTCCGAAGCTGGCAGCCGTTTGTGTTGGGGTTATAATTGAAACTTTGTTGCCTTAAGCGGGTGGGCCCGGCCAGGGTGTGCAGAAAGCTTTGCTTCCCCTGTTGCCAGCGGCAACCCTGGCCTGCTCTCTCAAGCTCCATTCTGCCGCCATTTGTTTGAATTTGTTTACCTTCTATAATTGAAACTTTGTAGCTTGAGTGGAGGCTTAGGCCTGGCCAGGACAGGCGGAAAGCTTGGCTTCCTCTGTTACCTAGGAAACCTTGCTCTCTGTGGCTGTAGCCATCTTGGTTTGGGTTAATTTGCATGCTCGTTCTGATTGGATGGTGGGCGTGGCTTGTGGGTGTGTCAGAGGTATGGTCAATTTGCATATTTGTCTATTATTAGATAGGATTGGAGTGGCATTGGTTCACAAAACCATACAGATTTCAAGTGTACAACTCAATAAAACATCATCTGCCCACTGCATCATGTGCCCATTGCCCCAAGCAAAGTCTCTTTCTGTCTCCATCCCACCCCTTTTATATTCTACTCTGCCCAAAACTGCATCTGTGACTACACTGTGCTCCTGATGTGACATGTAGCAATGATTCTATGGACTATGCAGTCTGTTTCTAGTCTACTTGGTGACTTGAGTGGTGGAACTGACATCATTGCAGGGGATAGATGCAAATGAAATTCTAAAAGCAACAAGGTTTTCTATATTTGAATGAAAAATTCTTCTCATGAAGTGAGAGCCTCCCCATATGCTCATCCACCCGTCAGTAGCCAAAGACTTTACTGCAAAAATGAATATTCCATGTTAATGTTGTGCCATCTTGCTCCCTTACAGCAAGAAGAATTTTTATCTTCTTATTATTGCTTCATGGATTTATGCAAATATTTCTTTGACAGCCATTAAATGCAGACCCTTTCTGCCTTCAAAATCCTGCTTAAAATTCATCTTTGGAGTGTCTTTAATCCATTAACAAAGATTTGCTAAGCACCTACTTGAAGTAGGCCCTGTTGGGGCTAAGACAGGTCTCTCCTTTCTTTGAGGAGAACTGGCTATAATCTGGGGGAAATGGGACCCTTGCACAGAATGGGGGAATAATTAGCAATTGTGAGTCCCATATATTGAGTGCCAGAGGACTTGAATAGGTAGTGTCCTGGTGGGAGAATTGTGGGAAGGCAGGGTCAGGAGAAGGAACTTGAGCTGGGCCTTGAAGAATGTGCTGACTTTACTAGTAAATAGGCAAAGGGGAAGAGAAAGGGAAGTAATGTCAGCAGAAGGCAAAGAGGCAGGAATGTAGATGTTTATTCTAGACAATGAGAGCTGCAGTTATGCAGAGGCATAATTTTGTCGAGCCCTAGCAACAACACAGCTGAAATGGGAGTTTAGGGCCAGATTGGAGGACCTCGAATGTCAGGCTAAGGAGGTGTGTTACTGTTCTGTATTCAGTGGGAAGTTATTAAGGGGTACTGTACAAAAGAATCACCTGATGGGACCAAAATTTAAGCATGTTTATCTAACCACAATATGCCCAGTGGCCTTGGAGTTGGGTCAAAAAGGTGATGGCAGCATCAGCCAGACTGATGAAAGAAAAATCTCTGACTTAGAAATAGGAAGATGGCTGCCGACAGGAAGGCAGGCTGCAAGATAGTGTGTGAGTGAGAGAACGAAAGGAGAGTGTGTGGACGTATGTGGAGTGTCTATTTGTGAGTAAAGGACAGCTATATTCCAAGGGACTGTTGGGGACTGCCGGACAGGGCTCCCCTAACCAGGCAGCCTCCACTGCTGGTGAAATCTCTCCCGGAGCGACCAGTTCTGCCGCAGAGACTGCGCCATCTTGAAGGGGAGAGTGGCTGTGATCGGAAGCCTAGCCTTACCTTCAATCGGGAAGAATCAGATACCTCTCACGGGACCCTACAACCACAACACCCAGGGATCAGCAGCGAGCCCACAAACACTGGGTCTCAAGCAGCGCGAATATGAGGACCCAGAGGAGCTCTGCACTGTCTCACAGAGAGGTCAGATTTCGTCCAGAGAAAGGTGAGGTCTGCGATCCAGGATGAAGGGAGAAATGCATGCACCAGGATCTAGAGGTTCAGAGGAAGTCTGTGCCCCACAAAGTCTGTGGATGTAGGGGCCAGCATAGTGTGTGAATGAGGAAGGAAGTCCACAGGGCTGCCGACAGAAGGGAACTCGAGAAACAACCCATAGCTAGGCTGGGCACAAAAAGGCAGCCTGAAGCTTTACCAGTAAACAGGCTGCGCTGTGCCAGGGGAAAAAGACTTGCACAGAGACGTGAGCCCAGTTGCACCCAGTGCCGGAGATAAAAAGTTGTGAGTTTGCACACTTACTCTGGCTCTTTTCTCTTTAAATCCTTGCTTTTGATTACTAAGCCCAGTACATAGAATCACCCAATTAAAAACACTCTCAGAGACTGCAGGGGAAAGTTGTTTTTGTGGAACCTGGGGATCAGAATGGGAAGAAATGATCAGAAAACCAGCTCTGGGGCAGTCCATACCCCTAAACCAGTATTGAGTGCAGCAGGGAAAACAAATTCTAAATACTGGATAGAGAGGACTTATAGCTCCGGATGTCAATACAGAAACACTTCCACCCAGGGGTTGAATCACAAACTGACTCTTGTGTAAATACAAACACAGGCAGGTTGAGTAACAAAGAAATACTGCCTGCTTGAAAACAAGATTGTGGCTTATGACACAGAGAAGCTGTGGAATGCAGGGAAATTTAATACTGTCCTGACTACCTGACAGGAAACAGGTGTGCAAAACAGAAGAGTAGAGGAAGTGAATGACCTTCACTACTGCACATTTTTATTTTTTATCGTTTACTTAAGAAACTAAATATTTTTCTCGGTTGATTTTACCTTTTAATTATTATATTTTTATTTTTAATCAGTATTATTACTACTATTATTTTACCTTTTTTAAAGTTTCATTTTATTTTCTCTTTATTTTATTTTGGGATTAGTGTTCTACATTCTATTTTCATTTTTCCTTTAGCATCATTTTACTATATCTCAACTTTACCTTTATGCCAACACTCTCTTGCTCACTTTTCCCCTTTTGTTGTCCTGTGTCTCTTACCCTATTCCTGCCTTAGATTTTCCCTATTCCTTCTTTTTGCCCCTGTTAAAAATTCATCCCACTTATATATCTAATTTCCAATCCCCTGCTCCAAGTCCATATACAGTTCTCTTCTCTTTCTTCACTATCCATTTTTCTCTCTTCTTTTTTTTTGTTTTATATATATATTTTTATTTTGCTTGGTTTTGCCCTTCTTTGTCTCTGTCCTATTGTTGTTGCTTGATTGATTATTGATTAGACTAGAGGCCCAGTGCATGATTGAATCATGCACGTTTAGGGGGGGAGCTGGGTGCCTGTCCGCTGGTGCACCAGGCCTTTCAGAAGCCTCCGGTGGGGCGGAGCCTTCTGAAAGGCCTGGTGCCTGAGCAGACAGACACCCAGCTCCCACGCTTTTGCTTTTGATCGCTGGTGCACCAGGCCTTTCAGAAGCCTCCAGCGTGGCAGAGGCTTCTGAAAGGCCTGGTGCCTGAGAGGACAGGCACCCAGCTCCCACGCTTTTGCTTTTGATCGCTGGTGCACCAGGCCTTTCAGAAGCCTCCAGCGCCACGGAGGCTTCTGAAAGGCCTGGTGCCGGAGCGGACAGGCACCCAGCTTCCACACTTTTGCTTTCGATCTCGGGGGAGCTGGGTGCCTGTCCGTTAGTGCACCAGGCCTGGAGCGGACAGGCACCCTGCTCCCACGCTTTTGCTTCTGATCGCTGGTACACCAGGCCTTTCAGAAGCCTCCAGCACTGTGGAGGCTTCTGAAAGGCCTGGTGCTTGAGCGGACAGGCACCCGACTCCCACACTTTTGCTTTCGATCTCAGGGATCTAGATGCCTGTCCGCTGGTGCCGGAGTGGACAGGCACCTGGCTCCCACACTTTTGCTTTCGATCTCGGGGAGCTAGGTGCCTGTCTGCTGGTGCACCAGGCCTTTCAGAAGCCTCTGCCCTGCCGGAGGCTTCTGAAAGGCCTGGTGCCTGAGCAGACAAGCACCCAGCTCCCCCGCTTTTGATGGTCCACGGCGGGACGTGAGCTCGCTGCCTCAGAGGCCCTTTCTGTGCCACAGCATAGCCATGGCACAGACGCTGAGTTCGAGCCGCCGCTGGCGACGTGAGCTCAGCGTCCCGCCGGCCCAATAAGCCACCCCGGCCACCCTGAGTCCCGCCCCCCCCCGCGCCTCCTGGCCAATTGCGGGCATAGCAAAGGTATGGTCAATTTGCATATTTGTCTATTATTAGGTAGGATTGCTTTTTTTTGTTTGTGTAATTGTTTCTCTCTCTCTTTTTTTTTTGCTTCTGTTTTTCCTCTCCTTGCTTGTTATTAGTTGTTGTTTTTAGTTTGCATTCATCTCTGGATGTTAGTTGTTTGAATTTTTTTGGATTAGTTGTTCTATTGAGTTTTCTCCCCATATAAATAGTTTTTCCCACCTTCTTTCTTATTCTCTTGCTTTTCTTTCTTACTTTTTTTTCATTTTCTCAATATCATTTTTGCACTCTTTTTTATCCCCTAATTCTCTTTTCTCAGGTGGTCACCTTTATTTGGGGTAATTAGTATTGGGAATACATTTGTGTTCAGTGCCTTGTGTGTTGTGCCTTGTTGTATTGCATTTTGTGCCTTTAAGTCAACACAGGAGAAAGAGTGCTACATAACCAGACACCTGGGGAAGAGAGATTATGGGGATACAAAACAACAACAACAACAACAACAACAACAACAACAACAACAAAAACAGCCCACATATGAAAGGAAAGGAGGCATCACCAGAAAAGGAAATAAATGAAATAGAGGCAAGCAATATGTCAGAGAAAGAATTCAGAGAAATGGTCATAAGATCGCTGAAAAGGTTGGAAGACAAATTCAACAATATGTGTAAGAAACAAGAAGAAATGAAAATGACATCACTGCAATAAAGAACTCAATTGAAAGCATCAACACTAGACTAGAACAGGTGGAGAACTGCATCAGTGAGCTAGAAGACAAGGTAGAAAGAATTACCCAAGCAGAGCAGCATCTAGGAAAAAAAATCTTAAAAAACAGGAGGAGAGCCTTAGAGAACTTTGGGACAACACAAAATGAAACAACATCCGAATAATAGGGGTACCAGAAGGAGAGGAAAATGAGGAAGGAATAGAAAATCTGTTTGAAGAAATAATGACTGAAAACTTCCCTGATATAGGGAAGAAAAAATCACACAAATCCAAGAAGCTCACAGAATACCAAACAAAATGAACCCCAAAAGACCAATGAAAAGTCACATTGTAATTAAATTGGCTAACACCAATGACAAAGTAAGAATCTTAAGAGTGCCCAGAGAGAGAGACAGAAAGTTACCTACAAAGCATCCCACATCAGACTATCAACTGATTTCTCAACAGAAACACATCAGGCCAGAAGGGAATGGAATGAAATATACAAAGTCATGCAAAGGAAAGTTCTTGATCCAAGAATACTGTATCCAGCAGGGCTATCAATCAAAATTGAGGGTGAAATCAGAAGCTTCACAGACAAAAAAGGACTAAGGGAGTTTATCACCACCAAACCAGCAATGCAAGAAGTGCTAAAGGGTCTGCTGTAAAAAGAAGAAATAGGAAGAGAAGGAACACAGCATAGAAAATAAAAATGGTAAGAAAGAGAAAAAAAATAAAATAAAAATAAAAATGGTGACAAACAAATACCTATCCTATCTAATAAAAGAGTAATATGCAAATTAACCATCACTCTGCTACACCCACAAGCCATGCCCACAGGCCACACCCACCAGCCAATCAGGAGCGAATATGCAAATAAACCCAACCAAGATGGCTGTGGCCACAGAGAGCAGGAGGGAGGCTTGAGTTTCCCAAACAATGGAGGAAGCCAAGCTTTCTGCCTGCCCTTGCCTGGCTAGGCCTCCACTCCAGGCTACAAAGTTTCAATGATAGAAGATACATAAATCAAAACAGAAATGGCGGCAGCTACGGAGCTGGAAAGAGCAAGAGGCTAGGGTTGCCCCCAGCAATGGAGGAAGCCAAGCTTTCCGCACACTCTGGCCAGCCCAGGCCTCCGCTTAAGGCTACAAAGTTTCAATTATAGACGGTAAATACATTCCAACAGAAATGGCTACAGCGAAGGAGCAAGCAGAAGGCTTGGCTCCACTCCAGGCTACAAAGTTTCAATTGTAGAAGATAAATAAACCCCAGATACCAGGGCCTCTTATTGGGTCACTGGGGGGCGTGGCCGGCCTGCAAACCACCACAGGCCCCTCACCCAGCCTGCCCCACGCCCCAAGGGAACCCCAACCCTGATCCGGGACATACTTCAGGGCAAACCAACCGGTCCCCACCCATGCACCAGGCCTCTATCCTATCTAATAAAAAAGTAATATGCAGATTGACCATCACTCCAACACACAAGATGGCTGCCCCCATGTGGTCAAAGATCTTGCCCCCATGTGGACACAAGATGGCCACCACAAGATGGCCAGCAGGAGAGGGCAGTTGGGAGGCACCCGGCCTGCAAGGGAGGGCAGTTGAGAGGGACCAAGCCTGCAATGGATGGTGGTTGTGGGTGATCAGGCCAGCAGGGTATGGCAGTTGGGAGGGTCCAGGCCTGTAAGGGATGGCAGTTATGGGTGATCAGGCCAGCAGGTGAGGGCAGTTGGGAGTGACCAGGCCTGCAAGGGAGGCCAGTTGTGGGCAATCAAGCCTGCAGGGGAGGGCAGTTAGGGGTGACCAAGCCGGCAGAGGAGGGAAGTTGGGGGTGACCAGGCCTGCAGGGTAGGGCAGTTAGGGGCAAAAAGGCTGGCAGGGAGCAGTTAGGCATCAATGAAGCTGGCAGGGGAGTAGTTAGGGGGTGATCAGGCTGAGAGGCAGAAGTGGTTAGGGGCAATCAGGAAGGCAGACAGGCGAGCAGTTGGGATATAGCAGTCCTGGATTATGAGAGGGATGTACGACTTCCTTTTAGGCCCGATACCATTGGGCAGTCAGACATCCCTTGAGGGGTCCCAGATTGGAGAGGGTGCAGGATGGGCTGAGGGACACCCCCTCCCCCGTGAATGAATTTTGTGCACCGGGCCTCTAGTCAATAATAACTTTAAATGTAAATGGATTTAAGGCCCCAATCAAAAGATAGGGTAGCTGAGTGGATAAGAAAACATGACCCATATATCTGCTGTCCACAGGAAACCCAACTCAGAAAAAATGACTCACACAGACTGATGGTGAAGGGATGGAAAAAAGTATTTCAGGTGAATGGAAATGAAAATAAAGCTGGTGTAGCAATAATTGTATCTGACAAATTAGATCTCAAAGTGAAGGACATAACAAGAGATAAGAAAGGCCACTTCATAATACTAAAGGGAGCAATCCAACAAGAAGTTATAACTCTGGTAAAAATATATGCACCCAATACAGAAGCACCCAAATACATAAAAAGAACTTCTGGAGGATATCAACGGAGAGATTGACAGCAATACAGTCATAGTAGGGGACTGTAATGCCCCACTACCACCATTGGACAAATCCTCTAAACAAAAAATCAGCAAAGAAACATCAATCCTAAATGACACACTAGATCAGATGGAATTAATTGATATCTTCAGAACATTGCACCCCAAAGCCACAGAATATACATTCTTCTCAAGTGCACATGGGTCATTTTAAAAGATAGACCATATGTTGGGACAGAGGCAAAGTTTCTTCAAATTTATGAAGATAGAAATCATATCAAGCATCTTCTTAAATCACAATGGCATAAAACTAGAAATCAACTACAATAAAAACAATTTAAAAAATCAAACATCTGGAGGAAAAATAGCATGCAATTAAACAATGACTGGGCTATGAGAGAGATCAAAGACGAAATAAAAAGCATCATGGCAACAAACGACAATGAAAACACAACAATCCAAAATCTATGGGACACAGTAAAAGCAGTCTTGAGAGGGAAGTTCATATCTCTACAGGCCTACCTCAAAAAAACAAGAAACAATGGTAATAAATTACCTAACCCTACAACTCAAAGAGTTAGAAATAGTGCAACAAGAAAAGCACAGCATAAGCAGAGGGAAGGAAATAATAAATATCAGAGTGGAGATAAACAACATAGAGACCAAAAAAAAAAATACAAAAGATCAACAAAATCAAGAGCTGGTACTTTGAAAGTATAAAAAAGATTGATGAACCTCTAGCCAGGCTCACCAAGAAGCAAAGAGAGAGGACCCAAATAAACAAAATCAGAAATGAAAGAGGTGAAGTAACACCCGATCCCACAGAAATACAAACGATTATGAAAAAATACTATGAACAACTCTATTCCAACAAAATGGACAACCTGGATGAAATGGACATATTCTTAGAAAAATAGGAGCTCCCAAAACTCAACCAAGAAGAATTTAAAAATCTGAATAGGCCAATAACTACTGAAGAAATTGAAACAGCGATCAAAAATCTTCCAGCAAACTAGAGCCCTGGTCGGGACCACTTTACAGGGGAGTTCTACCAAGCATTCAAAGAAGAACTGAAACCTATCCTCCTCAGACTATTCCAAACAATTCAAGAGGAAGGCACACTTCCAAGCTATTTCTATGAAGCCAGCATTACCCTAATCACAAAACCAGATAAAGACACCACAAAAAAAAAGAGAACTACAGGCCAATATCCTTGATAAACATAGATGCTAAAATCCTCAACATAATTCTAGCAAGTCAGATTCAGCAATACATTAGAAAGAGCATACACCATGACCAAGTGGGATTTATCCCGGGGATGCAAGGATGGTACAATATCCACAAATCAATAAATGTGATACATCACATAAACAAACTGAGAGACAAAAATCACATAATCATATCAATTGATGCAGCAAGAACATTTGACAAAATCCAACACCCTTTCTTGATAAAAACTCTCAGCAAAAGGTGAATAGAGGGATCATATCTCAACATAATAAAAGCCCTTTATGACAAACCTACAGCCAACATCATACTCAATGGGCAAAAACTAAACTCATTTCCCCCAAGAAAAGGAACAAGACAAGGATGCCCACTTTCACCACTCCTGTTTGACATAGTATTTGAAGTACTAGCCATAGCGATCAGACAAGAAGAAGAAATAAAAGGCATCCAAATTGGAAAAGAAGAAGTAAAACTGTCCTTATTCGCAGATGACATGATAGTATACATAGAAAACACCAAAGACTCCATCAAAAACTACTAGACCTAATAATTGAATTTGGCAATGTAGCAGGATACAAAATTAACACCCAGAAATCTATGGCCTTTTTATACACCAATAATGAACTCATAGAAAGAGAAATGAAAGAACAATCCCATTTACCATTGCACCAAAAAAATTAAGATACCTAGAAATAAAGTTAACTAAGGACGTAAAAGACCTATACTCAGAAAACTACAGGACATCGAAAAAAGAGATAGAGGAAGACATAAACACATGGAAGAATATACCATGTTCATGGATTGGTAGAATCAACATCACTAAAATGTCCACACTACCTAAAGCAATCTATAGATTCAATGCAATACCTATTAAAATACCAATGGCATATTTCAAAGATTTAGAACACACTCTACAAAAATTCATCTGGAATAAATTAAAAAAAAAAGACCCCGAATAGCCACAGCTATCTCGAGAAAGAAGAACAAAGTTGGAGCGATCACAATACCAGACATCACGCTATATTTCCAAGCCACGGTTCTCAAAACTGCCTGGTACTGGCATAGAACAGACATATAGACCAATGGAACAGAAGAGAGAACCCAGAAATTGACCCAAGCCATTATACTCAATTAATATTTGACAAAAGAGGCAAGAGCATACAATAAAGTCAAAACAGTCTCTTTAATAAATGGTTCTGGGAAATCTGGTCAGATACATGCAAAAAAAAAGTGAAACTAGATCACCAACTTACACCATACACAAAAACAAACTCAAAATGTCTAAAGGACTTGAACGTAAGGTGGGAAACCATAAAAATCCTACAAGACTACATAGGCAGCAAAATTGCAGACATATGTTTTAGCAATATCTTTACAGACACAGATCCTAGGGCAAGAGAGACTATGGAGAAAATAAACAATTGGGACTACATTAAAATAAAAAGCTTCTGCACAGCAAGAGAAACCATCAACAAAACAACAAGAAAACCCACTGCATGGGAGAACATATTTGCCAATGTTATCTCCGATAAGGGTTTAATCTCCAAAATTTACCAGGAACTCATACAACTTAACACAAGGAAGATAAACAGTCCAATCAAAAAAATGGCAAAGGATCTGAATAGACACTTTTCGAGAGAGGACATTCAGAAAGGCAAGACACATATGAAAACATGCTGAAAGTCACTAATCATCTGAGAGATGCAAATCAAAACAACCATGAGGTACCACCTCAAACCTGTCAGAATGATTATCATTAACAAATCAACAAATGACAAGTGCTAGAGTGGATGTGGAGAAAAAGGAACCCTCCCTCACTGTTGGTGGGAATGCAGACTGGTGCAGCCATTGTCGAAAACAGTATGGCATTTCTTTAAAAATTTAAAAATGGAACTGCCATTTGACCCAGTAATCCCACTTCTAGGAATATATCCCAAGAAACTAGAAACACCAATTAGAAAGGATATATGCACCCCTATGTTCATAGCAGCACAAATCACCATAGGTAAGATTTGGAAACTGTCTAAATGCCCATCAGCAGATGAGTGGATTAGAAAACTATGGTACATCTACACAATGGAATACTACGCTGCTATAAAAAAAGAAGGAATTTCTACCCTTTGCAGCAGCATGGATTGAACTGGAGAACATTATGCTAAGTGAAATAAGCCAGTCAGTGAAAGAAAAATACCACACGATCTCACTCATTTATGGATAATAAAGAACATTATAACCTGATGAACAGAAAGATAGCTACAGAGGCAGAGAAGCATCGAACAGACTGTCAAGTTACAGCGGGAAGGCTGGGGGGAGGGAGTTAAGAGATCAACCGAAGGACTTGTTTGCATGCATATAAGCAAGACACTGGGGTGGTGGGGTGAGGGCATGTGCCGGGGGTAGGGGATGCCGGGGAGGTCAATGGTGGGAAAAAGGAGACATATGTACTACTATTTGTAATACTTTAAACAATAAAAAATAACAACTCAAAAAATAAAAAGAATCTCTGATTTTCAGCTGGTTTATTACTCTGCCACTCCAGAAATCTCAGTCTCCATGTATCTAGTTCTATGAAGCTGAATTTTGGATCTGTCAGTAGCTAGTAATGTTTAGAAGACAGTACGGAATTTTTGAGCCAAACTTGGATTTGAATTTCAACCCTACCACTCAGTTATAATGTGAATTTGGGCCAGCCATTCAACCTCTCTGTTAAATTTCTTCTTTTTTTTTTCATCTGTGAAATGTTTATAATACTGACCTCACACAGAAGTTAAGAAAGTGTGGCACATAGAAGATAAATGTTCAACCAATTTTCCTTTCTTGCCTCCTGCTCTAGTTAGCTGTGTGTGGCCCTTTTGCATATCTTTCTATGGGGGATTTACCTCATGTAAAATGAAAGAAATGTTCCTTCTGGAACATCTAGAAGAAAAGTCCTTGCTTATCCAGTGACACATCTGTCCAGTCCTCCTTTTTACTTCCTCTTCCTCTACTAGGGGAGGAATCCAATCATTCTATCAACAAATGTTTATTGAGAATCTATTATGTGTCAGGAACTATTCTTGGTTTGGTAGATAAAACAGTGACCAAAAACAGACAAAAATCTCTGCCCTCATGGAAAAGATATTCTAGGTGTGGCTGTAGGGAGTTATACAATAAAACACACACATATACAATATGTCAGATGGTGATAAGTGCTAAGAATAAAAACACAGCAAAGGAATGGGGTGGAGAGTAATGAGATACTGGTCAATAAAAGTTTTGATAAGGTGACATCTAAGAAGAGACTTAGAAGAAGTAAGGGAGAACCCTATATTTTGGAGACTAGCATTTCAGGCAGTAGGATATAAGGGAGCATGATTTGCAAGTTCAAAAAACAGCAAAGAGGTTACTTGTGTCTGGAGCAGAGTATAAGAATCGCTGTAGGAGAGGAGCCCAGGAGGTGACCACTGATCAGATCATGCAAGGCATAAGCACATTTGAGGGGAAAAGAGCTTTGGTTTTGGTCATGTCAAGTTTAAGATGTCTATTACACATCCAAGTAGAAATGCACAGGAGGAAGTTGGATATACAAATCATGAGTCAAGAGAGGGTGATGGGGAATACAAGGGTTCTATCTCAAATTTTAAGAATACAACAAAAAGAGGCAGGCATTTGGCAAGGGCAAAGGTATGTAGATGCTTTTGTGCATTTATGTCATTTTTTTTAATACTGTTACATGTTTTTCCTGTCATCTCCTTTTGATGCAAGTCTTTTAGACAGCAGGAACTAGCATTTACCGTGTATTTATTATCTGCCAGACACTTTGACATATAGCATCCCATTTAAGCACAGCTATCTTACAAAGCACATGCTGTCATTTCTGTTTTACAGATGAAAAATTGAGGCTCTGCAAGACAGGCAAAAATTACTTGTCCTGAGTCACACAGTTGATAAGTGAATATGCTGGAATTCAAACCTGAATCCAAGTCCTACGCCCACATTCCTCCTGATTATCTGCTTATCCCTAAGTGGGTCAGAGAGTTGTCCCTGTGATCTATGTGTCAATTATTTGTTCTGTGGATTAACCAGAGCTATGAGGTATTTAAAAAAAGTTCCTGCCTAACTCGTTATCATATTCCACCAGAGGTTGTCAACTCATTTTGAATGTTTATTATTCAGGTATTGTCAACTAATATTATTTTAATTTTAGGCCCAGACAAACAAAATTAGGAAGGGAAACTTGATGCAACAGAAATCCAATGAAGCACTACAAACCAAAGGTATTTAAATTTCTGAATTATTTAATTTTCGGAATTGTCCACAACTCTAACACTACACAAATAAGATGATGATCACACAGTTGTCATGTGGCTCAATTTCCTTTATATATTTCAATAATGTGTTGTACAGCTCTGCACACAGTAGGTGCTTCATAAGTGGGACTGACAGGCAATGCTTGGCCCAGTTTCCCTTTTAGAATTCTAGGTAGTCTAGGTTATAGCAGCAGGCTTTATGCCCCATTTATTTGACAAATAATACTGGTGCTCACTATCTGGTAAGTACTATGCTAGGTACTGGGACTACCAAAATGGAAATAACATGGTTTTTACCATCAAGGAGCTCAAGGTTTGGTGGTAAAAAAGTTTGTGAAAAATTAAACAACAACAATTTAATAAGGGATATCATTGAGATATGCTAATGATGCAGAGAAGGTATAAAGGAAAAATATGTTTAAAGTGCATTGTGGGGCCATACCAGAGGGAATACATGATTTGTTTATTGAAGAATACATCAGGTTTCAAGGTGGGGGGCATTCCTGGATACCCCCCCCACACACACACACACACACAGTCTTTGTGAAGACACAGAAATGTGAGACGTGTCAACAAATTTAGTATGTGGGACTATGGTTTCCTTGTAGGATGATGGAAGATGAGATTGGAAGACAGATTATAGATCATGCTAAGGAGCTGATTTTTTTCCTACAGTAAATGGGGCCATAAAGGTAAGATAAATGAGTGACAAGGACAGGTAATAGACACTAGAAGAAGGAGATGGGGATGACTGTGTAGAACTTGGTTGATCACACTTGTCTCAAGGGAGCAGTTGGCCAGCTGACTGAAGCCATATGGGAATGTGGATCCACTATTAGAGGTTTTCTGATTTTTTAAAATATAGAAGCAGGGAATCTGGATTTTTTAAATGTAAAATCTTCTGATTTCTAAAAGCTGACAATTAATTCTTTTAACTCAAACACACATCTGTTTGCTGGATGTGACTGGGAGGCTGTCATTTTGAGACCTCTGCTATAGGAGATGGGATACATACAGAAGTATAGAAGCTAACTGAATTAACACTCTAAAAAATAACCATGGAGATGAGAAAATGGCAGCCAAATAGACATACCTGTCATGCACCTTGTCACAGGGCAAGATTGGAAATAAAATTAAATTGGAGAACATTCACCTGGAATTACCAGCTGAGGAGGAGACATATCAAGGAAGCACAGAAAACGTCCAGAGACTGGTAGGAAAGGTGAGTTCATGAGAGGAGCTGACCCAGCTTCTAAGGGTGGCAGGCCCACAGGCCAGTGGGATAAGAGAGAACTCCTGGCAATGGGAGGGTTTGTGCCCTCAGAATATAGAGGCCTGGAACCCAGGGTGGGCTCCACAACCTGGAGCACCAGAGCCAAGACCAGCAGCCCACATAACATCCAGCCATGAAAGGTAGCAGGGTTTCTGGCTGCAGTGGAGTCTGGAGCTGGTAGACTTGAGCAATGTGGAGAGAATGCCACAGTTTCATGTTATTTTTTAAAATCCAGAGCACAGGAGTTTTCATTTGCATCTACTCCATAACTCAAATAAGGGGCATTCCTAGAGCACTGAGCTCAGGAGATCTAAGAGACTGCACCACTGGGTGACACAAAACACCTACTACATAAGGCCACCCCACAAAGTCTGGGAGGCATAGCAGTTTGATCTAATACATAGAAACAATTACAAAGGGACAGCAAAAATGGGGCCACAAAGAAACAACCCCCAAATTAAAGAAATGGAGGAATCACCAGAAAAGTAACTATGAAATGGAGACAAGCAATTTGTCAGATAAAGAATTCAGAGTAATGGTAATAAGGGTGCTCAAACAATTCTGTGAGAACTATAAGCAACTTAGTGAGACTTATAAGGAAGCTAATGAGAGTTATAAGGGTCTTAATGAGAGCTACACCACCTTGAAAAGAGAAGTTGAAACATTAAATAAGAATCACTTGCAAACAAGGAAAGACATAGCTGAACTAAATAACACCCTGGAAGGATTCAACAGTAGACTAGAAGAAGGTGAGGACCAAACAGTGAATTAGAAGACAAAGTAGAAAAAACACCCATTCACAGCAGCAAATGGAAAAAAATTAAAAAGCAGGAGGAGAGTCTAAGGGAGCTCTGAGACAACATGAAATGTAACAACATTCACATTATAGGGGTGCCAGAAGGAGCACAATCTGAGCAAGAAACAGAGAACCTGTTTGAAGAAATAATGTCAATTTCCCTAAACTGATGAAGGAAAAAGTCACTTAAGTTCAAGAAACACAGAGAGTCCCAATCAAAATGAACCCCCAAAGACCCACACCTAGGCACATAGTAATTAAATGGCAAACATTAAAGACAAAGAATCTTAAAGGCTGCAAAAGAGAGACAGAAAATTACCTACAAAGGGGCTCCCATTAGACTGTCAGATGACTTGTCAATAGAAACAGTTCAGGCCAGAAGGGAATGGCATGAAATATACTAAGTAATGCAAACCATGTGACTGAACCCAAGACTACTTTATCCAGCAAGGCTATCTTTCAAAATTGAAGATGAAATAAAGAGCTTCACAAACAAAAAGGCTAAAAGAGTTTTATTACCACCAAACCAGCAATGCAAGAAATACTACAAGGATAAGCATAAGAAGAAATAGAGATAAAGAACACATGCATAAAGAATAAGAATGACAATAAATAAGTACCTATCAACAATAACCTTCAATGTAAATTACTTAAAAGCTCCAATCAAAAGACATAGAGTAGATGAATGGATAATAAAACATGACCCATATATAGACTGTCTAAAAGAGACCCACCTCAGAACAAAGGACTTATACAGAATGAAAGTGAGGGATGAAAACAAATTTCCAGGCAAATTTTCCAGAAATGAAAAAAAGCTGGGGTAGCAATATTCACATCTGACAAAATAGACTTCATAGTGAAGTCTATAACAAGAGATAATGAAGGACACTTCATAATACTAAAAGGATTGATCCAACAAGAGGATATAACTCTGGTAAACATATATGCAACCAATATAGGAGCATCCAAATATATTTTAAAAATTCGGGAGGATTTTAAGGGAGATATAAACAGAAATACAATCCTAGTAGGGGATTTAACATCCCATTGACATCACTAGATAGATCTAGGCAAAAAATAAACAAGGAACCTGTGATCCTAAATGATACACTAGGTCAGATGGAAATAATTGATATTTTTGGAACATTTAACCCCAGGGCTACAGATTATATATTCTTCTCACATGCACATGGGACATTTTGTTCTTTCTTTTTTCCATATCTTCATTGTTGAAAGTATTACATACGTCCCATTTTTTCTGCCACTGACCCCTTCTAGCAGCCCCAACCTTCCACCCTAGGCCTTCACCACTCTATAGTATGTGTCCAGGGGTTATGCATATATGCATACAAATTCTTTGGTTTAATTTGTTACCATCCACCCACCTACCCCACCTTCCCTCTGAGATTCCACAATCTGTTCAAAGCTTCTATGTCTCTGGATCTATTTTGTTTATCAGTTTATTTTGTTCATCAGATTCCACATATGAGTGAGATAATGTGATACTTGTCTTTCTCTGACTAACTTATTTCGTTTCACTTAGCATAATATTCTCCAGGTCCCTTCATGCTGTTTCAAAAGGTAAGAGTTCTTTTTTTACAGCTGCATAGTATTTCATTGTGTAAATGTATCACAGCTATCTTATGCACTCATCTACTGATGGGCAATTGGGCTGTTTCCAGATCTTAGCTATTGTAAATTGTGCTGCTGTGAACATAGGGGTACATACATTCTTTCTGATCAGTGTTTCAGATTTCTTAGGTTATATTCCTAGAAGTGGGATCACTGGGTCTAATGGCAGTTCCATGTTTAATTTCTTGAGGAAACTCCATTATGTTTTCTATAATGGCTGCATCAATATGCATTCCCACCAGTAGTGTACTAGGGTTCCCTTTTCTCCACATCTTTATCATCACTTGTCATTTGTTGAGTTGTTGGTAGCCATTATGACAGGTATGAGGTGATACCTCATTGTCATTTTAATTTGCATTGCTCTGATGATCAGTGACTTTGAGCATTTTTTCATATGTCTCTTGGCCATCTGTATGTCCACTTTGGAGAAGTGTCTATTTAGGTTCTTTGTCCATTTTTTAAAATGGATTATTTGTCTTCCTTTTGTTAAGTTGTATGAGTTCCTTATATATTTTGGATATTAACCCTTTATCAGATGTGTCATTGGTGAATATGTTCTGTCATACAGTGGGCTCAGTTTTCATTTTGTTGATGGCTTTTTTTTTCTGTGCAGAAGCTTTTTATTTTGATGTAGTCCCATTTGTTTATTTTCTCCTTAGTTTCCTTTCCCCTTAGGAGATGTATCTGTAAAGATACTGCTACGAGAGCCATGTCTGAGATTTTGCTGCCTATGGTTTCTTCTAAGATTTTTATAGTTTCACTAGTAGCCCGGTGCACGAAATTCATGCACATTGAAAGGGAATTAATTAGATGAAATATTTTAATATTGCTATTTGCCCTTTCTCTATAATAAAAGTGTGAGAGATAAAAGGAAATGAGTACAATGTATATGAAAATAATACATAAATTTATTAATAAGTAAACAATAACAAAATGATATAATAATAACACTGATATAACAATAACAAACTCATAATATAAAAACAACATTGATGCAAATAATGATTGATAAAGTGATTAAACTTATTCTAATATCTCCCTGTATACCACATTAAGAGTAAAAACACTTTCAGAGTGCTTGACTAATTTCCCTTGAGATAAAGTATTTACAACTTTAACTTTAACGTAACATGCTCTTTGAACTCAAGAGAAAGCAACAGCCGTAACTGGTTTGGCTCAGTGGATAGAGCGTCGCCCTGTGGACTGAAAGATTCCAGATTCGATTCCGGTCAAGGGCATGTACCTTGATTGCAGGCACATCCCCCGTAGGAGGTGTGCAGGAGGCAGCTGATCGATATTTCTCTCTCATCGATGTTCCTAACTATCTATCCCTCTCCCTTCTTCTCTGTAAAAAAAATCAATAAAATATTTTTTTAAAATACTTTAAAAAAAGAGAGAGAGAGAAAGCAACATATAACTGACCAATGCCAAAAATGGGTTCAGGTAGGAATATTCCTACTCTGTCTAGAGTTTGTCCTTGTGATTTATTAATAGTCATCACAAATGCTGGCATAACAGGAAAATATCTTCGAATTAATTTAAATGGGTGGCCAGTGTCAGATGGGGACAAATCAATTCTTGGAATCAGAACAATCTCTCCCTCTGCAGATCCTGTCAATACTTCAGCTTCAATAATGTTAGGTCGTAATCTTTTGATAATAAATCTGGTACCATTACAAAGACCCCATTTACTATTAAGATTTCTCAATAGCATGATGATTGCACCCACTTTCAATTTTAATTTATGACACGGCATTCCAGAAGGAGTAATACTATTAAGAAATTTGATGGGAAAATTTTCCTTTTCAGCATCATCTGTTGAGTCAATGGAATCATCACTCAAATAGGCGTGAAAATCTCCATCAAGTATATCCAAAATTTCTTCATTTAATTTTTGAACGTGCTCATTTTTTGAACAAAGAATGGCATGTTTATATATATTTTTAATATTATCTATAGATATACTATTTCCAAAGGTGGCTTTAATAATAGATCCATTAAAAATCATTTCATGGGAAATTTCAATAATATCCATTCCTAAATGAAAACTGCTATCAAGTTTGCCATCTCCAAGTTTTACTAACCATTCACTATAAGCAGAATCCTCTGATCTCATATTTGTTTTAAGAGACAATTGTCTGAAACATCCCCAAACACTACAGTACTTTAAAACTAATTTGTACTATGGCCAATCGTATAGCATGGCAACACAAAAATCCCCTCTGAAAAGAACTTTCCCACCAAATGCAACATTCAAATTAGTGCCAGCGAGAGCTTTATATGTATGGCACGTGTGCGAGTCAAAGTTTATTTTTATATTTCCAGTGCGTCATATGTACTGGTTGGTCGGACGGATGGACAAATGTCGGTCACTTAGCCTTTTATCTATACAGATTATAAGTCATGATTTTAACTTTTTAAAAAATTATCCTTTAATACCTCCAAAGCACAATGAGTAAGAATCTGAAGGTTTATGTGGCTTCTATTTGGTTTCTAGGACAAAGTTCTTTCCTTTACCCACCACTCACTTCTCTCCTTTTACTCTTGAATGTTAATTTCAACATAATTTTTGTAACACCTCTTGAAAAGGATCCCACCAAGTTTTTGATAGTCCACATGATAAAACTTACAGAATAATACAGCATGAGACTTTCATTCTCTCACTAAGTTCTTCATATAACTGTAATTCCTCAGCCTCTAAAGAATGAAAAAGGAAAATATAAGTGCCTTCTCTCATTCCAAGGCCTTTCTCAGTCAGGCAACCACAAAAAGAAAGAATGAGCCTACAATTCATGTCATGTAATCTCTATCAGGCATAATTCAAATCAAATCCCATCATGCAAAATCTGGGATAATTAAAATGTATAAGAGAACAGTGGTGACCTGGGGGAGAACTTATGAAACCTTGTCTCCTGCTTTTGCTGACTATTCTTTTCGTTATGCTAGACTCCAAGTCCCTATCGGGGACTTGGTCAGGCGGCTGTGGGTGCTAACCCACGCCACCTGGATCCGTGATCCGGGACCTGGGCAGCCTGCTGCAGGCATTAACCCACGCTGCCTGCCCTGGTCCATGATCCCTGATAGGGGCTTTGAGTCAGCTGCTGCTGGCGGGAGCTGACTCGAAGTCCTTATCCCGGACCTGGTAGGTGGCTGCCAGCGCTAACCCACGCCGCCTGCCCTACTCTGAGATCCGTGATTGTGGACCTGGGAAGCCTGCTGCAGGCCTTAACCCACGCCGCCTGCCCTGCTCTGAGATCGGTGATTGTGGACCTGGGCAGCCTGCTGCAGGCCTTAACCCACGCCACCTGCCCTGGTCCGCGATCAGTGATGGACCTGGGCAGGCAGCTGCCCTGGTCCGTGATCTGTGATCGTGGACCTGGGCAGCCGGCTGCGGGCGTTAACCCACGCCGCCTGCCCTGCTCTGAGATCGGTGATTGTGGACCTGGGCAGCCAGCTGCGGGCCTTAACCCACGCCGCCTGCCCTGCTCCGAGATCGGTGATCACGGACCTGGGCAGCTGGCTGCGGGCTTTAACCCACGCTGCCTGCCCTGGTCCATGATCCCTGATAGGGGCTTTGAGTCAGCTGCCACTGGCGATGGCTGACTCGAAGCCCTTATCCGGGACCTGGGCAGGCGGCTGCAGGCGTTAACCCACGCCGCCTGCCCTGCTCTGAGATCGGTGATTGTGGACCTGGGCAGCCGGCTGCGGGCCTTAACCCACGCTGCCTGCCCTGCTCCGAGATCGGTGATGGCGGACCTGGGCAGGCGGCTGCGGGCGTTAACCCACGCCGCCTGCCCTGCTCCGAGATCGGTGATCGCGGACCTGGTCAGGCGACTGCGGGCTTTAACCCACGCTGCCTGCCCTGGTCCATGATCCCTGATAGGGGCTTCGAGTCAGCCGCTGCCAGCGGCAGCTGACTCGAAGCCCTTATCTGGGACCTGGTCAGGCGGCTGCAGGCGCTAACCCATGCCAACTGCCCTGGTCCATGATCGGTGATGGCGGGTGATGGCGGACCTGGTCAGCCGGCTGCCGGTGCTAACCGCCTGCCCCAGTCCACCATCATGGCTTGGATCTCACTGGCATGGGTGCTGCCCTTTCCCCCGCCATCTTTGCTGGTTTAACATGTATATTTGCTCCTGATTGGCTGGTGGGCGTGGCTGGTGGGCGTGGCTTATGGGTGTAGCAAAGGTGCGGTCAATTTGCATATTACTGTTTTATTAGATAGGATGGTTTACATTTAAGTCTTTTGTCCATTTGGAGCTTATTCTTGTGTATGGTGTAAATTGTCTAGTTTCATATTTTTGCATGTATCTAATTTTCCCAACACCATTTATTGAAGAGAGGTTCTTGACTCCATTATATGTTCTTACCTCCTTTGCCAATTATTAATTGAGCATAATGGCTTGGGTTGATTTCTGGAGTCTCTGTTCTGTTCCATTGATCTATATGCCTGTTTCGTGTCAATAACAGGCTGATTTATTACAGTGGCTTTGTAGTATAACTTGTTATCTGGTATTGTGATCAGTACAACTTTGTTTTTCTTTCTCACTATTGTTGCAGCTATTTGGTGTCTTTTCGGTTCCATATACTTTTTTGTAGTATTTGTTCTAGATCTATTAAATATGCTGTGGGTATTTTAATAGGGGTTGCATTGAATCTGTAGATTTCCTTGGGTAGTATGGACATTGTAATGATGTTGATTCTACCAGTCCATGAACACAATATATTCTTACACTTGTTTATATCTTCTTCTATGTCTTTAAACAACGTTCTGTAGTTTTCTGAGTACCAGTCTTTTACTTTCTTGGTTAAGTTTATTCTTAAGTATCTTAATTTTTTTTGCAATGTTAAGTGGGATTACTAGTATTTGTTTCATTTCTCTTTCTGAGAATTCATTATTGGTGTATAAAAATGCCATTGATTTCTGGGTGTTAATTTTGTATCCTGCTACATTACCAAATTAATTTATTAAATCTAGTAGTTTTTTGGTGGAGTCTTTAGGAGATTCTATATACCATTTCACGTCATCTGCGAATAATGAGAGTTTTACTTCATCCTTTCCAATTTGGATGCCTTTTGTTTCTTCTTCTTGTCTGATCCCTGTGACTAGGACTCCCAGTACTATGTTGAATATGAGTGGTGAAAGTGGACACCCCTGTCTTGTTTCTGTTTTTAGGGGAAATGGTTTTAGCTTTTGCCCATTGAGTATGAAGTTCACTGTAGGTTTGTCATATATGGCCTTTATCAGGTTAAAATATGCTCCCTCTATTCCCACTTTGCTGAGAGTTTTTATCAAAAAAGGATATTAGGCCCAGCCAGCATGGCTCCGTGGTTGAGCTTTGACCTATGAATCAGGAGGTCATGAGTTCAATTCCCTGTCTGGGCTTATGCCCAGATTGAGGGCTCAAACCACAGTAGGGGGCTTGCAGGAGGCAGCTGATCAATGATTCTCTCTCATCATTGATGTTTCAATCTCTCTCTCCCTCACCATTCCTCTCTGAAGTCAATAAAATATATTTTTTAAATGGGTGTTGGATTTTGTCGAATGCATTTTCTGCATCTATTGATATGATCATGTGATTTTTGTCTTTCATTATGTTTATGTGATATGTCACATTTACTGTTTTGTGAATATTGTACCAGCCTTGCATCCCCAGAATAAACCCCACTTGATCATGGTGTATGATCTTTTTAATGTATTGTTGGATCTGATTTGCTAGCATTTTGTTAAGGATTTTAAGATTGATGTTCAGCCAAGATATGGGCCTGAAATTCTCTTTCTTTGTAGTGTAGGTTTTTTTCTAGTTTTGGAATTAGGATAATGCTGGCCTCATAAAAAGAGCTTGGAAAATTTACTTCCTCTTGAATTTTTTGGAATACTTTGAGAAGTATAGATGTTAGTTCTTTGAATGGTTGGTAAAACTCCTCTGTGAAGCCATCTGGACCAGTTCTTTTGTTTGCTGAGTGTTTTTTGATTACTGCTTCTATTTCATCAGTAGTTATTGGCCTATTCTGATTCTTCCTAATTCAGTTTCAGAAAATTGTATTTTTCTAGGAATTTGTTCATTTCATCCACATTGTCCAACTTGGTGGCATATAGTTGTTCAGAGTATTTTGTTACAATGGTTTGTATTTCTGTGATTTCAGTTGTTACTTGTCTGCTTTCATTTCTGATTGTATATATTTGGGTCCTCTCTCTTTGATGAGTCTGGCTAATGGTTCATCAATTTCATTCATCTTTTCAAAGAACCAGCTCTTTGTTTCATTGATCTTTTGTGTGTATATATATGTATATTAGTCACTATGTCATTTATTTCTGCCCTACTTTTTATTATTTCCTTCCTTCTACTTACTCTCAGCTTCTCTTGTTGTTCTCTTTCTAATTCTTTAAGTTGTATGGTTAAATAATTCATTTTTAATTTTTCTTGTGTTTTTTGTTTGTTTTGTTTTTTCAATTAGGCCTGCAGTGCTATGAACTTCCCTCTCAGGACTGCTTTTGCTGTGTCCCAGAGATTTTGGGTTGTTGTGTGTTCATTTGCATTGGTTTCTAAGAAGTTTTTTATGTCTTCCTTGATCTCATTGGTTACCATTTATTGTTAATGACATACTATTTAGTCTCCAAATGTTTGAATGTTTTTAGTGTTTTTACTATAGTTGATTTCTAATTTCCTTCCATTGTAATCTGAGAAGATGCTTGATATGATTTCAATCTTGTTGAACTTGTAGAGACTTGTTTTGTGTCCTAAAATGTGGTCTATCTTTGAGAATGACCAATGTTTACTTGAGAAGAATGTATATTCTGCAGTTTTGTGGTCAGATTTTCTACAAAAGTCAATTAAATCCATCTGATTCAGTGTGTCATTTAGAGTCACTGTTTCCTTGTTAACTTTTTGTCTGGAAGACCTATCCAGTGAAGTAAATGGGGTTTTAAAGTGCCCTACTAAGATTGTATTTATGTCAATCTCTCTCTTAACATCCTCTAGAAGTTTTTTAATATATATATTTAGGTGCTTCTATACTGGGTGCATATATGTTTACCATGGTTATAGCCTCTTTTTGGATCGATCCCTTTAGTATAATGTAGAGACCTTTGTTGTCTCTTGTGATAGCCTTCATTCTGAAGTCTATTTTGTCAGATATGAGTATTGCTACACCAGCTTTTTTTTTTTTAATTTCCATTTATACAGAAAATTTTTTCCATCCCTTCATTCTTATCCTTAGTGAGTCTTTTGTTCTGAGGTGGGTCTCTTGTAGACAGCATATAATTGGGTCATGTTTTTGTATTCATTTAGCTACCCTACGGTTTTTTATTGAAGTTTTTAATTCATTAAAGTTTATTATTGATAGGTACTTATTTATTCCCATTTTATATCTGTATGCTCATGTTTCTCTCTCTCTCTCTCTCTCTCTCTCTCTCTCTCTCTCTCTCTCTCCTCTCCTCTCCTCTCCTCTCCCCTCTTCTCCTCTCCTCTCCTCTCCTCTCCTCTCCTCTCCTCTCCTCTCCTCTCCTCTCCTCATAACAGCATTCCCTTTAGCATTTCTTTAAATGCTGGTTTCGAAGTGATTTATTCTTTTAGCCTTTTTTTTTTTTTTTTGGTCTGGGAATCTCTTTATTTCACCATCTATTTTGAATGATTGCCTTGCTGTATATAGTAATCTTGGTTTCAGATCCTTGCTTTTCATTACCTTGAATATTTCATGTCATTCCCTTCTGGCCTATAGACAGCCTTATGGGAGCTCCTTTATAGGTAACAAGTTGCTTTTCTCTTGCTACCTTTAAGATTCTCTCTTTGTTTTTAATTTTTGGCATTTTAATTATGATATGTCTAGACAGGTACCTGTTTAGGTTCTTCTTGCTTGGGACACTGTATGCCTCCTGGTGTTACGTGACTTTTTCTTCAGGTTAGAGAAGTTTTCTGCCATTATTTCTTCAAACATGTTCTCTATACCTTGCTCACTTTCTTCTCCATTTGGCAATCTAATTATGTAAATACTAGAGGCCCAGCACATGAAATTCATGCACAGGTAGGGTCCCTAGGCCTGGCAGGTGATCAGAGCCGATCGGGGCCTTCTGGCTACCAGCTGTGGCCTCCCTTTCCTGGCTGCCAGCTGCTGGCAGGGGTCTTCCTTCATTCTGCACCACCTCCTGGTGGTCAGCGCACATCATAGCAAGTGTTCAAACTCCCAGTCTGCTGGTCAAACTCCCATGGGTACAATTTGCATATAAGGCTTTTACATATATAGACTAGTGGCCTAGTGCATGAAATTCATGCATGGGGGGGGGGAGTCTCGCAGCCTGGCCTGCACCCTCTCCAATCTGGGACCCCTCAGGGGATGTCGGATATCCCTCTCGCAATCTGGGACCACTGGCTCCTAACTGCTCACCTGCCTGCCAGCCTGATCACCCTAGCCCCCAACTGCCCCCTTTCTGGCCTGATCACCCCCAACTGCCTGCCTCTGCCAACCTGATCAACCCCAACTGCCCCCCCCCCTGCCGGCCTGCTCGCCCCCAGCTGCCCACGGGTACCCTCGTAGGTAGCAGGTGCTAATTAGGGGAGGAGGGCATGATTGTTTCCTGGGACTGTAGGTTTCAAAGCTTTACAGAGGGTTCAGAAGGCCTCGGAGGGGTGGGCTCTGGCCAGAAGCCCTGTAGTGTTGGTCATCCCTCGAGGTGCTGGCGGGGGTGGGGGTGGGTGGTGCTAGGGGGTGCTAAGGGAGCAGCAAGGCCAAAGGGGGAGTAACTGTAAAACCTCCCTGCTTGGCACCATTCTTTAAATGTGGACGTTTCACAGCTGTAAATGCTCAGGGCGGGGCTCCAATCTCCTGGAGTGGGGCGGGGGCCAGGCCAGGGTGGGCCCAGGCAGGCTAGGAGGACAGGTTTAGCTTCGGCCTCCAGTGAGGTTCAGTGCACTTCCGGGGGGCGGGGGGGATGGGTCTGACCCTGGGAGGCCGCTCAGGCCTGCCTCCATCCAGGTCTGGAGTTGTAGGGAGGAGAGGCGTGCCCAGCTGCAGTGGAGGGGGCCTGGCAGCGGCAGGCCGTGGGCCCCAGGTGCCTCGAGGTGCTGATGAATCATCGCTGGCATGCTATTATTGTGGGTACCCCTGGCAGGGGTGGCAGAGGGAAGAGATTGGGAGTTGGAGGTGTGGGCTGCAGCTACCCCTGAGACTGGGTCTTCTCCAGGTCCTGTCAGCCTTACCATTCCCCCTGGGGGTGCAAAAGCTGGGGTAGGGTGTCCGTACAGGAGGATTGGAAGAGCTCCCTGTGGCCGCTTCCTCTTCCTTCTTTGCAGTCCGGGCTCCTGTCAGGTGCTCTCCTCAGACCCCTGAGAATTTGGCTCTGGCCGCCCTGCCCCTCCATGTCTCCCTGCTGCGCCCACCTCACTCGGCTCTCCCCGGCCACCCACCTGTCAGGAGGCTGCCGGGGTGCCCTGCTCCGGGCAATGTGGTCCTGGGGCAGGGGGTTGGGGTGTGGGGAGCAGCTCCAGTAAAGTTTAGTAAACCCCGGGTCTGGTTCAGGATTTGGCTGCGGAGCACGGGGGGAGTCTGCCTGGGTGGGACGAAATCACATGTGACCCAGAGTCCCGCCCCACGGCCCCAAAGCCCCGCCCATCTTGTTGACCAGTCGTGACTGGGACACTGTTAGGACCAATTAGCATATTACCTCTTTTTATATATATAGACTGTTATATTTCTTTTTTTCATTTATTTTCATTTATTTATTTATTTATTATTTATAATTCTTTATTGTTCAGATTATTACAGTTGTTCCTCTTTTTTCTCCCCATAGCTCCCCTCCACCTGGTTCTCACCCCACCCCATGCCCTACTGCCCCCCCCCACTGTCCTCATCGATAGGTGTATAATTTTTATACATTCTCTTCCCGCACCCCCTACACCCCCTTAACCCCAAGGATTTTCAGTACACTCCCTTTCTATGCCCCTGATTCTATTATATTCACCAGATTATTCTGTTCATCAGATTTTTTATTCACTTGATTTTCAGATTCACTTGTTGATAGACATGTATTTGTTGTTCATAATTTTTATCTTTACCTTTTTCTTCTTCTTCCTCTTCTTAAAGAATACCTTTCAGCATTTCATATAATACTGGTTT
The DNA here is from genome assembly GCF_951640355.1 of Cnephaeus nilssonii. NCBI lineage: Eukaryota > Metazoa > Chordata > Mammalia > Chiroptera > Vespertilionidae > Cnephaeus > Cnephaeus nilssonii. The sequence goes on from NC_137071.1 coordinate 47,006,575, forward strand.
GGCGGTGATGAACTCCTTTAGCTTTTTCTTATCTGTGAAGGTCTTTATCTGACCTTCAATTCTGGATGATAGCTTTGCTGGGTAGAGTAATCTTGGTTGTAGGTTCTTGCTATTTACCACTTTGAATATTTCTTGCCACTCCCTTCTGGCCTGCATAGTTTCTGTTAAGAAATTAGCTGACAATCGTATTGGTGCTCCCTTGTAGGTAACTAACTGTTTTTCTCTTGCTGCTTTTAATATTCTCTCTTTGTCTTTTGCTCTTGGCATTTTAATTATGATGTGTCTTTGTGTGATCTTCTTTGGATTTCTTTTGTTTGGGGTTCTCTGCGCTTCCTGGACTTGTAAGTCTATTTTTTTCACCAGGTAGAGGAAGTTTTCTGTCATTATTTCTTCAAATAGGTTTTCAGTATCTTGCTGTCTCTCTTCTTCTGGCACCCCCATAATTCGGATGTTGGTAAGCTTGAGGTTGTCCCAGAGTCTCCTTACACTATCTTCATATTTTTGAATTCTTTTTTCTTTTCCGGTTGGGTGTTTATTTCTTCTTTGTATTTCAAATCTTTGACTTGATTCTTGCGATCCTCTAGTCTGCTGTTGGATCTCTGTACATTATTCTTTTTTTTAAATATATTTTATTGATTTTTTTTTACAGAGAGGAAGGGAGAGGGATAGAGAGCTAGAAACATCGATGAGAGAGACATCGACCAGCTGCCTCCTGCACACCCCCCACGGGGGGATGTGCCCGCAACCAATGTACATGCCCTTGACCGGAATCGAACCTGGGACCTTCCAGTCCGCAGACCGACGCTCTATCCACTGAGCCAAACCGGTTTCGGCTGTACATTATTCTTTATTTCAGTCAGTGTATGCTTTATTTCAGTCAGTTGGTCCTTTTTCATATCCTTGAGGGACTCACTAAATTTATCGGCCTTTTCTAGAAAATTCTTGAAAAACCTTATAACCGTGGTTTTGAACTCTATATCCAGTCGTTTGCTTTCCTCCATTTCTTTCTTTTGTGACCTGTTTCTTTGTCTCCTCATTTTGGCAGCTTCCCTGAGTTGATAGATTGGCTTTGTGTTCTAGGTGTCCTATAGGGCCCAATGGCTCAACCTCCCCAGTTACCTGTGGTGGACACTCTTGGTGCACCCCTTTGTGGGCTGTGTGCACAGTCTTGTTGTAGTTAAGCCTTGATTGTTGTTGGTATCACTGGGGGGAATTGACCTGCAGGCCAATTGGCTGTGAGGATCAGTTGTGTCTATGATGGATGAACTTCTGTTCTGGAGACACCCTTATGGGGCAAGACTTGCTTCAGTGGGGCTTTGGCGCTGACTGAGTCTGCCCCCTGAGTGTGTCCCTTATGGATCTGAGGAGTTGTAATCTGGATGGTCCTACTCTGACCGCTGGGTACACTGGCTCTTGAATCTCCAAGGAGGTGCTAATTTAGCCTCTGCCTGAGGCTACCCAGCAGGAGCTACAGAGAGATCTTCAGATTCCTCTTCTTTGTTTGGGTTTTGGAGGTGCCCAGATGAGGCCCAGCTGTGAAGCAATGCAAACTGCTGTGGGGCCTTGGGCTTTCCTTTGGATGTTCTGGGTCTCTCTGACTCAGCTGTAGTTTGTTAGGTAAGTTTAGATTTCAAAGGACCAGGCCATTCATATGCAAAAGCCTCTGCACACAGCTTGGATGGGGTGGAGTCTCAGGGCGGATCAGACAGCAATTGCTTCCTGTCAGCCCTGCCATAACAGGCCCCCGCGACTCAGTGTCCCTTGGTAATCGCTGCAAGCACCTCTGAGAGAAAGCCGCCCTCAAGTTTCGCCCGCTTCCAGACAGTCCAGTTTCTCCCCGTATGAGTCTGGGTCCCCAGAGTCTCGCCCAGAACTGAAGTTCAGAGCAGTCGGGAGTTTCTGTTTCCCTCCTGCTTGAAAAAAAACAGCTGCATACTCAGTTGCCAGCCCTCTCTGTGTGCGCTCCTCCATACCTCTGCACTTTACTTCCGCAGCTCCTCTGAGTCTCAGTGAGCTTTTCTCTTTCCTTCTAGTTGTAGATTTTCCACTTAGCCAGCCTTCCTGTGGTTCTGGATGATGTCTGTTTTGTCTTTTAGTTGTAGTTTTAAAGTGGTTGTTCAAGGCAGCAAGTTCAGGTGTTTACCTATGCCGCCATCTTGGTTTCTCCCTAGATTGTTATATTTCATTTTGTCTCATGGCTCACTTAAGCTGTCCTCCTGTTTTTTATTTTTTTCTTCTTTTTGGTCCTATGATTGAGTTATTTTTTCCACCCTGTCTTCTAATTCACTGATCCAATCCTCAGCTTTTCCTAATGTGCTATGTATTCCTTCCAGTGTGTTCTTTATTAGAGCTATGTCACTTTTTTATTTGGACTGGTCTTTTTTTGTAGTTATACTTTTTCTCATGCTGCTGAACATCTTTTCAGTTATTATCCTAAAGTCTAAATCAAATAAATTTCCTATCTCCATTTCATTTAGCTCTTGTTCTGGAGTATTCTCTTGTTCTTTCATTTGTGGGGTTTTTTGTTTTGTTTTGTTTTTTGTCTCCCCATTTTGGCTGCCTGTTGAGGTTTGTGTCTATGTATTAGGTAGATCTGCCACTACTCCTAATCTCTAATGCAGTTTAATGTCAGACACTGTTTCTGACTGGCCCTGAGTACTCTGTCTGAGGATATCAGCAATCCACAGATTGTGGCTCCCTCTGCTGGGACTGTGTTCCTTTGGACAGGACCAAGCTGTGCACCAGGCTCTACTTTTCCTAGCCCTGGTCCCAGAAGGAGATCAGGCAAAGGCTCAACACCTCCAAAGACCCACATCTGCCTGCAATCTGAATGTTGTCAGCTTTGATTGGTCTCATTCAAATGACCACAGGTTTGGGCTGAGAGTTCTTCCAACAGGGTGTGGCAACTGCCTTTCCCCCAGGCCAAAACCACCTGGAAAGCAAAGGTCCTTTGGAGAAAAATGTCCTCTGCAGCTTGAGGGAAGGGCTCTGCACAGGAAAGTGGGGTGGCTGCCCCCAACCCTTGACCCTCCTTACATAACTCTAGTCCACTCTGCCCTCTCTCTGCCAGAGCTCAAGGTGAGAGGCTGCACATAAAATTTTATGCATTGGCCCTTTAAGAGGATGCCTGCATTTAAAGCCATCTCTCCCTGGCAGACAGAAACCCTGCTCCTTTTCACAGCAGATGTTATGTGGGCATCTTTCTCAGTTCTGGTGCTCTTGGCTGGGTATCCAAACTTGGAGTTTAGACCCGAGTTCTCAGTGGGAATCCCCAACAGCTGAGATATCCCTCCAGGACTTCAGCTGCTGTCTGTGGGAGCACAGCCACTCCTTTGCATCTCTGTACTTCTGACCAGTCCCTATGCAGTATCCACTTTCTGTCCTTGGTTATCAGGGGTTTCTCCAGCTCATCCTCAGTTGATTTTTCAGAGTGTTTTTTTCTGTATTTTAGTTGTATTTCCAGTTTTGTCCTGGGATAGTGTCAGTATAGCTTCCACTTACTCTGCTGCCATTATTCCACATGGGACATTTTCATAGATAGACCACATGTTAGGACACAAACTAAGTGTCTACAATTTCAAGAAGATTGAAAACATATCAAACATCTTCTTGGATCAAAATGTCATGAAATTAGAAATCAACTGTAATAAAATACTCAAAAATATTGAAACACACAGGGGCTACTAGTAAATAGCATGTTATTAAACAATGAATGAGTTACCAAAGATATCAAGGAAGAAATAAAAAATATCCTGGGAACACATGAAAATGAACACACAACAACCCAAAATCTATGGGACACAGTGAAAGCAGTTCTGATGGAGAAGTTTATAGCATTACAGGCCTATCTCAAAAAACAAGAAAACCTTTTAATAAGCTAGGTAACCCTACAACTTAAAGAATTAGAAAGAGAATAACAAGAAAAGTCCAGAGTAAGTAGAAGGAAGGAAATAATAAAGATCAGAGCATAAATACATGACATAGAGACAAAAAAGAAGAAGAAGAGGAAGAAGAAGGAGGAGGAGGAGGAGGAAGAGGAGGAGGAGGAAGAAGAAGAACACAAAAATCAATAAAACCAAGAGATGGTTCTTTGAAAAGAGAAACAAGAAAACCAGATTGATGTACTTTTAGCTAGACTCCAGATCAAATGAAGATAGAGGAACCAAACAAACAAAATCAGAAATGAAAGAGATGATGTAACATCTGACCCCACAGATAGGCAAAGGATCGTTAAAAAAAACACTATGAATGACTATACTCCAACAAACTGGACAATATGGATGAAGTGAACATATTCCAAATCTCAATCAGGAAAAATCAGAAAGACTGAATAGGTCAATAATTACTGATGAAATGAAAGCAGTAATCAAAAAACACCCAGCAGCCAAAACCGGTTTGGCTCAGTGGATAGAGCGTCGGCCCGCGGACTGAAGGGTCCCGGGTTCGATTCCGGTCAAGGGCATGTACGTTGGTTACGGGCACATCCCTGGTGGGGGGTGTGCAGGAGGCAGCTGGTCGATGTTTCTCTCTCATCGATGTTTCTAGCTTTCTATCCCTCTCCCTTCCTCTCTGTAAAAAAATCAATAAAATATAAAATAAAAAAAAACACCCAGCAAACACAAGCCTTGGTCTGGATGGCTTCACAGGGTTGTTTAACCAAACATTCAAAGAAGAACTGACACCCATCCTCCTCAAACTGTTCCAAAGAATTCAAGAGGAAGGAACACTTCCAAGATCTGTTTATGAGGCCAGCATTACCCTAATTCCAAAACTAGATAAAGACACTACAAAGAAAGAAAATTACAGGCCAATATCTCTGATGAACATATATGCTAAAATCCTCAACAAAATAGTAGAAAATTGAATCCACTGATACATTTAAGAGATCATACACCATGATCAAGTGGGATTTATTTAGGGATACAAGACTGGTACGATATTTGCAAATCAATAAATGTAACATATCACATAAAGAGACAAAAATCAAATGATCATGTCAATTGATGCAGAAAAAGCATTTGACAAAATGCAACAACCTTTTTTGATAAAAACACTCAGCAAAGTGGGAATAGAGGGATCATGCCTCAACATAATAAAGGACATATATGACAAACCCACAGCCAATCTCATGCTCAGTGGGAAAATTTAAAACCATTTCTCCTAAGAACAGGATTAAGACAGAAATGTCCACTTTAACCACTCTTATTTAATACTAGAGGCCTGGTGCACAAAATTTATGCATGGAGGGGAGTTCCTCAGCCCAGCCTCTCCAATCTGGGACAACTGGCTCCTAACCACTCACCTGCCTGCCTGCCTGATTGCCTCTAACCCCTCTGCCTGCCAGCCTGATCGCCCCTACCTTGCCCACCTGCCAGCCTGATCGCCTCTAACCTCTCTGCCTGCCTGCCTAATCACCTTTAACTACTCTCCCCTGCCAGCCTGATCTTTTCCCCAACTGCTCGCCTCTGCCAGCCTGATCTTGCCCCCAACTGCCCTCCCCTGCTGGCCTGATTGCCCCTAACTGCCTCTGCCTCGGCCCCTACCACCATGGTTTTGTCTGGAAAGAAGTTGGACGTCTGGAAGATGGCCGGTCAATCTGGCCTAATTAGCATATTACCCTTTTATTAGTATAGATAGTACTGGAATTCCTACCCATAGTGATTAGACATGAAGAAAAATAAAAGGCACCCAAATTGGAAAGGATGAAGTAAAACTGTCATCATTCTCAGATGACATGATATTGTACATAGAAAATCCTAAAGGCTCCATCAAAAAACTATTAGATTTAATAAACGAATTTGGCAACTTAAGAATATACAAAATTAATACCCAGAAATCAATAGCATTTTTATAGACAAATAATGAATTCTCAGAAAGAGAAACAAACAAACAAACAAAACAATCCCATTTACCTTTGCAAGAAAAAAAATAAGATACTTAGGAATAAACTTAACCAGGTGTGCTGCGCTAGCACAGCCAAGGATTCTGCAAGCCTGAGGGGGGCCGGCGAAGGATGAATAAAAGACAGACAAAGAGAATATGATGGGTCTAGGTGGATCTTCTGTGCCTGGCTGAGACCACAGAAAAGATCCAGACTGCAAGGTGAGCCTTCATTTTATAGTCAGAGGTAAACAAGGTAATCCTCTCTAATAAAATGGTAATATGCAAATTAACCATCACTCCGCTACATAAGCCCCGCTACATAAGCCATGCCCACCAACCAAGCCACGCTTACCAGCCAATCAGGGCGAGTATGCAAATTAACCCCAATCCAAGATGGCTACAGCCACAGAGAGCAAGGTTTCCTAGGTAACAGAGGAAGCCAAGCTTTCCATAGCCTTTGCAGGCCTAAGCCTCCACTCAAGCTACAAAGTTTCAATTATAGAAGGTAAACAAATTCAAACAAATGGTGGCAGAATGGAGCTTGAGAGAGCAGGCCAGGGTTGCTGGCGGCAACAGGGGAAGCAAAGCTTTCCGCACACCCTGGCCGGGCTCACCCGCTTAAGGCTACAAAGTTTCAATTGTAGAAGGAAAATAAATTCCAGATACCAGGGCCTCCCCTTGGGTTGCCAGGGGGCGTGGCCGGCCTGCAAACCACCACAGGCCCCTCGCTCAGGCCGCCCCACACCCCAAGGGAACCCCCACCCTTATCTGTGAGACCCTTCATGGTAAACCAGCTGGCCCCCACCCCTGTACCAGGCCTCTATCCTATCTAATAAAAGAGTAATATACAGATTGATCATCACTGCAACACACAATATAGCTGCCCCCATGTGGTCAAAGATCCTGCCCCCATGTGGACACAAGATGGCCACTATAAGATGGCCAGCAGGAGAGGGCAGTTGGGAGGCACCCGGCCTGCAAGGGAGGGCAGTTGAGAGGGACCAGGCTTGCAAGGGAGGGCAGTTGGAGGTGATCAACCCTGCAGGAGAGGGCAGTTAGGGGTGACCAGGCTGGCAGAGGAGGGAAGTTGGGGGCAAAAAGGCTGGTAGCAGAGTGGTTAGGGGGTGATCAGGCTGGCAGGCAGAAGCAGTTAGGGGCAATCGGGAAGGCAGGCAGGCAAGCAGTTGGGAGCCAGCAGTCCTGGATTGTGAGAGGGATGTCCGACTGCTCGTTTCGGTCCAATCCTTGTGGGATCGGACCTAAACGGGCAGTCGGACATCCCTCCAGGAGTCCCAGATTGGAGAGAGTACAGGCTGGGCTGAGGGACAACCCCCCACCGTGCACGAATTTCGTGCACCGGGCTTCTAGTTTACAATGTTCTTGTAAGTTTCACTTGTTTTTGGCAGCACTTGCTGCACCTCCCACAGCCCATTAGCTACCCAGGAAAGATCTAGGGAGCGTCACAAGATCAAGCTTAATTATGTTAAGAGGGCTGTTCCCTCTAAGCTGGGACTTGTTTGTGGCTTTGCCAACAGGTCAGTCCGAGGTTTAACCTTATAACCGCTCCCTACAACCAAAGAGGTAAAATACCTGTACTCAGAAAACTACAGGATGTTGAAAAAAGAGTTTGAGGAAGATATAAACAAGTGGAAGTATATACCTTGTTCATGGATTGGTAGAATCAACATCATTACAATGTCCATATTACCCAAAGCAATCTATAGATTCAATACAATCCCTATTAAAATACCAATAGCATATTTCATAGATCTAGAACAAATACTACAAAATTTTATATAGAACCAAAAAAGACCCCAAATAGATGCAATAATCTTGAGAAAGAAGAACAAAGTTGAAGGAATCACAATAATAGATATCAAATTATACTACAAAGGCATGTTACTCAAAAGAGCATGGTACTGGCACAAGAACAGGCATACAGTTCAATGGAACAGAACAGAGAACATAGAAATCAACCCAAGCCATTATGCTCAATTAATATTTGACAAAAGAGATAGGAGCATGCAATGGAGTAAAGACAGTTTCTTCAATAAATGGTATTGGGAAAATTGGATAGGTACATCCAAAAAAAAAAAAAAAATGAAACTAGACCACCAACTTATACCATATACAAGAATAAAGTCAAAATGGATAAAAGAGTTAATATAAGTCAGGAAACCATAAAAATCCTTGAAGAAAACATAAGCAGTAAAATCTCAGACATATCTCATAGTTTACTGATACATCTCCTAGGCCAGTGGTCGGCAAACTCATTAGTCAACAGAGCCAAATATCAACAGTACAACGATTGAAATTTCTTTTCAGAGCCAAATTTTTTAAACTTAAAATTCTTCTAACGCCACTTCTTCAAAATAGACTTGCCCAGGCCATGGTATTTTGTGGAAGAGTCACACTCAAGGGACCAAAGAGCTGCATGTGGCTCGCGAGCTGCAGTTTGCCGACCACGGTCCTAGGCCAAAAGAAACAATGGAGAAAATAAACAAATGAGACTACATGAAAATAAAATGCTTCTGCACAGCAAAAGAAACCATCAACAAAATAAAAAGAGAGCCCACTGCATGGGAGAACATATTTACAAATGATACACCCAATAAGGTATTAATTTCAAAAATATATAGAGAACTCATACATGTTAACAAAAGGAAGACAAACAATCCAATTTAAAAAATGGGCAAAGGACCTAAATAGACACTTATCCAATGCAGACATACAGAAGGCCAAGAGACATATGAAAAAATGCTCAAAGTCACTGATCATCTGAGAGTTGCAAATTGAAACAAGAAAGAGGTATCCCCTCACACCTGTTAGAATGACTTTCATTAAGAAATCAACAAAAGAAAACCAAGATGGCGGCATAGGTAAACACCTAAACTGCTGCCTCGCACAACTAAAAGACAAAATGGACACCATCCAGAACCACAGGAAAGCTGGCTAAGTGGAAATTCTACAACTAGAAGAAAAGAGGAAAGCACATTGAGACTCAGAGGAGCTGCAAAAGGCTGAGGTACAGAGACTCACATGCGGAGAGGACAGGTGACTGTGTGCATGGGCAGCTGAGTGTGCGGCTGGCTTTCTAAAACAGGAGGGAGAAGGAAGCTCCCGACTGCACTGAACTCCAGTCCGGGGCGAGACACTGGGAAACCAGACTCATTCGGGGGGAATCTGGACTGTCAGGAAAAGAGAAAGCACACTGAGAGTCTGGAGCTGCAGAGGGAGAGGTCTGGAGGTGCACACACACAGATAGGACTGACTGCTGAGTGCACAGGAGGCTGAGTGCACGGCTGGCTTTCTAAAGCGGGAGGGAGATGGAAGCTCCCAACTGCTCTGAACTCCAGTTCTGGGCAAGTTTCCAGGAACCCCAACTCATCTGGGGAGAAACTGGACTGTCTGGCAGTGGGTGAAACTCAAGGGCGGCTTTCTCTCAGAGGTTCTTGCAGCGATTACCGAGGGACATTGAGACCCAGGGGCCTCATAGGGCAGGGCTGACGGGAAACCAAGGCTGTCTGCTCCGCCCTGAAACTCCACCCCATCCAAGCTGAGCACAGAGGCTTTTGCAATTTTGCAAGTCTTGTCTCATAAGAGTGTCTCCAGCACAGAAGTTCTCCCAGCGTAGACACAACTGATCCTCACAGCCAATTGGCCTGGAGGTCAATTCCTCCCAGTGATACCAACAACAATCAAGACTTAACTACAACAAGGCTGAGCACACAGTCCACAAAGGGGTGCACCAAGAGTGTCCACCTCAGGTAACTGGGGAGGCTGAGCTACTGTGCCCTAGAGGACACCTACCACACAAAGCTACTCTACCAACTCAGGGAAGCAGCGAAAATGCGGAGACAAAGAAATGGGTCACAAATGAAAGAAATGGAGGAAAGCAAATGACTGGATATAGAGTTCAAAACCACAGTTATAAGGTTTTTCAAGAATTTCCTAGAATAGGCTGATAAATTTAGCGAGACCCTCAAGGATATGAAAAAGGACCAACTAGAAATTAAACATACACTGACTGAAATAAAAAATATTATACAGAGACCTAACAGCAGACTAGAGGACCGCAAGAATCAAGTCAAAGATTTTAAATACAAAGAAGCAAAAAACACTCAGCCGAAAAAGCAAAAAGAAAAAGAATCCAAAAATTTGAAGATAGTGTAAGGAGCCTCTGGGACAACTTCAAGCGTACCAACATCCGAATTATGGGGGTGCCAGAAGAAGAGAGAGAGCAAGATACTGAAAACCTATTTGAAGAAATAATGACAGAAATCGTCCCCCACCTGGTGAAAGAAATAGACTTACAAGTCCAGGAAGAGCACAGAACCCCAAACAAAAGGAATCCAAAGAGCACCACACCAAGACACATCATAATTAAAATGCCAAGAGCAAAAGACAAAGAGAGAATATTAAAAGCAGCAAGAGAAAAACAGTTAGTTACCTACAAGGGAGCACCCATACGATTGTCAGCTGATTTCTCAACAGAAACTATACAGGCCAGAAGGGAGTGGCAAGAAATATTCAAAGTGATGAATAGCAAGAACCTACAACCAAGATTACTCTACCCAGCAAAGCTATCATTCAGAATTGAAGGTCAGATAAAAAGCTTCACAGATAAGAAAAAGCTAAAGGAGTTCATCACTACTAAACCAGAATTATATGAAATGCTGAAAGGTATTCTTTAAGAAGAGGAAGAAGAAGAAAAAGGTAAAGATAAAAATTATGAACAACAAATACATGTCTATCAACAAGTGAATCTAAAAATCAAGTGAATAAAAAATCTGATGAATAGAATAAACTGGTGAATATAATAGAACCAGGGGCATAGAAAGGGAGTGGACTGACAATTCTCGGGGGGAAAGGGGTGTGGGAGGTGCAGGAAGAGACTGAACAAAAATCATACACCTATGGATGAGGACAGTGCGGGGGAGGTAAGGGCATGGGGTGGGGTGGGAACCGGGTGGAGGGGAACTATGGGGGGAAAAAAGAGGAACAATTGTAACAACCTGAACAATAAAGATTTATTAAATTAAAAAAAAAGAGTTGAAAGAGCCCTGACTGGTTAGAGCATCATCCAGATATACCAAGGTTGTGGGTTTAATTCCCAGTTGGGCACATACAAGAATCATCCAATGAATGCACAAATAAGTGAAACAACAAATTGATGGTTCTCTCTCTTCCTCTCTCTCTCTACTCAATAAATAAGCTTTTTTTTATATAAAAAGAAATCATCAAAAGGCCAATGTTGGTGAGGATGTGGAGAAAAGGGAAGCCTAGTATACTGCTGGTGGGGATGCAGACTGGTGTAGCCACTGTGGAAAACAATATGGAGTTTCCTTTAAAAAAATTAATAATGGTACTCCTATTTGAACCAGTGATCCCACTTCTAAGAATGTATCCTAAGAAATCAGAAACACCAATCAGAAAGAATATACACACCCCTATGTTCATAGCAGCTCAATTTACAATAGCTAAGATTTGGAAAAAGCCCAAGTGTCCATCAGCAGATGAGTTGATAAAAAATGATGGTACATTTACACAATAGATGGTACATTTACACAAATGATGGTACATTTACACAATAAACAGCCCAAGTGTCCATCAGCAGATGAGTCGATAAAAAATGATGGTACATTTACACTATGCAGTTGTAAAAAACAGAACTCTTACCATTTGCAACAGCATGGATTGACCTGGAGAGTATTATGTTAAGGGAAATAAGTCAGAGAAAGACAATTATCACTTGATCTCACTCATATGTAGAATCTAATGAACAAAATAAACAGACAAATGAAATTGATCCAGAGACATAGAAGCATGGAACAGACTGGCGAATTTCAGAGGGAAGAGGGGGATAGGAGATGGGGTGGGGAGTGATTAGTAGGGTAACTTATATGCATATATGGACACAGACAATTGAGTGGTGAAGGTCAGCGAGGGGCGGGTGCAGGGTGCCGGTGGTCAATGGGAAAAACAAACGAAGGGAACATCTGTGAATCTTTCAACAATAAAGAAAAAAATAACCATGTACATCCCTCAGTGCATTATCCATTTCAACATTTTTACTGCATATGAAGCCATGTGTTTTTCCTCTGGGAACCAATATGAGGTCCCAGGTCAAATGCAACTTGTAGAGTCTTCTGAGGGCAATGGTGCAACTCAGTTTCTCCATCAAGCTGTTAAAAACCTGGTAGAAAGAACATGGTAATCTGAGTCCAGTAAGACCCCTGAGCCCTACTACCAGAAGATGACTGTTATTTGTTTCCTGTTCATTTTGGGGGAAGAAGGGGCAGCCTCTTTGAACTGTGTTTGTGACCAAGTCAGCAGAGCCAGTAATAAAATAGATGAAAGACAATGTTTCAGCTGTTTAAGTTCACACTACTCATTTTACAATGGGAAAAACAAAGGTCCCAAAAAGTGTAGCAATTTTCTCAGCATGAGCCAGCAAACACAGTGACAGGGGCAGGTCTACTGACTCTTAGACTAGAATTCTTTCTAATAGTCCTGAGCTGTGAAAATGAAGATAAGTCAGCCTGGCAGTTCCCCTAGCATCTAGAATTCCTAGACTAGACAAGCAGCATATGAGATTAGCTGTTAAATGCACTTTTAAATTATTTTATCTGCATGATGATGGTATTCTTTACAAACTTGATATTTCATGGGTAAGGGCCAATAGGGAGACACAAAGATGTTTCTAAAGCACCAAGACCATTCACAGAGTGAAAAAAAAGTTGGCTGTGGCTGATATATTTAAGGATTTTGACTTCTGTCTTCTCTGGACTGACCCCTCTTCCCACCCCCCCCCCCCCCGCCACCCATATGCTTTGTTTTTGTTTCATTGTTTCTCTTCTTTTGTATTCCTTTTTTTTTATCCGTCAGCCTGGGACTTAGGCCTACCCTCTTCAAGTCAATAAAACTGCTAATTATTCATAATATGGGAATGGGAGTGCACAGTGGCCAAAAAGCGTACATATTTTTCCCCTGCTATAGTCATTTAGCTCTCTACAATCTCAGACTAGTAGCTATTGCCAATGGCAACTCAATTAATCCTTTCCATCGTTCATTTCAGGGTTTGTTGTTCTGACATTTGCACTCTTGTTTTTGTTTGTTTTTTGGTTTTAACCTTTTGCACTCGGATGTCGAGTGTGACTCGACACGGTTAGCATTAGAATAAAGGAATTAGAAAAAAAGCAAGCGAGTGCAAAGGGCTAAACCCTTTTCTGATTGATGCAGCTGTTGAAGATGCTGCAGTCACAGCAGTGTGCATCTGGAACATTTGGCTGACTTGTTGAACCTTCCCCAGGGACTACTCCAGGGAGAAGAGGGGAGGGGTGGAGAGGCCAGAACAGTTGCCTGCAAATAGAGATGCCAATATTGTCTGGCCATTCTGCGGACCACCCTTGTAAAAATTCACCTCATTCTGGCTCTCAGTTTCCTCATTTGCTCATTGAAGACACGTGTTCTCCACTCAAAACTCTTGCTTCGGTGGAAGAAGAGAAGCTATATTGGCTGTGGGTTCTCTCATACTGCACTTTCTATATTGTTTTTTTTTTAAATATGTTTTTATTGATTTCAGAGAGAAGGGAGAGGGAGAGATAGAAACATCAATGATGAGAAAGAATCCTGCATAGGCTGCCTCCTGCACGCCCCCCACTGGGGATCAAGCCAGCAATCTGGGGAAGTGCCCTTAACTGAGAATTGGACCTTGACTACCTGGTTCATATGATGATGCTGAACCATTGAGCCACACCAGCCGGGCAGCACTTTCTACATTTTAAAGGGACCAATATGTATTTGTTGAATTAATTAATATATCAAGGCACCCTAGGGGGCCGTTTTACCCTGCACAGGGCAACAGCACTTCATAGGTGGACTTCATCATCACTTACATTGAGGCTGCAGACTTACTCCAGGAGTGGGGCTGCCTGTATCCCTCCCCATTCTCACTCCCTTTGGCTCCCTGGCTCCTGAGTTTCCTTTTCTTTTGGCGCACTATTGGATTGAAAACACAGCAGGCATGGTTTCATTCCAAACCCAGAACTATTTTAATTAGTTTAACGTCTGTTAAACGCTTTGAAGATTGAAAGCAACAGATAAGTACTGGATGATGTTATTAGCAACTGCAGTTAATTGCAAACATTTCTATTAATACTAGTTTCTGCCTCCTTTTACTTGCTCTACTTTCCAAGGTTCCCAAATTCTTCTCAGCCTCCCCCTCTCCCCTTCCCCCGTACTGGCGATAAAGGGTTAAATTGGGGCGGAGTCCAGTGATGAACGACAGCAGCAATCACCAACTGGAACGGGGCAAGCGGGAAGAGCTGGGTGGGGCCATCAGGCAGAGGCAACTCACACACCCCCAGGCTCCGCCTCGAGGCCGGAGGCCCCGGGTGGAACACCAAGGGGCGGGGCACCCAGGGCTTGGCGAGCCAGGTGGTTGGACGCCTGGGCAGCTGCTTGAGGGATGGGGCGGGGTTGTCTCGAGCCTCCTCCTTCATTCCCTGGGCCGGCCCAGCGGCCCCTCTCTCTCGCCCCTCCTCCTCCTCCCTTTCCCACCCCTCTGAGTGGAGCTGCACATGCGGCTTCTCCCTGCTCCGTCCCGCCCAGCCTCCGTCGCGCAGGAACGGGTCCCTGCAGCCCCCAGCCCATGGCAGGACGGTAGCCGCCTGTCAGGGGTCCTAAACGGCTGAGGCAGACGCGGCGGCTCCCGGGCCTCAGAGAGTGGGCGTCTCCGGAGGCCATGGGCTACCCCGAGGTAGAGAGCAGGGAGCCCCTGCCTGCAGCAGCGCCAAGGGAGCAGGGGAGTCAGGGCTGCGGCTGTCGCGGGGCCCGTGCCCGGGCGGGTGAAGGGAACAGCTGCCGGCTCTTCCTGGGCTTCTTCGGCCTCTCGCTGGCCCTCCACCTGCTGACATTGTGCTGCTACCTAGAGTTGCGCTCCGAGTTGCGGCGGGAACGGGGAGCCGAGTCCCGCTTTGGGGGCCCCGACACCCCTAGCACCTCTGGCACCCTGAGTAGACCCGGTGGCCTGGACCCCGATGGTCCCATCACCCGCCACTTTAGGCAGCCTTCACTTCAGCAGCAGCCGCTAGAATCTGGAGAAACAACTCTCCCACCAGACTCTCAGGACGGGCACCAGGTGAGTCACTTGGCTGGGGCGGCGGCTGTAGAGGCCCCCTCCCTTTCTGGGTACGACGGGGGCCCTCCCCCACCGGCCCCTGGGGCGACTCAGCTATCGCCAGCCACGTAGGAGGGCAGGACTGGGAGGGAGCAGGCGAACTGGAGAGAGGTTGCCCTGGGGCAGGTTGTCCCCTTTCCCTCGCCCAGCGCCCAGACTCCCTTGAGACCCGGGACTTGGAAGCTCCGGCCCGCGTCCGCCGCCCCCGGCTACGGGCTGCCTCGGGAAAAGTTGGCTGAGCTCCCGGCTGGGCCGCCGGTGAGGAGGTACGGGTGCTGCCCCTCTGGCGGACTAGCGGCTGCAGTTTGGCCCCTCTCCTCTTGGTGAGATTAGATTCTCTGCCTGCGGTGCTTGTTTTTTCGTGTCCAGAGTTGATGCCAGCACTAGCAGGCTCTCGTTTGGAATTGGAGCTGTAAACAGCTGTAATAACTGCTCCAGGGCCGTTGAAACAGCTTTTAATGATATTTCCAGAGCGGATCCTTGTGCGCTGACCAGAACGTGGGCTTGTTCACACTTACCTGCAATTTGAGACTGATTGTCCTGGGTGTTGTAGTGAGGATCAGCGCCCCTGAGGAATTCTGGTAGAAATATGCCATTTTGCTAGACAACTTCTGAAGAGCAATTTAAAAAAATCTATGGAAATAAAACTCCCATTCGGACTCTTTTTGGGGGAGTGGGGTGGAGAGGGTGGGTGTGAAGTGTCTTGCTGTTGCTAGCTTGAGAACAGGAGTCTACTGATGGAATAAATACTCTAGAGTAATCTCTCAAGAGCAGTTGTGTGTATTTGTGTGTGTTTCGCAATCTTTATGGTGTTTTTGCCCTTGTTAGCAGCTTCGGTGTTTGTTTTCTACTCTTTCTTCAAGTAAGTTTAGTGCACTTAAAATTAGTATCCTCTTGACCTCCAAATTTTGTCTTATGCGAAACTTAAGAGAAGCATCCAAAAATCCTTTTGAGGTGGTTAAAGAGTAATAGTGAATTTGTTCCTCTTGGGGAAGAGGGCAAGTTTTGATAATAAGTTTCTTGAGGGGAGAGTCCCGGGCCTTCTATATTTACTACCACATCAGAGTCATTGTCATACCCTATAAATGTTATTTGTGCTGGCATCACATTGATGATAATATTGTAATGTTAGGACTGACACATTTTTCTATGATGTGAATTGTAAAGTTGCCCTGAGCCTTAAAATATATTGCTAGCACACTCCAACTTATATAACAGCTTATCAAATAACAGAATCAGTAGACATGCTTCTCATACTTGAGACTTTAAACACTGTAGCTAAATGATAATTAACTAGAATTCTGGCTCCCTTTATCCACCACCCCCTCTAATGCCCAGTAGAAATACTTAGCAGCTAAACATTGATATTATGTGAAAAGATGAAGGAATTTAACTTTTTTAGTCAAGTGGTAGCCAAGGCTTTTTGGCATTCAGAATAGACAGACCCAGGAGGATTGGCAGGACAGCTGTACTCTAGGGCTTCTGTGATGATGTGGGACTCTCACAGGTCTATAATGGCATTTAGTTGCCTGTTGTTTGCATGGAACTTCAAATAGTCCTGCCTAGGTTTAAATACAGCTCCCTATCTTCTGTCCTTTATTCTTTCTGTTTTAATGTTTTGGAGCAGTAGAAGTATGCACACTGGCTCTTTACATTTGCTGACACCAATTTCAGTCAGTTTTTTTAGAGTTGTGAGTGGCCATGAGTCCATTTTGTTTTATTCTCTTGGAGAACACATAGGCTCTGAGGGGGGAGTGACTTGTCCTAGGTGTTGGTCTCTTGACTCCCAGTTAAGTTTCCATTCCCCTATATCATACTACCTCCAGAAGCCTTTTGGGGGAGAGTGGAGTGGATCTCCACAGTAGAATTTTTCCAAAATAGATGGATCAGTTCTATTCCATCTATGTTTTGGCCACGCTTAACTATGTATTTCTTGCTGAACTTCACTTTCAGGAGAATTGGAACATGCTTTGAAGGAATTTTAACCCAGGTTCAACTTAAGTTTATCTTGAGGATAGTTTTAGTATACCAAAAAGAAAAAAAAAAGTTGATTGACTATTAGAGTTAGTTGATACTGCTACATTTTGGGTAAAATTTCTAGTGCCCTGGTGCACCCTCTGCTGGCTTTGCAGGGACATTTAATTGCATATCTGCTGACAGTCAAGATTCTAAGTTATGCTGACAGATTCTGATTCATAAATAAGGAAGTAAACAGCCTTGTGGGATTTGGCCACGTAGGTCACATTTTTATGTTTTAGTTTTCTAACACAGACAGTTGTTGTTACAGCAACTCTTAGGTGGAGAGGAAGAAAGATAAAATAATACACCCTTCAATGGGCAGAACATTCAGGTTTCTCACCAGTTTATTTGCAAGGAGTGAAGGCAAACTGATGAGAATAAATTGCAGGATGATCTCTTGAGACCAAATGGGCAGAACTGTCAGAGGCACTTCATTTTTATAAGGCTATTCAAACCTATCCATGCTTATGATATAATAGACTCAGTTATAACCCAAGAAAGGGATCTAGAAATCACTGAAGATATATGTATGTCATCTCTCAATAAAAAACTTTTAAAACAGGATACACAAGGAAATTAGGGCAACCAGGATACATAAATCAGCAAATTTCTCCAAGGGAATTGTTATAGGAAAGCCTCCCCAGTGGGGACACAGCTGCTGATCATAAAAAGTGAGAGGGTCCCTTTGGACCTGGAATCATAACTCTCCTTCAGCTGGAGTAGCTGAGTACCTGTAGATTTGTCTGGATAGTTGTGATAATCTCAAGAGAAATATCAGTCTCTGAGTTATAAAATATACAATATTATTGTTAGAGTAAAAAATAAAAATAAAAATCACCGTTGATCAGTCTGTGAAGTTGGCCTACTTTTGATTGTGGTCCTCAAAGCCAAGAATTACGGTGGGCATCATAAAGGAAGGGTATTGAAAACAATTACAAAATAAAACCTTTATCTTTTCCATGTAAAAGACCAAAAGATTGAAAATTTATATTCACAATCATGTAGGAAATTCTGGTGGTTGCTCCTTAAGAAAAACCTAACAGCTGATAGAAGTCCCCAGAAACCCAATTAAATTAATCAAAAGGATGGAGGGACTTTCTGGTTATTTTTTCAGTCAAGAGAGGGAAAGGTTGAAGGAGGAATATAATGAAAGTCTACTAAACCATGAGAGATATGACTAAGTTTAATATATTGTGGTAATTTATCTATTTAGGTCAATAAATAGAAATCTTGATATGAGCCAGACACTATGTTACCTACTAAATATATTTTAATGCCTGAAAGATTATTTGGGTGAGGAGGCAAATAAAAGTAGTATCTTATTAAAATGATTGCCCCAAGAGATAATATGAATTGAAACGCTAAGGTTTAAGAAGTATTTAGAAAAATATATATGTGTAATTTAATAAGGGTTTGTTCGGGATTGTTGGGGATATTTGGAATATGTTCTTAATTATTTGAGGTGATGTTACAGAATTCAAATTTAACTTTTCACAAAACATCTCTTGTTTTAACTAGATAGAACTTCAGTTATCCAGATTTCAACATTATTTATTAAGATTGAAAATAACTAGGAATCATTAAATCAAAAAATATTCTTTAGGGGAGTGGGATCTAGGTAAAATAGTTTCCCATAGATTTAAATCTAGAATTTTAAGTATGAAATTCCAGGCTTTTGACTAACTGGCTCTGTTATACCTATCCCATTTTCTCTCTCAATAACTCTACTTTTTAAAAAAAATAATCGGCTTTATTGATATATAATTTACATACAATAAAATGAATATAGTTTAAATGTATAGGTCAATGAGGTGGTTTTAGTTGTTTTTTTTTATTATTGATTAAGGTATTACATATGTGTCCTTATTCCCCCATTGCTCCCCCACCCCCCTCAATAACTCTACTCTTGCAACCCACCCACTATATCCTGTCTTGGGATGATTTTGTAGTTGTTATGCCTGTTGATTTTGTTTAATATATCTTGTATCTTTATACTAGAACTCCTCAGAAATCTGACTTATTTTTTTTTTTAGTCTTTTTCTATAGTACCTGATGTACTACTTGTTATGTTTAGAGTACTTAAATATTTGTTGAGTTGAATATTATTTGGGGCCTTTTAGAGATGTTTATGTAAAACAAATACATTTTCTTTTTATGTAACAGGCCTGTTTTCCTCAGGTCTTTCTAACCCTGTGAATTGTCAGCTATGCTTAAGTGAATAAGTAGTTCCATTGGCAATGTTTCACTGACTTCTAGAATCATTAGAAAGTGAAATGGAGAAGAGTCCTAACCATATTACCTTTAAGACGGTGCAAAAGCTTTCTGTAATGTATCATTTGATGTTTTGTTTTAGTTCTCATCTTTCTTTCTGTCTTAGATCTTGTGAAAAATAATATGTAATCCTATCTAATAAAAGAGTAATATGCAAATTAACCACCACTCCGCCATGCCCACAAGCCATGCCCACCCAAGCCAATCAGAGCGGGTATGCAAATTAACCCCAACTAAGTTGGCTGCGGCCGCTGAGCGAGCAGGAGGGAGGCTTGGGTTTCCCTGGCGATGGAGGAAGCCAAGCTTTCCACACACCCTGGTGGGCCCAGGCCTCCACTCAAGGGTACAAAGTTTCAATTATAGAAGATAAATAAATTCCAACAGAAATGGCGACAGCCACAGAGCTGCAGAGAGCAAGAGGCTAGAGTTGCCCCCGGCAATGGAGGAAGCCAAGTTTCTGCAGCCCTGGCCGGCCCAGGCCTCCACTTAAGGCTACAAAGTTTCAATTATAGAACATAAATAAAATCCAACCAAAATGGCGGTAGCCACAGAGTGAGCAGGAGGCTTGGCTCCGCTCCAGGCTACAAAGTTTCAATTATAGAAAATAAATAAACCCCAGATACCAGGGTCTCCACTTGGGTCGCCGGGGGGCATGGCCAGCCTGAAAAACCACCACAGGCCCCTCGCCCAGGCCGCCCCACGCCCCAAGGGAACCCCCACCCTGATCCGGGACACCCTTCAGGGCAAACCAGCCGCCCCCCACCCGTGCACCAGGCCTCTAGCCTATCTAATAAAAGAGTAATATGCAGATTGACCATCACTCAAACACACAAGATGGCTGTCCCCATGTGGTCAAAGATCCTTCCCCTATGTGGACACAAGATGGCCACCACAAGATGGCCAGTAGGGGAGGGAAGTTGAGAGGGACCAGGCCTGGAAGGGAGGGCAGTTGTGGGCGATCAGGCCAGCAGGGGAGGGCAGTTGGGAGGGACCAGGCCTGCAAGGGAGGGCAGTTGGGGGCAATCAAGCCTGCAGGGGAGGGCAGTTAGCGGTGACAAGGCCAGCAGAAGAGGGAAGTTAGGGGTGACCAGGCCTGCAGGAAAGGGCAGTTGGGGGGGACCCAGGCCTGCAGGGGAGAGCAGTTGGGGGGACCTGGCTTGCAGGGGAGGGCAGTTAGGGATGACCAGGCCTGCAAGGGAGGGCAGTTAGGGGCACACAGGCTGGCAGGGGAGCAGTTAGGCATCA
Organism: Cnephaeus nilssonii; assembly: GCF_951640355.1. NCBI lineage: Eukaryota > Metazoa > Chordata > Mammalia > Chiroptera > Vespertilionidae > Cnephaeus > Cnephaeus nilssonii. The sequence goes on from NC_137071.1 coordinate 47,027,174, forward strand.
ATCAGCCTGGCAGGTGTGTGGTTAGGGGGTGATCAGGCTGGCAGGCAGTAGCGGTTAGGGGCAATCAGGAAGGCAGGCAGGCGAGCAGTTGGGATATAGCAGTCCTGGATTGTGAGAGGTATGCCCGATCCCTCGGGCAGTCGGACATCCCTCGAAGGGTCCCAGATTGGAGAGGGTGCAGGCTGGGCTGAGGGACACCCCCCCCATGCACGAATTTTGTGCACCGGGCCTCTAGTTGATCTATAATTACCTTATAGAGATCTCTTTATATTAGAGAACTTTTGAATCCATTTAATCCCCAAGAACATTACCTTGCCATTCTTGTAGGGTGGCCCTCATAGAAGATCATTGTGCTGTTTTTTTAAAGATTTTTGTTGACTTTTAGAAAGAGAGGAAGGGAGAGGGAGAGGGAGAAAGAAACATTGATGGTAGAGCGAGATATCAATCAGCTGCCTCCTGCATATCACCTACCAGGGATAGAGCCCACAACCTGGGCCTGTGCCCTGACCAGGAATTGACCCACAACCTTTCTATGCATGGGACAATGCCCAACCAACTGAGCCACACTGGCCAGGGCATAGAGGACCATCTTTGTTCTACTCTATAAATACTCATCACTTAGCTCTTCATTTGTTTTCTTTTTTGAAAATAGAAATTCTATCTATACTAATAAAAGAGTAATATGCTAATTAGACCAGGAGTCCTTTTGGAGACCTTCCGGATGTCCTTCTGGACAAAGCGGGGGGTTTGGCTGGCCTGCAAACCACCCCCAGGCACTCGCCCAGGCTGCCCCACCCCCCGGCCCAGGCCACCCCACCCCCAGCAGGGACCCCCCACCCCATCAGGGGGCTGGCTGGCTTGCAAACTTCCCGAGGCCCCTCGCCCAGGCCACCTGCTCCCCAGCGGGGACCCCTACCCCGATGGGCATGTGGCTGGCCTGCAAACAGCCCTCAGATCCTTGCCCAGGCTGGCCATGCCCACCAGCGGGGACCTCCCACCTTGATGGGGGCGTGGCCAGCCTGCAAACGGCCCTCAGCCCCTCACTCAGGCTAGCTCCACCCCCAGCAGAGACACCCCTACCCCAATGGGGGCGTGGTCGGCCTACAAACTGCCCCAGCTCCTCACCCAGGCTGGCCCCGCCCCCCAAGGGGACCCCCACCCTGATCCAGGATCCCCTTCAGGGCAGACCAGCCAGCCGCCATCCGTGCGCCAGGCCTCTATCTATACTAATAAATGGGTAATATGTTAATTAGATTGGACGTCCTTCCAGACAAAGCCATGGTGGTGGGGCCAAGGCAGAGGCAGTTAGGGGTGATCAGGCTGGCAGGGGAGAGCAGTTAGGGGGATCAGGATGGCAGTGGAGAGCAGTTAGGGGGATCAGGCTGGCAGAGGAGAGCAGTTAGGGGGATCAGGCTGGCAGGCAGGCGAGTGGTTAGGAGCCAGCGGTCCCAGATTGCGAGAGGGATGTCCTACTGCCAGTTTAGGATGACATCCCTTGAGGGGTCCCAGATTGGAGAGGGTGCAGGCCGGGCTGAAGGACACCCCCCCTCGTGCATGAATTTCATGCACCGGGCCTCTAGTTGAAGAGTAACATGCATACAGAAAAGGTCACAAATCAAACCAATGGATTTTTATAAAGTGAATGTACTAATATTAGAAGAACCCAGGTTAATAAATAGAACTAGTATATCACAACCCTCACCTTATGCTCCATCCCTATTTCTATACCATTCTCCTTCTCCAAAGTTAATGACTATCCTAACTTATAACATCATAGATTAGTTTTGCCCATTTTGAACTTCATATAAATAAAATCAAACAGTATGTGTTTTGGGAGTCTGGCTTTTTTTTGTTTGTTTGTTATTTTACTCAATACTACAGTATGTTTGTGATATTCATCATGTTGTTGCAGTTGAAGTTGTAGTTTTATATTTGTATTATTCCCTTGTTTGAATATACCACAGTTTATTTATTCATTCTACTGACAATGAATATTTGGATTTCTTCTTGATTGTGGTTATTATAAAAATGATGCTGTGAATATTATCATACATGGTTCTTGAATATATGTACTTTAATTTCTATTGCATATATACTGTATCTAGTATTCAAATATCTGGGTCACAGGGAATGCATATTTTCAAATTTATTCATTATAATAGTTTTTATAAGTGATTGTACCAATTTACATTTTTACCAGTAATGTATGAAAATTATAGTTGTTAATACTTTTTACCATCTCTCTTTTTAATTATAGCCATTCTGGTGGGTGAGTTTATAGTAACATCTCATTGTGATTTTAATTGGAATTTCTCAGGAGACTAGTGAAGTTGTACTCTTTTTCATATGTGTATTATCTGTTTGGATGTCTTCCTCTATGAAATACCTATACAAATATTTTGTCCCCATTTAAAAAATTGGGTTATTTGTCTTTTTCCTATAGATTTATAGGAATTTTTATATACTCTGGTTATGGACCATTTTTGTATTTTTTTTATGTTACAAATCCTTCCCAAATCTCTATAGTATCCTTTGATAAACAGAAGTTTTTAATTTTAATGTGGCTATTTTCCTTTATGACTAGTATTTTTTGTGTTCCATTTAAGAAGTATTTTCTTACCTTGAAGTCATATAGATGTTCTCCCACATTATCTCCTAGAAGTTTTATGTTTTTGCCATTCACATTTAGATCAATAATCCATCTGGAACTGATTTTTGTGTATGGTGAAATATAGGGGTCAAGTTTTACCTTTTCCATGTAGATATTTAATTGCCCACTACATTTATTATAATGAATGTCTTTTTCTCAACGTCACTACCGTGTCACCTTTGTCATAAATCAAGTGTCTGCATAAGTGTGAAATTGTTTCTGAGCATTTTGTTCTGTTCTATTAGTCTGTTTCTCATTGCACCAATTCCATAGTCTTAATTATTGGATTTTATAACAAGCTCTTTATATCTGGTAAAGCAAGTCTTTTCATCTTTTTCATTTTCTTTAAAAGTACCTTGGATGTTCTTGGCCCTTCACATTTTTCTATGCATTTTAGAATCAGCCTGTCACATTTCATACACACAAAAAAGAGTAGCTATGGAGAATTATGTTAGCAAGATGGTGAATTAGGAAGTCCTGGACCCTTCCCCCACAACAAATACACAAATTCAGCAACAATTTATGAACAAATTCCCTTTGTGAGAAATTAAGGAACTATTTGGATGGCAAAGATGAAAGCAGACTCACTGAAGCTGGTAGAGATATTTGGGACACCTTTTCTCCAGAGTCCCTGCCACCAGCACAGCACCATATGATAGAGAAGGGACCCCCTAGCTGGCGGCTTCTCCTAGTTGAGGGAGGAGGTTGGTTCACATGTCCAGACCACGTTTTCTGATTACTGGCTTCTGTCTTGCCAGGTTTGGAACTCTGTGGGGTCTGCCTAGGAGAGAATGGAGATTGGTGGGTTGGGCTGGTAAATACCATAGATCTTTCCTCTTTCTGAGCAAAGAACAAGAAGACAAAATATTCCAGCTCTCAGTATTCACCTTGGGAAGAAAATAATTTATTCTGTGCATTCTGTGCTCCAGTTCCTCCAGGGGCTGCCCAAAGAAATGGCACCTGACTTGCCAGTTTAGGTATAGCATAGTCTAATTTCCTGGGGGAGAATAGAGATGATGGTTGGGACTGGCAGATGCCATAGATCCTCCCCCATGTTCATACAGCGTGAATGGATGAAACATACCAGATTTCAGCTTACTCCTAGAGATAGAAGAATTGATCTCTACATTCAGTGTTACAACTTCTCTGGGGATGTCCAAAGAATTGGCATCTATCTTGCCAGTCTTGGAACTCTGATGGGTCTGGCAGTGGAACTACCTGGAGGGGAATGGAGATGGTAGTTCGGACTGTAAACACCATAGTTTAATCTCCCATACACATTCAACACAGAATGATTATACAAAAAACACAGCTGCTTGTTTCTTCCTGGGGGCTGGGGGAAGAGTTGATAGAAACCCCAATAATCACTGACCTAGCTGAGTGGCACATGCCTTCTCCTATACAAGGCCAGCCCGTGAAGACTGTGAGGAGTATTTGTTTTGTGATATGTGCAAATACCAACACAGACAGTCAAGGAAAATGAAGAATCAGCAAAGATGTTCCAAAAAAGGAGCACATTAAATCTCCAGAATCTGACCCTAATGAAACAAAATTATAAGATTCAGAGAATTCAAAATATAAAGATGCTCATCAAGATCTATAGAACAATGTATGAACAAAGTGAGAATTTCCAAGTCTGGGGAAGAAAATGGACAACCAGATTCAAGAAGCTTAAGGATACTAACTAAATTAACAAAGAGATAGACATTATTAAAAAGTACAAAACAGCCCTGGCTGGTGTGGCTCAGTTGGTTGAAGCATTGTCCCATGCACCTAAGGGTCATGGGTTCACTTCTCAGGGCACATAACCAGGTTGTGTGTTTGGTCTGCAGTAGGCGCATGTATGGGAGGCAACCAATTGATGTCTCTCTCTCTCTCTCTCTCTCTCTCTCTCTCTCTCTCTCTCTCTCCCTCCCTCCCTCCCTTTCCCTCTCTCCCTCTCCCTCTCATTCTCCCTCTCCCTCCCCCTCACCCCTGCTCCCTCTCTCCCTCCCCCCTCCATCTCCTTCTCTCTCTCTCCCCCCTTCTTTCCCCCTCTCTCCCTCTCTCCCTCTCTCCCTCTCCCTTCCCCTCTCTAGAATGAATGTACACATATCCTCAGGTGAGGATTAAAAAAAGTACCAAACATAAATCATAGAGCTAAAGGCACAATAACTGAAAAATTCATGTGAGGGATTCAACATCAGACTAGATAAAACAGAATAAAGGATTAGGGAAATAATTCTGCCAGAGGAGCAGAAAGAAAAAGAATAAAAAATAAAGAAGCTTAGACAATTATGGTATACCATCAAGTGGACCAATATAGGCATTAGGGGAGTCTTAGAAGGAGAAGAGAGAGAGAGAGAGAGAGAGAGAGAGAGAGGACCAGAAAGCTTATTTAAAGAGAGAATGGCTGAAAACTTTCCAAGTCTGGGGAAGGAAATGGACAACCAGATTTAAGAAGCCTAAAGGATACTAACTAAATGAACTTGGAGAAATCCACATCAAGGCACATTATAATCAAATTATCAAAGTGAAAACTAAAGAGAGAATTTTGAAAGCATCAAGAGAAAAGTGATTTGTCATATACAAGGGAACCCCCATATGACTATCAGAAAAATTTACAGCAAAAACCTTTCAGGTGACAGAAAGTAGTATGACATATTAAAACTTCTGAAAGAAAAAAACACCCTGCAAATAAAGACTACTATACCTGCCAAAACTGTCCTTTAAAAATAAGGACAGATAAAGACATTCCTAGACAAATTAAATCTGAGGAAGTTCATCACAACTAGACCTATCTTACATGAAATGCTAAAGGGAGTTTATCTACTTGAAAGAATATTAAACAGCTACATGATAGCATAAAGAAGTATGAAACTCTGTAAAAGTAAATATATAGACATATACAGAATACTATATTTCTGTAATTTTAGTATATAACTTTTATTTCTAGTGTAAAAAGTTAAATTATGCCCTAGCAAGTTTGGTTCAGTGGGTAGAGTGTTGGCCTGCAGACTGAAGGGTCCCAGGTTCAGTTCCAGTCAAGGGCACACGCCTGGGCTGTGGGCTTGATCCCCTAACAAGATGGCAGTACTAAATTCTTCCCTATCAATAATTACTTCAAATGTAAATAGTTAAAACTTCTCCAATCAAACAAATATTGTAGCTGAATTGATAAAAGCAAGACCCAGTCATATGTTTTCTATAAGAAACTCAGTTTAGATTTAAGAAAACATAGGCTTAACATGAAGGAATGGAAAAAGAGAGTTTATGCAAATGGTAATCAAAAGAGAGCAGGGTAGCCTGGCTGGTGTCTCTCAGTGGTTGAGTGTTGACCTATGAACCAGAAGGTCACTGTTCAATTCCTGGTCAGGGCACATGCCCAGGTTGCAGGATCGATCCCCAGTAGGGGGCATGCAGGAGGCAGCCAATCAATGATTCTCTCTCATTGATGTTTCTAGTTCTCTTCCTTTTCCTTCCTCTATGAAATCCATAAAAATATTCTATATAATAAAAGCCTAGTATGCTAAATGTCGACCATTCGTTCCACCATTTGACCAGTCGCTATGACACACATGACCACTAAGGGCCAGATGCTCCGACTGGTAGGTTAGCATGCTGCTGGGGTCTGGCTGATCGGGACTGGGGGAGAAGGGCCAGACATGCCCTGGAGCCCTCTCACAGTCCCTCCCTGGCCCAATTGTGCACCGGTGGGGTCCCTCGACCTGGCCTGGGACCCCTCAGGGGATGTCAGAGAGCCGGTTTCAGCCCAATCCCCACAGGCCAGACCAACGGACCCCACTGGTGCACAAATCTGTGCACCAGGCCTCTAATATTTAAAAAAAAGAGAGAGAGCAAGGATGCCTATACTTATATCAGATGAAATGGACTTTTAAGTGAAAAACTGTCAGAAGAGACAAAGAGGGACATTATATAATGATAAGAGTCAATCCAACAGGAAGATATGACAATTACATATGTATATATGTAAAACAAACACTGGCAGAACTTAAGGAATAAATAGACAGCAATAGAATAATAGTGGGTGACTCCAGTATCCCACTTTCAATAATGGATAAGCACTTAGAACAATTAGGAAACAGAGAACTTCAACAATAACATATAGTAGATGAATATAATAAACATGTACAGAACATCCCATCCAACAGCAGCAGAATACACAGTCTTCACAAGCACACACATCTTTCTCCAGGAAAGATAACATTTTAGGTCACAAAACCAATCTTAACAAATATAAGAAAATTTGAAACACTGGGTATTTTTTAATATAATGGAATGAAACTAGAATTAATAGCAGAAAGAAAACTGAAAAATTCACAAATATGTGGAAATTAAGACAATTTTTTCAAATATATTTTTTATTGATTTCAGAGAGGAAGGGAAGGGGAGAGAGAGTTAGAAACATCAATGATAAAAGAGAATCATTAATCGTCCACCTCCTGAACCCCCCTCACTAAGGATCGAGCCTGCAACCCAGGCATGTGCACTGACTGGAAATTGAACTGTGACCTCCTGATTCATAGGTCAATGCTCAACCACTGAGCACACCAGCCAGGCAAACAACACACTCTTGAACAACCATTGAGTCAAAGAAGATATCAAAAAGGAAATTAGAAAATACATCAGGACAAAAACACAACACACTAAAATTTATGAGATGTGGCAAAAGCAGTACTAAGAGGGAAATCCTATATAATAAAGAGGGACTATTGTAATTGACCCTCATGCCATCACAAAGATGGTGGCACCCACAGCCAATACTGAGGGAATATGCTAATTGATTGCCACGCCCTCAAAGATGGCGGCACCCACAGCCAATAAGGAAGGAATATGTTAATTGAATGCCATGCCCTCAAAGATGGCAGCACCCACAGCCACAAGATGGTGACGCCCAGTCCCCTCAGCCCCGCCGGGGCGCCTGCCTCCGGAGTCCCCCAGTCTCCTCAGTCCCCCAGCTGCTCAGGGCCAGTCTGAGGCGCAGGCAAGCCTCAGATGGTGGCTGCCCAGCTACCCAGGGCTGGCCCGAGGCTTAGGTAACCAGGGCCAGCTGAGGCTTGTGCTGCCAGCAGTGGCAGCAGCAGAGGTGTGATGGGATGTCACCTTTCCCTGACTGCCGGGTCGCCTCCTGCCCCTGAGGGCTCCTGGACTGTGAGAGGGGCCAGGCCAGGCTGAAGGACTCCCCCTCCAGTGCATGAATTTTCATGCACTGGACCTCTAGTCTATACTAATAAAAGCCTAGGTGGCCCTTGTGTCCTTGCGCGATGCCCTCACGTCATCATAAGGTGGATGCCCCTACATTGTCACAAGATGGCTGCCTCCATGTCGTCACAAGATGGCCTCCACAAGATGGCCTCCACAAGATGGCCACCACAAGATGGCTGAAAGGGAAGGGCAGTTGAGGGTGACTAGGCCTGTAGGGGAGGGCAGTTAGGGGTGACCAGGCCTGCAGGGGAGGGCAGCTGGGGGTGACCAGGACAGCAGGGGAGGGCAGTTGGGGGTGATTGGGCCGGCAGGGGAGGGAAGTTGGGGGTGATTGGGCCGGCAGGGAGTTGGGGAGTGGTTAGGGGGCGATCAGGCTGGCAGGCAGAAGTGGTTAGGGGCAATCGGGCAGGCAGGCAGGCAAGTGGTTAGGAGTCATCCCAGATTGCGAGAGGGATCCCTGTGGGATCGGGTCTAAACAGGCAGTCGGACATCCCCCGAGGGGTCCCAGATTGGAGAGGGTGCAGGCTGGGCTGAGGGACACCCCCGCCCCCATGCATGAACTTCATGCACTGGGCCTCTAGTTAATAACAATAAATGCCTACATTACAAAAGAAGAGCCCTGCTGGTGTAGCTCAGTGGTTGAGCTTCGACCTATGAACCAGGAGGTCATAGTTTGATTCCCAGTCAGTGCCCATGCTCAGGTTGCTCAATCCCTAGTAGGGGGCATGCAGCAGGCAGTTGATCGATGCTTCTCTCTCATTATTGATGTTTTTCCCTCTCTGTTCCTCTCCCTTCTTCTATGATATCAATAAAAGTATATTTTTTAAAAGAAGAAGAAAAATCCCAAATAAACAACCTAACTCTACACCTCTAGAGGCTAGAAAAAGAGCAAACCAAATCCCAACTTAGAAGAAGCTAGAAAATAACAAAGATTAGAGGAGAAATAAACAAAATGGAAGATAGAACAATCAATGAGATTAAGAGTTGGTTTTTTGAAAAGATAAACCAAAATGACAAACCATTAACTCGACTAAATCTAAAAAAGAGAGATGGCTCAAATAGCATCAGAAGTGAAAGAAGAGACATTGCAACTGATGGCACATAAATAAAAATGATCAGGAGACTACTATGTACATTTATAATTCAACAAACTGTATAACCTAGAAGACAAATGGATAAATTCCTAGAAACATACAACCTACCCATACTAAATCATGAAGACTTAGGAGTCTGAACACACATATAATTGGTATGAAGATTGAATCAGTAATAATAATTAAAAAAAACACACCTCTCAACAAAGAAAAGCCCAGAACCAGGTGGCTCCACTGGTGAAATCTACCAAATATTTAAAGAAGCTATAACATTAATCTTTCTCAAACTCTTCCAAAAAATTGAAGTGGGGAAATACTTCCAAACTCATTTTATGAGACAAGCATTACTCTGATACTAAAGCAAGACAAATACACCAAAAGAAAATAAAACTACAGGCCAATATCCCTGATGAATATAGATGCAAAAAATCCTCAACAAAATACTAACAAACTAAGTGTAATAGCCTATTAAAAGGATCAAGTGGAATTTATTCCTAGAATTAAAGAATGGTCTAATGTTATACACTACATTAACAATAAAAGAGACAAATTACATGATCATCTCAATAGAAGCATAAAAAGCATTTGACAAAATTTAACACTCCTTCATGATAAAAATTCTTAACAAACTAGAAATAGAAGGAAAATACCTTGATATAATAAAGGCCATATAGGAAAAGCCCAAAGCTAATATCATACTTAATGGTGAAAAACTGAAAGCTTATACACTAAGATAGGGAACAAGGAAGGGATGTCCACTCTCATCACTTCTATTCAACAAAATACTGGAAGTTCTATATACAGGAATTAGGTAAGAAAAATAAAAGACATCCAATCAGAAAGGAAGAATTAAAATTGTCTCTGTTTGCAAATGACATGAACTAATAAACAAATTTAATAAAGCAGCATACAAAAATTCAGTTGCAAACTATCTGAAAAGGAGTTAGGAAAACAATCCCATTTGAAAAAAAAACACCTAAAATAATGTAATATTTGGGAATAAACTTAACTAAGGAGGCAAGGACTTATGTACTTAAAACTGCAAAACATTGATAAAAAAAATTTTAAAAGACACAAACAAATGGAAAGACATCCAATGTTCGCGATTTGCCACACTAAATATTGTTAAAATATCCATACCACCTAAAGCAAATTACATTCAAAATGTCAATGGCATTTTTTCAGAGAAGTAGAACAAACAATCTTTTTTTTAAAATATATTTTATTGATTTTTTACAGAGAGGAAGAGAGAGGGATAGAGAGCTAGAAACATCGATGAGAGAGAAACATCGATCAGCTGCCTCCTGCACACCCCCCACCGGGGATGTGCCCGCAGCCAAGGTACATGCCCCTGACTGGAATCGAACCTGGGACCCCTCAGTCCGCAGGCCGACGCTCTATCCACTGAGCCAAACCGGTCTCGGTTAGAACAAACAATCTTAAAATTTGTATGGAACCACAAAAGACTCTGAATATCCAAAGCAATTTTGAGAAATAAAGAACAAATATTTAGGCATCACACTTTTTGATATCAAACTATATTACCTAGCTATAGTAATCAAAACAGTATGGTATTGATGTAAAGACAGACATAGAGACCAATCAAACAGAATAGCCTAAAAATAAATTGACACATATACTGATCTTTGAAAAGGTGCCAAAAATACATAATGGGCAATAATAGTCTCTTTAACAAATAGTGTTAGGAAAACTGGATATTCACTTGTAAAACAATGAAATTGGAACCTTAATCACAAAAATCAACAAACTGGATTAGAAATATAAACCTAAGATCTGAAGCTGTAAAATTTCAAGAGGAAAACTTCATAATATTGGCCTTGGTAATGATTTTTTTCATGGGCATGGCACCAAAACTAAAGGCAACAGCCCTGGCCAGTGTGGCTCAGTTCATTGGAGTGTTGTCCTGTGCACTGAAAGGTTGTGGACTCAATTTCCCTTCCCCTCTCTCTAAAATCAATAAGCATATCCTTCCGTGAAGATTTTTTTTCCCAAAAGCATAGGCAACAAAAACAAATATAAACAAGTGGAGCTCTATCAAACTACAAAGCTTCTGCACAGCAAAGGAAACAATCAACAGAGTGAAAAGGGAACCTACAGAATGGGAGAAAATATTTGCAAACCATCCTACCTAATAATAGAGTAATATGCAAATTGACCGTACCTTCGCTACACCCACCAGCCACGCCCACCAGGAAACCGTTGCAGGGACGCTGGGGTGCGGCCGAGCCCAAGGCTGGGAAAGCCTTGGGCTGTGGCTTTCCCGGCCTTGGGCACCAGCGGGGAGCCTGCACGGATTGCAGGCAACCACCGGGGGTCGGCTCCTACGATCCGTAGCAGGGAGGCTGGGTGCAGCCGAGCCCAAGGCCACTACCTGGGGCCAAGCCCTGGCCCTGAAAGAAGGCAGAAGGCGGTGGCCACAGCCAAGGCCTGGGTCCCCAGTGCTGGCAGAAAACTGGTGCAGGCAGCCAGGTGAATGAAGGTCTATTGCACGAATCTTCGTGCAAACGGGCTGCTAGTATATCTGATAAGGAGCTAATATCCAAAATATATAAAGCATCGATCATACCGTCAAACCCCAGAAGGAAGGTAGGGGAGGGTAGGGGTAAGGGGGAGAGATCAACCAAAGGACTTGTATGCATGCATATAAGCCTAACCCAGTGGTCGGCAAACCGTGGCTCACGAGCCACATGCGGCTCTTTGGCCCCTCGAGTGTGGCTCTTCCACAAAATACCACATGCGGGCACGCACATACAGTGCGATTGAAATTTCGTGGCCCATGCGCAGAAGTCGGTTTTCGGCCTGGGCGAGTCTATTTTGAAGAAGTGGTTCTAACACCGAGCCACACTCAAGGGGCCAAAGAGCCGCACGTGGCTCGCGAGCCGCGGTTTGCCGACCACTGGCCTAACCAATGGACACAGACACCAGGGGGGTGAGGGCATAAGTTGGGGGTGGGGGTGGGGTCCATGGGGGGGATAAGGACACATATGTAATACCTTAATCAATAAAGAAAAAAATGTCCACACCAAAGTAATCTATAGATTCAATGCAATTGTTATCAAAATACCAATGGCATAGTTCACAGATTTTGCTGCCTGTGGATTCCTCTAATATTTTTATGGTTTCCCATCTTACGTTTAAGTCCTTTATCCATTTTGAGTTTATTTTTGTGTATGGTGTAAGTTGATGGTCTAGTTTCATTTTTTTGCATGTATCTGTCCAATTTTCCCAACAGCATTTATTGAAGAGACTGTCTTGACTCCATTGTATGTTCTTGCCTCCTTTGTCAAATATTAATTGAGCATAGTGGTTTGGGTCAATAGCTGGGTTCTCTATTCTATTATATTGGTCTATATGTCTGTTCTTGTGCCAGTACCAGGCAGTTTTGAGAACAGTGGCTTTGTAATACCGCTTGATATCTGGTATTGAGATCCCTTCTACTTTGTTCTTTCTCCAGATTGCTGCAGCTATTTGGGGTCTTTTTTTTTACTCCAGATGAATTTTTGGAGAGTTCATTCTAGGTCTGTGAAATATGCCGTTGGTATTTTAATGGTGTGGACATTTTAATGATGTTAATACTTCTCATTTCATGTGCATGGTATATAATTCCATTTATTTGTATCTTCTTCAATTTTGTTATTCATTGTCTTATATTTTATAATTTTTCAAGTACAGGTCTTTTACTTCCTTGGTTAAATTTATTCCTAGGTATTTTTTGATGCAATTGTAAATGAGATTATTATCTTACTATTTTTTTCTGATAGTGCATTATTGCTGTATATAAATGCAACTGATTTCTGGATATTAGTTTTGTGTCTTACCTTCCTGAATTTATTGATCAGTTCTAGTAGTTTTTGTTGAAATTTTTAGGGTTCTCTATATATACTCAGTATCATGTCATCTGTAAGCTGGGTGAGGTAGGGCCTCAGGGAGACACCCGGATGGGGTGAGTGGTGTTCACCAGTTTAATGCAGATTCAGATTTGGCACCAGTGCTGAGCCTGAGGCCACTCAGCAAAAGGGTATGAGTAGGCCTGCTGCCCGTAGCTGGGGGACTGTAGTACTTTGCAGTGGGGTGGGGTCTCAGGGAGTTGTGGGTGGTGCTAATGGAGTTTTCCAGGTTAATTCAGAATCAGATTTGGCCTTGTGGGGGTGGGCTCAATGGTTACTGTCCTTCTAGTCTCTGTCCTGAAGCCACAGGACTCAATTTCACTCTGTATATCTTTGGTACCCCCGAGCTCGGCTAGAATTCCTTGAGAGTTCTTTTTTTTTTTTTTTTTTTTTTTTTTTAAGAAAGACTGTAATGCAGGCCTAGTCTGATTGCAGCTGAAAGAGCCCTGAATTTCAAGCTGCCTTTTATCTCACATAGACCCTCAGAATCACCACTGATTTTCGTAGCCATTTGTAATGTGGGCTACTCTTCCTGTACTGGTGTCCCAGGTTGGGGAGCCCGGGGTGGGGCTGAGACCCCTCCAGATTCTTTTTCTTTTTTTTTCTTTTTTAATGTTTTTACTGATTTTGGAGAGGAAGGGAGAAGGAGAGAGAGAAACATCAATGATGACAGAGAATCATTGATTGACTGCCTCTTGCATGCTCCACACTGGGGATGGATCTTGCAACCTGGGCATGTGCCCTGACTGGGAATCAAACCATGATTTCCTGGTTCATAGTCTGATGCTCAACCACTGAGCCATGCTGACCCGGCACCCCTCTGTATACTTACCCATAAAAGTGGGTGTGAGGCCAGCCTGTTTTGCATCTTGCCCCTCCTACCAGTCTTGATATGAGTTCTTCTTTATATTCTTAGGTATAGATAGAGAAGTCCTTCTCTAGGACTATCATTCAGCTAGTCTTCAGATGGTTATCCAGGTTGACTGTTCTATAATTTAGTTATAATTTTGATGTCATGGGAGGAGGTGACTGCAGCTTCCTCCTACTCTGCCATATTGACCATGTCACTTGTTTTGATATGCTGTATTTTCATTATTAATTGTAAAACTATTTTCTGATTTTTTTATTTTTTAAATAAATCTTTATTGTTCAGATTATTACAGTTGTTCCTCTTTCCCCACCCCCATAGCTCCCCTCCACCTGGTTCCCACCACATCCTCTGCCCTTACCCACCTCCACTGTCCTCATCCATAGGTGTACAATTTTTGTCCAGTCTCTTCCCACAACCCCCACACTCCCTTCCCCCCCGAGAATTGTCAGTCCACTCCCTTTCTATGTCCCTGATTCTCTTATATTCACCAGTTTATTCTGTTAATCAGATTTATTTATTCACTTGATTTTTAGATTCACTTGTTGATAGATATGTATTTGTTGTTCATAATTTTTATCTTTACCTTTTTCTTCTTCTTCCTCTTCTTACAGAATACCATTCAGCATTTCATATAATACTGGTTTGGCGGTGATGAACTCCTTTAGCTTATCTATGAAGCTCTTTATCTGACCTTCAATTCTGAATGATAGCTTTGCTGGGTAGAGTAATCTTGGTTGTAGGTTCTTGCTATTCATCACTTTGAATATTTCTTGCCACTCCCTTCTGGCCTGCATAGTTTCTGTTGAGAAATCAGCTGGCATTCGTATGGGTACTCCCTTGTAGGTAACGAACTGTTTTTCTCTTGCTGCTTTTAATATTCTCTCTTTGTCTTTTGCTCTTGGCATTTTAATTATGATGTGTCTTGGTGTGGTCCTCTTTGGATTTCTTTTGTTTGGGGTTCTGTGCTCTTCCTGGACTTGTAAGTCTATTTCTTTCACCAGGTGGGGGACGTTTTCTGTCATTATTTCTTCAAATAGGTTTTCAGTATCTTGCTGTCTCTTCTTCTGGCACCCCCATAATTCAGATGTTGGTACGCTTGAAGTTGTCCCAGAGGCTTCTTACACTATCTTCATATTTTTGGATTCTTTTTTCTTTTTGCTTTTCCGGTTGGGTGTTTTTTGCTTCTTCATATTTCAAATCTTTGACTTGATTCTTGCGATCCTCTAGTCTGCTGTTGGATCTCTGTATATTATTCTTTATTTCAGTCAGTGTATGCTTAATTTCTAGTTGGTCCTTTTTCATATCCTCGAGGGACTCACTAAATTTATCGGCGTTTTCTAGAAAATTCTTGAAAAACCTTATAACCGTGGTTTTGAACTCTATATCCAGTCGTTTTCTTTCCTCCATTTCTATCATTTGTGACCTGTTTCTTTGTCTCTGCATTTTGGCTGCTTTCCTTGTGTTGATAGAGTGGCTTTGTGTGCTAGGTGTCCTATAGGGCCCAGTGGCTGAGCCTCCCCCGTTACTTGAGGTGGACACTCTTGGTGCACCCCTTTGTGGGCTGTGTGCACAGTCTTGTTGTAGTTAAGCCTTGATTGTTGTTGGTATCACTAAGGGGAATTGACCTCCAGGCCAATTGGCTGTGAGGATCAGTTGTGTCTACGATGGGAGAACTTCTGTGCTGGAGAAACCCTTATGGGGTAGGACTTGCTTCAGTGGGGTTTTGGTGCTTACTGTGTCTGCCCCCTGAGTGTGTCCCTTGTGGATCTGAGGAGTTGTGATCTGGATGGTCCCACTCTGACCCCTGGGTACACTGGCCCTTGGATCTCCAAGGAGGTGCTAATTTAGCTCTGCCTGAGGCCACCCAGCAGGAGCTATGGAGAGATCTGCAGATTCCTCTTCTTTGTTTGGGGTTTGGAGGTGCCCAGATGAGGCCCAGCTGTGAAGCAATGCAGGCTGCTGTGGAGCCTTGGGCCTTTTTTGGAAGTTCTGGGCCTCTCTGACCCAGCTGCAGTTTGTTAGGTAATTTTTGATTGCAAAGGTCCAGGCCATTCATATGCAAAAGCCTCTGTGCACAGCTGGGGTGGGGTTGTAAATTGGTTGGGGCGAGGTCTTAGGGAATGAACAGGGCAGAGCAAACAACAATGGATGACCTTCAGCCCTGCCCTAAAAGGCCCCTGGGCCTCAGTGTCTCCTGGTAATCGCTGCAAGCACCTCTGAGAGAAAGCTGCCGTCGTGTTCCGGCCCAATACCAGACAGTCCAGTTTCCCCCCATATGAGTCTGGGTCCCCAGAGTCTCACTCAGAACTGGAGTTCAGAGCAGTTGGGAGCTTGTGTCTCCCTCCGGATTGAAAAAGACAACTGCGTACTCAGTTGCCAGCCCTTTCCGTGCGCGCCTCCATACCTCCACACTTTACTTCCACACCTCCTCTGAGTCTCAGTGTGCTTTTCTCTTTCCTTCTAGTTGTAGAATTTCCACTCAGCCAGCCTTCTTGTGGTTCTGGATGATGTACGTTGTCTTTTAGTTATAGTTTTGAAGTGGTTGTGGGAGGAAGCAAGTTCAGGTGTTTACCTATGCCGCCATCTTAGTTTCGCCTCCATATTTTCTGATTTCTTTTGTAGTTCATGCTTTATTCATTTTAAGTTATTTTCCAAGCATGGTAATTTTCTAGTTATCTTTTTGTTTTTTATTTGCAGCTTAATTCCACTATGATTAGAGAACATCTCTGTTTGATTTAAAGTATTTGCTGTTTATGGGGCTTTGTGGCCCAGCATGTAGTCAGTTTTTAATAAGTATTCTGTGTATATGTCCTATAGTGCCTTGTTAATTATCAAACAGGTCAAGTTGTGATCTTCAAATATTTGTTGTCCTCTCTGACTTTTTTGTCTACTGGTTCTATCAGTTGCTGAAATGTTTGTGTTAAAAATCTCCTGTGATGACCATGTATTTTATTCATGTTCTTTTAGTTGGGGGAATTTATGATTTATATATTTTGAGATTACATTATTAGGTATATACAGATTTAGAACTATTATATCTTTTTGTTGAATTGAACCTTTTCTTATTATAAAATGTCCCTCTTTATCCCTAGTAATGCTTTTTACCTTAAAGTCTGCATTGTTTGATATTAATACTGCTACTTTCTTTTGGATGTTATGTGTGTGGTATATCTTCCATCTTTTAAATTTGTAAACTTTACTTTTTATTTTTTAAAATCTTAATTGTTGAAAGTATTACATATGTCCCCCTTTCCCCCCACTCCATTGACTCCTTCTAGTCCGCCTCTGTCCTCCACCCCAGGCTTTCACCTCACTATTATCTGTTTCCATGGGTTATGCATATATGCATGCAAGTTCTTTTGTTGATCCCTTGCCACCCACCCACCTTTACCTTTTTTTTCATTTTTTTTATTGATTAAGGTATTGCAAATGTGTGTTTATCCCCCCATTGCCCCCTCCACCTCCCCAATCCTGCCCTCACTCTCACCCTCTGTTGTCTGCATCCATTGGTTATGCTTATATGCATGCATACAAGTCTCTTGGTTGATCTCTCCCCCTCCCTCTAACCCCCCTCCCCTACCTTCCCTCTGAGGTTTTAGCATCTGATCAATGTTTCTCTGTCTCTGGATCTGTTTTTGTTAATTGGTTTATGTTGTTCATTATAATCCACAAATGAGTGAGATCATGTGATATTTATTTTTCTCTGACTGACTTATTTCACTTAGCATAATGCTCTCCAGCTCCATCCATGCTGTTGCAAACGGTAGGAGTTCCTTCCTTTTTACAGCAGCGTAGTATTCCATTGTGTAGGTGTACCAAAGGTTTTTAATCCACTCAACTGCTGATGGGCACTTAGGCTGATTCCAAATCTTAGCTATTGTAAATTGTGCTGTTATGAACATAGGGGCCACCTTTACATTTTAGTTTTATTTATTTATTTTTAAGATTATGTATATGTATATGTATATGTATATGTATATGTATTGATTGATTTCAGAGAGGAAGGGGGAGGGAGGGAAGGAGGGAGAGGGAGAGAGAGAGAGAGAGAGAGAGAGAGAGTGAGAGAGAGAGAGATGAGAGAGAATCATTGATTGGCTGCCTCTTGCATGCCCCACATCAGGGATCAAGCCCACAACCCAGGCATGTGCCCTGACCAGGAATCAAACCATGACCTCCTGGTTCATAGGTCAATGCACAACCACTGAGCCATGCCAAGCCAGGCCCACCTTTACATTTTAAATGCATCTCTTATAAACAGAAATCAGTTTATTTTTTAAACAGTCTATCTCTTTTAAGTGGCACAGTTAATCAATTTTCATAGAATGTATTTAATTATATACTTGGTTTTAAATGTAACATAATACTCTTTGAATTCTACTTGCCTTGCCTGTTTTGAACCTTATTACTTTCTTTTTGATTTTTGTCTCATTTTTTACCCTTTGTTAACTTTGTAGTTGTACATTATTTTATTATTGTTTTAGTGTATATACTAAAGATTACAGCATGCATTCTTGAATTATAGTTTGATAGAAGTTAGTTCTTTCACCTCTTTCTATACAGTGCAAAGGCCTTAGAATACTTTAACTCCATTTTCTCAAACAATATGCTATTGTATTTTATAAAATAATTGTCTACACAATTTAAACCACACAAGACATTATCATTGTTGTTGTTTTATAGTGAATATTTATTTAGATTCCCTGATGTTTACCCCTTTTTCTTCATTGCTTTTGTTTGTTTCCAGGCCTCTGTCTCGCTCTTCCTGCAATAGCACCCTTTAGCATTCCCTTTAGTTTGTATCAGGTGTAAATTTTTTTAAAATTCTTATTCAGAAAATATGTGTTTATTTCGCTTTCATTTTTAAAGGACATTTTTTTAATGGATCTAGAATTGTAGGTTATTAGTTCTTCCTTTTATTTTTAAAAATCTTTATTGTTGAGAGTATTACAAATGTCCCCTTTTCCCCCATTGCCTCCCTCCACAGGTTCACAGTCCCATCCCAGGCCTTCACCACCCTATTGTATGTGTCAATACGTAATACATATCCTATCTAATAATAGACAAATATGCAAATTTACCATACCTCCTACACACCCACAAGCCACGCCCACATCCAATCAGAGCGAGTATGCAAATTAACCCAAACCAAGATGGCTACAGCCACAGAGAGCAATGTTTCCTAGGTAACAGAGGAAGCCAAGCTTTCCGCCTGCCCTGGCCAGGCCTAAGCCTCCACTCAAGCTACAAAGTTTCAATTATAGAAGGTAAACAAATTCAAACAAATGGTGGCAGAATGGAGCTTGAGAGAGCAGGCCAGGGTTGCCGCCGGCAACAGGGGAAGCAAAGCTTTCCGCACACCCTGGCCGGGCCCACCTGCTTAAGGCAACAAAGTTTCAATTATAACCCCAACACAAATGGCTGCCGGCCTCGGAGGGAGCCCCAAGCTTGGCTCTGCTCCAGGCTACAAAGTTTCAATTGTAGAAGGAAAATAAATTCCAGATACTAGGGCCTCCACTTGGGTTTCCAGGGGGCGTGGCCGGCCTGCAAACCACCACAGGCCCCTCGCTCAGGCCGCCCCACACCCCAAGGGAACCCCCACCTGATCCGGGTCACCCTTCAGGGCAAACCAGCTGGCCCCCAGCCCTGTACCAGGCCTCTATCCTATCTAATAAAAGAGTAATCTGCAGATTGATCATCACTACAACACACAATATCGCTGCCCCCATGTGGTCAAAGATCCTGCCCCCATGTGGACACAAGATGGCCACCACAAGATGGCCAGCAGGAGAGGGCAGTTGGGAGGCACCTGGCCTGCAAGGGAGGGCAGTTGAGAGGGACCAAGCCTGCAAGGGAGGGCAGTTGGAGGTGATCAACCCTGCAGGAGAGGGCAGTTAGGGGTGACCAGGCCGGCAGAGGAGGGAAGTTGGGGGCAAAAAGGCTGGCAGCAGAGTGGTTAGGGGGTGATCAGGCTGGCAGGCAGAAGTGGTTAGGGGCATTCAGGAAGGCAGGCAGGCAAGCAGTTGGGAGCCAGCAATCCTGGATTGTGAGAGGGATGTCCGACTGCCCATTTAGGGATCTGACTGCCCACCAGGATTGGGCCTAAACGGGCAGTCGGACATCCCTCGAGGGGTCCCATATTGGATAGGGTACAGGCTGGGCTGAGGGACAACCCCCCTCCGTGCACGAATTTCGTGCACCGGGCCTCTCTTATGCATATAAGTTCTTTGGTTTATCTCTCCCCATCCTCCCTCCCACCTTCACTCCAAGATTCGTTAGTATGTTCCATGTTAACACGTCTCTGGTTCTATTTCATTAATCAGTTTATTTTGTTCATTATATTTCTTGTTTGTTTATTTTGATTTTTAGATTCAGTTGTTGATATATTTGTATTTATTGCCATTTTATTGTGCATATTTTTTTTGCTTTTTGTTCTTCTTTTTCTTCCTCTTCTTAAAGAATACCCTTCAACATTTCATGTCGTACCGGTTTGGTGGTGATGAACTCCTTTACCTTTTTCTTGTTTGTGAAGCTCTTTATCTGACCTTCAATTCTAAGTGATAGCTTTGTGGGGTAATCTTGGTTGTAGGTCCTTGCTTTTCATCACTTTGAATATTTCTGTTGAGAAATCAGCTGACAGTCCTATGGGCCCTCCCTTGTAGGTAACTAACTGATTTTCTCACTGTTTTTAAGATTATTTTTGTCTTTAACTTCTGGCAGTTTAATTATGATGTGTCTTGGTGTGGGCCTCTTTGGGTTCCTCTTGGTTGGGACTCTTTGTGCTTCCTGGACTTGTAGGTCTATTTCACCAGGTAAGGAAAGTTTTCTGTCATTATTTTTTTCAAATAGGTTTTCGATTATGTGCTCCCTCTCTTCTCCTTCCAGTACCCCATGATGTGAATGTTGCTATGCTTGAAGTTGTCCCAGAGGCTCCATACACTATCTTTATATTTTTTGGTTTCTTTTTGCTCTTCTGATTGGGTGTTTGTTGCTTCCTTATATTCTAAATTCTTGATTTGATTCTCGGCATCCTCTACTCTACTGTTGATCCCCTATAAGTTATTCTTCATTTCAGTTAGTGTATGCTTCATTTCTGACTGGTGTATTTTTATGTCTTTGACATTCTCACTAAGATCATTGCTAAGTCTTGCTACGTTTCTTGAAGCTCTTCTTAAGTCCCTTGAAGCTTTCATTAAGGTCCTTGAGTAACCTTATAACCATTGTTTTGAATTCTGTAGCCAGTAGTTTGCTTGCTTCCATTTCTTTCATTTGTAACATGTTTCCTTGTCTCTGCATTTTGGCTGTTTCCCTGTGTTTGTTTCTATGTATTAGGTAGAGCTGTTATGTCTCCTGGAATTGGTAGAGTGGCCTTGTGTAATAGGTTTCCTGTAGGGCCCAGTGGCTCAGCCTCCCCAGTCACCTGAGCTGAGCACTCTAGTTGTGCCCCTGTGTGGACTGTGTGTACAGTCTTGTTGTAGTTGAGACTTGATTGCTGTTGGTATCACTGGCAGTAATTGACCTCCAGGCCAATTGGCTGTGAGGACAAACTGAGTCTACAATGGAAGAGCTACTATGCAGGAGACACCCCTATGGAGCAGGACTTACTTCAGTGGGGCTTTGGTGCTCACCGAGTCTGCCCCTTGAGTGTGTCATTCATGGATGTGTAGAGTTGTAATCTGATGTGGTCTGAAGTTGTTCAACAGGTTCACTGGCTCTGGGGCCTCTTGGGGCCACCCGGCAGGATCTACAGAGAGATCTGTAGGTGGCTGCTACTTGTATTGGGCTTGTAAGTGCCCAGATGAGGCCCAGCTGTGAAGCAAGGCAGGCTGGTGCTAGTGCCCCCCGTCTTTGGCCTTTTATTGAGAGGTTTGGGGCATGCTGCCTCCAGCTGCTACTTGTTTAAGTGATTTGAGCAAAGTCTGAAGCCTGAGCCAGGACCGGCCATTCATGTGGAAAAGCAGCTGCAAACAGCTTGGGTAGGGCTGCAAATTGGATGTGATGGGGTCTCAGGGAATTACCAGGGTGGAACGAACAGTGTAGGCCATGCTGATGGAAACTCAGATATGGCTGCCAGTTATCTCTGAGACAGGGGAGGTCCCAGGAGAGGAACAATGACCCCTGCGAGCACCCTTTTCTGGGAGATAGCTGCTCCCAAGTTCCTTTCCTGATGCCAGACAGTTCATTCCCTCCCCATATGTTCTCCAAAGCCATTGCACAGTGGTGGAGCTCAAAGTAAGCAGGATTGTGTATATCCATGCTTGGGCCCTTTAAGAGGAACACCTGGGTCTCCAGCAGCCTCCGTGTCACAAAGCCCCAATCCCCACTGGTTTTTATAGCCTGAAGTTATGGGAACTTTTCTTTCAGCTCTGGAATCCTGGGATGGAGGTCTGATGTGGGACTGGGACCCCCTGTTTCTCACAGGAGGCCTTGGAGATATCCCTCCTGATTAACAAAAACACCACACATGGGTGTTGGACCAGCCCGTTCCACACCTTCACCCCTTTTACCAGTTTCAGTGTGCTCTCTTCTTTATTTTTCTAATTGTAGGACTTCCATTCAGCCAGCTTTCAGGTGGATCTGAATAATGGTCTGTATTTTAGTTGTAATTTTGATGTGGTTGTGGGAGGTGATGAATACCAGTATTTTCCTATGCTGCCATCGTTCCTCAGGCCAAAGTTAGTTATTCTTCTTAAAACATGTTGAAGATACCATGTCACTGCCTAATGGCTTCCATTATTTCTAATGGGAAATCAGTTGAAAAAAATGTGTCTTTGGTAGGGAATGTGCTGCTTTCTCTTGATTCTTTTGATATTTCTCTTTATTTTTGGATTTTGGTAATATTACCATGATGTTCATAGGTGTGATTTTTCTTGTCTTTGTAAAAAACTACTTTTAATATACACCATTTAAAAAATTTATTTTAGAGAGATGAAGGGAGAGAGAGAAAAAAACATTGATGTGAGAGGAAATATAGATCACTTGCCTCCCATACATTCCCAAACAAGGATCAAACCACAACCTTTTTGGTGTACTGGATGGTGCTCCAATCAACTGAGCCACCCAGCCAGGGCTAGGTGTGATGTTCTTATTATTTTTAAAAATATATTCTTATTGATTTCAAGATGAAGGGAGAGGCAGAGAAACATCAATGATAAGAATGAATCTTTAATTGGCTGCCTTGTGTATGCCCCCTCTGGGGACTGAGCCTGAAACCCATGTGCCCTGACTGGGAATCGAACCATGACATCCTGGTTCATAGGTCGATGCTCAACTACTGAGCAACACTGCCTAGACTAATTTTCTTTATGTTTATCTTCATTGGGGATCATAGTACTTGAATTTGTGGTTTGATGGTTTCCATCAGTTTTGAAATGTTCTCAGGTATTATTTATTTTTTTATTAATTTTTTAGAGAGACAAAGGAAGGGGGAGAGAGAGAAACATCTATCAGCTGCCCCACCCCCCTGCATTCCCACTACTGGGGATTGAGCCTGCAACCTGGGCATGTGCCCTGACCCAGAATCAAACTGGCAACCTTTCAGTGCATGGGATGGATGCCCAACCAACTGAGCAACCCTGGCCAGGGCTATTAGTTCTTTAAATGTTGTTCCTGCCTTATTCTTGCTCTACTCTAATATTCTGTAACAACCTCTTTTAGAAATTTTCTCTGTATCCCCTATGCCTCTAACGCACTTTTTTCTATACCCCATCCTTTTTTCTCTCTGTATTTTATTCTGAATATTTTCTTTCCAACTCACTTTCTTTAGCTTTGCCTTATCTTCTGTTAAACTCATCCACTGATTTCCTAATTTCACTTTTCACACATATTTATTTTTCTTGCTTGTTAAAATGATTATTTTTGTTAAAAAATCAATAAAATGTGTTTCAGGGCAAAATAAAAAGGAAGATTTGATAGATATTTACAATGGAATACCACTCAGCCATCAGAAAAGATGAAATACTATCATTTGTGACAACATGGATAGATCTTAAGAATATCATGCTAAGCAAAATAAGTCAGGCATAAAAAGTTAAGACATATGATTTCACTTGTATGTGGGATATAAATTGAAAGCAAATAATAAACAAGAAAAACAAACAACAACTCATAGACACAGAAACAGTATGGTGGTTACCAGAGGGAAAAGGGGTCAAATATATGATAACAGATGGAGATTTGACTTTGGGTGGTGGGCAATGCAATATAAAGATGATATATCATAGAATTGCATACTTGTATCCTATATAATATTATTAACCAATGTCACCCCAATGAATTTAATTTGAAAAAGAGGGAAAAGCAGTGAGAAGACTACTCAACATGGCTTGTCCGTTAAAGGACAAAAAAAACAACACCCAAATACACATGCACGCATACATACATGCACACAAAAGCAACACCAACAAATAACCAAAAAACCAGTATTTTTTCAACAGTACATTCATTCTACAACAAATGCAAATTATTATTATTGTTATTATTATTATTTTGTTAATCTTCATCCCAGGATATTTTCCATTGATTTTTAGGGAGAGTGAAAGAGAGAGGGAAAGGCAGAGAGAAACATCAATGTGAGAGAAACACGTTGATTGGTTGTCTCTTGCACGAGCCTTGACCAGGGCCTGGACCAGGTAGTAGCCTGCAACCAAGATATGTGCCCTTGACCAGAATTGAACCCAGGACCCTTTGGTCCACAGGCTGACATTCTATCCACTGGGCCAAACCAGGTAGGGCTCCAAATTATTTTACAATGCTTCCTTTCTTAATACAAAAGATGCCCATCTTGAGTGTGTGTGTGTGTGTGTGTGTGTGTGTGTGTGTGTGTGTATTCAGTGGTTTACTGTTGACTTATTTGTAACTATATTAGTGTCACTACATGCACCTGTTTCCTTTTAACAGC
This sequence comes from Cnephaeus nilssonii, assembly GCF_951640355.1. NCBI lineage: Eukaryota > Metazoa > Chordata > Mammalia > Chiroptera > Vespertilionidae > Cnephaeus > Cnephaeus nilssonii. Next base: position 47,051,799 of record NC_137071.1, read on the forward strand.
CTTTTATTTTATTTACTTTCATGTGACTAGCTTCCACCTACCAAAAGTTTCAGGTTGGCAGGCAAAAGGGTACCTATTCTCTGTGAAATTGAATGCAATGTTTTACACACTGGCCAGAAAATTTTTATTGTCATTTCAACGCTTGTTAATAGATACATTGATGCCTAAATTGCCATTTTCTGCAAAAATCTGTGCAGTGCTTGTGTCAAAGACTAGGCAGTCCTTCTTTATAATGGCTGTTTCAATTTCCTCATGAATAGATAGAGGAGTGGCTTCCCAAGTCAATTGCTGCTTATGATCAGTTAGCTCAAGCCGGTAAGCAAAATTTTCAGCTTGCTTGTGTGTTCCTATCAGCTGTACAATGGAAAAGAACTGCTGGAACCCCTCATGGTTTTCCTTTTTCTCCAAGACTATCATGAAATGAAAGCCATAACAGGACTGGATCATCACCCAGTCTAGAGCCCCGGAAAGATTGATGTCTGTAGCAAGGAAAATGATATCCTCTCCCTTCAGGGTTGCAACAAATGGGTGTTGATTCTTCAGATGTGGGATGACAGCATCCAAAGCGCCTTGCCACTTACAGAAAGTACCTGGGCAGGGGCAGGGGCAAGGCCTAAACTCACATAGCACTTCATGGCTTATTTTTCCTTGGGGTGGCAGAGTTGTTTCACATCCATATGGGGCATATTTGCAAGGAAAAAGTACTGAAGTGGCCAGTTTCTCCAAGGCCAAGTTGCGAATGGATCCCAATGGGCCTCGGCAGGTTGGACAACATGTGAGCTTTGGGTGACAGTCGCTACACACGAGATGGCCACTGTGACACTGGAATATGGGTGGTAATGCATAGTCAAAGCAGATGGGACACTCAAAAAGAGTGGCTAAATCATTGTTGGATGCAGTTGTGCCCCTCAGGGTGGGCATCCTCTGGGATGTGCACTCAGCGGCCCCAGTAGGTAACTCTGTTGTATTCTGCTGGCTCATTTCTGTGGGCGAAGAGTGAGCCAGGGACCCTGGCCCTGGCTCACACTCCCTCTCACGCCCCTAAAATTCCCCTGCTCCTTCCCGAAGCGCCACTACTTCTTCCTGTGCTGATAACTACTTGACACTGCAGGGAAACTCTGGTCTGCTGCTGCTGCCGCCGCTGCTGCCACTGGCCAGCACAACCACCACAAAAGCTTCCTTTGTTACCCCTGGTTACAGCATCTGTTGTCATTTCCCGGACCTTAAGCCCCGCCCCCAGAGGTTGCCATTTCCTGGTTCTCCAGCTGCTCCCCTCTCCCCCTACCCTGTGTAGCCCCACCCCCCACAGCCATTGTCATTTCTGGTTCCTTGAGCCTCCCCACTTCACCCTTCCACTAAATACTACACACCAAGGCAGACTTCTAGAATTTTCGCTTGGTTCGTTTGAAAAATAGTATTCAGTTCTTTGCCAAAATTTACAATTTAGTCTTTTCTTGAGCATATTAAGTACAATTATTTGAAATTCTTCATCTGGAAGCTATCTCAATCCTTTAAGGTATGTTTTTGTTGTCTATTATCTCTCTTGATTTTTAAATTTATTTTGCCTTGTTTGCTCATATGTCTGGTTAGTTTTGGTTGAGTGGCAGACATTGTATCCGAAAAACTATAATAGAGATGGTTTGAGGCCTCAGCTTTTAAAATCTTGATCCAGAAAGGATTTATGTTCATTTCAGGCAGGTGGTTAGTGGCACTAGCAATCCATTATCACCTAAAATCAGCCCAAGTTTGGGGTAATTTGATGCTGGCCACCTGAAGGCTGATTTAGCCTTCCTTTCAGTGTGTATACATGTTCAGTTGGAACCCAATATCTGAGGGTTTATCTAGGGTTTCCCTCAATGATGGGTCCTGAATTCCAATGTTTGTTATTTTAGTTTATTGCACTTGTTATAAGCTCAGCTGTCTCTCAGCTGACTCTTCTGTAATGTTCTGATGAGAAAAACAGCCTCTCTTGGTTTTCTTCTTCTCCTGCATCTTGGCTCCATAATACTTTATTGCCTTATTAGATCTTGGATGCCTTCAAATATATATATATATATATATATATATATATATATATATATATATATATAATTTATACTTTACCAGTTTTCTTGTTTTCAGCAGGGTATTTGGTCGGAATTAGTCTTCCTTAACTAGAAGCAGAATCAGTACATCATTTATTCAATAAATATTTATTGATAATTTCCTATGCATCAGACACTGAACATAGTAATGAAACTGAAATTCCTGAACTGGTTAGAGAGGATTTTTGCCATCATGGAACTTGCAGGCAAATGTAATGCAATGTGACAATGCAATGATAAAGATAATTATCGGATGATCTGTAGCACTAAGAAGGAATACCTGACCCAGACTTTTGAAATCAGGAACAGTTATTGGACAAAGCATCTTTTCACCTTAGACCTGAAAAATAAGTAAGAGTTGTCTAGATAAGACTATTTTAGGCAGAAGGAATAACATGTACAAAGAACTGGAAGAGGTGAGAGAGACATAGCATATTTAGGGAACAGAAAACTCTATAAAGCTACAGTTATCAAGACAGTATGATACTGGCATAGGCTAGGCATATCAATCAATGGAACCGAATTGATTATATATTAACAGCCCTAACATTTATGGTCAGTTGATTTTTGACAAATGTACCTGGACAATTCATTGGGCAAAAAGATACTCTGTTCAACAAATGATGCTGGGACATTTGTATATCCACATATAAAAAGTTCAACTTAGACCCTCACTGTATACCATGTCCAAAAATTAACTTATGAAAGGAAACTGGAATTTTGGTGGTGAGCACGCAATAGAGTTTTCAGATATCGAATTATATTGTTGTACACCTGAAATTTATGTAATATTATTGACCATGTTACCTGAATAAATTAAATTTTAAAATGTATGAAAGGCATAAATGTGTCAAAACAATAAAACTTTTAGATGAAAAAATAGGGGAAACTTTTCAAGACTTTGGATGGGACAGAACTTCTTAGGTATGACACCAAAAACAGAGTCCTCCCACGTCCCCCCCCCCCCAAAAAAAGATGAAACTGATAAACTGGACCTAAAAAAGTTTTTGTTTTTCAAACAACATTTAAAACTGGAATAAATGTGACAGACCACAGGAAAATATTTGCAAAACATATTCAATAAACAACTTATATCCATCCCAGGCTGGGTGGCTCAATTGATTGGATCCTTGTACCTTAGCACCAGGGTTGCTGGTTTGATCCCTAGTCAGGACACATACAAGAACCGACCAATGAATGTATAAATAAGTTAAACAACAAATTTCTTTATTTTTCTCTCTCTTAATCAATACATTTTAAAAAACAGATTTTATATTTAGAATTTATAAAGGGCTCTTGGAACACAATGAAAAGACAACCTGAACAAAAATGGGCAAAATATATAAACAAATAGCTTAGCACAGAAATTATTAAAATGGCTAAATAAATATATGAAAGAGTGCTCAGCCTCATTATCCATCAGGGAAATGCAAATTAAAACCACGATGGAGACAAATACCATGTGATCTCAGTTATATGTAGAATCTAAAAAAATTAAAAAAAATAAACTCATAGCTAGAACAGATTGTTGGTTGCCAGAGGTGAAGGGTAAGAAGTGGGCAAAGTGGGTGAAGGGAGTCAAAAGGTACAATTTTCCAGTTTTAAATGTCAAGGAGATGTAGTGTACAGAATGGTGACTGTAATTAATAATACTGTATTGCATATTTAAAAGTTGCTAAGAGATTTGATCTTAAAAGTTCTCATAAGAAAAAAATTTTGTAACTGTGTATGGTGACATGTTTACTAGACTTATTGTGGTGATTATTTTGCAATATGTACAAATATTTTTTCAACCCTGCCTTCTAATTCACTGATTTGATCCTCAGCTTCCCTAATCTGCTGTGCATTCCTTCCAATGTGTTCTTTATTTGTGCTATGCCATTCTTTATTTCTGTTTTCATAGTTACTATATCTTTTCTCATGCTGTTGAGCATCTTTACCATAATTATTCTGACCTCTGTATCAGATAAATTTCTTATCTGCATTTCATTTATCTATTCTTCTGGAGAATTCTCTTGTTCTTTCATTTGGGGGTTGTTTCTTTTTCTCCTCATTTTGGCTACCTGTTTGGGTTTGTGACTATGTATTAGGTAGATCTGGTACGCCTCTCAATCTCTAATTTAGGACAGTATCAAACACTGTTTCTGACTAATTAGATTGGGCAAAGATTCAAAGCCTCCAGAGACTGCCTCTGTCTACAGACTAATAGCATTTTGTCTTGAATTGCCTGCAGGAAATCGTCCACAGGTGTGGCAAGAGGTTTTTTTTCTAACTGGGTGGGGCAATTGCTTCTGCCTGGAGGCTAATTGTTATTCTCAGTCTCTTTTTAAAAAATATATTTTTATTGATTTCAGAGAGGAAGGGAGAGGGAGAGAGATAGAAACATCAGTGATGAGAATCATTGATTGGCTGCTTCCAGCAAGCCCCTTACTGGGGATCAAGCCCGAAACCCAGGCCTGTGCCCTTGACTGGAATTAAACTTGGGACCTTTCAGTTTTCAGGCCGATGCTCTATCCACTGAGCAAAACTGGCAAGGTCTATTCTCACTCTCTTAATGGGCCTGAGCAACTCTGCACTGTGGGGCAAAGTATTTTCCAATTGGGTGGATCAACTTTCTTTCCCCCAGGTAAGGTCGACTGTATAGGAAATGTCTGCATGAGAAAGATGACCTTTGCAGCATGAGGTGATGACTCAGCACAGGAAACCAGGGTGTCTGCCTTCTGAGCTCTAATCCCAGAGCCCCCGATCCTGGATTCTGCTTACACGGCTACAGTCCATTCTGTCCTCTCTCTGCTGGAGCACAAGGTGGGTGGCTTGACAGGGAATTTTGTGTGTTGGCCCTTTAAGAGGGTGCCTGAATTTTCAGCCACCTCTCCTTGGCAGACAGCAACCCTACTACTTTTCATAGTCAGATGTTGTGTGGGTACCCTTCTCAGTTCTGATACTCTCTGCTGCGGGGCCCAGCTTGGGGATTAGACTCCAGAGTTCTCAGTGGCAACCCCCCACAGATGAGATATCTCTCCCAAACTTCAGTTGCTGTCTGTGGGAGCCTGCCAGTCCTTTCGTGCCTCCGCCCCTCTTACCAGTCTCTATGCAGTCTCCACTTTTCATGCTCTGTTATCAGGGTTCTGTCCATCAAGTCTTCTGTTGATTATTCATGAAGTTTTTCTGTATTTTAGTTATAATTCCAGTTTGGTTCTGGGAGCATGTCTGTGCAGCACCCACTTACTCAGCTGCCATTTTTAATCTCTCTGCAATATATACAAATATTGAATCATGTTTTATATATGAAACTAATATAATGTTACATGTCAATTATTCCTCAATAAAAGTAATAAAATTTAAAAACCACAATGGAGCTCTGGCCAGTGTACCTCAGTTGGTAGAGTGTCATATCCTGTGCACCGAAAAGTTACGGACTTGATCCCTGGTTGGGTAGGTGTGGGAGGCAGCCAACCAATGTTTCTCTTTCAGGTCAATCTCTCTTCTCCCTTTCTCTCAAATAAATCAATAAAACATATTTTTAAAAAAGAATCTTTTTTTTATAAAAGCACAATGGAGAGTCTATTTCACATTTACTAGAATGGCATAATTAAAAAGGCAATAAGAAGTGAGGATGTAGAGAAATGGAAACCTTCATACATTGCTAGTGGGAATGTAAAATGATGCAGCTGTTTTGGAAGTCAGTTTGGTAATTCTTCAATAAGTTAACTCAGAGTTACCACATGACCCAGCACTACTACTAGATTTACCCAAGATAAGTGACAGCAAATATTCACACTAAAACTTCTACACAAATATTCATAACAGCATTATTCATGATAGCCAAAAAGTGGAATGAACCCAAATGTCTGATGAGTAAACAAAATGTAGTATAATATTCTATACAATGGATTATTATTCAGCCACAAAAAGGAATAAAGTATGGATGTGTGCTATAACATGGATGACCTCAAAAATATTACACTAAGTGAAAGCCAGGCACAAAAAACATAATGTATGATTCAGTTTATATGAAGGATCCAAAATAGGCAAATATGTAGACAAAAATTAGATTAGTGAATACCTTGAGCAGATGGAGAGAATGGGGATTAAGGCGTACCAGATAATTTATTGAGGGAGGTTGTTGGAGGGAAGCAAATATTCTAGAATGGATTTACCACACCAGGGTGGTAGTAGTAGAATTTTGGTAGAGTTACTAAAAATCATTAAACTGTACACCTAAAATGGGTAAATTTTATGGTATGTGAATTATCCTATATAATAAAGAGCTAATATGCAAATGGTCATCACGCCCTTGTGCCCTTGCCCCAGGACTGCTCAGACACTCACCACTGGGGAGAGAGGAATGGGGATCAGCCAGGCACAAATGAGCTCGTGAGAGAGGAATGGGGACCAGCCAGACACAAATGAGCTCTCGAGAGAGGAATGGGGACGAGCCAGGCTGTGGCCCGGGAGAGGGACAAGCTGCCCAGCCCGTGGTCCCGGGTGCCAGTGACTGTGCCTGCACCCCGGCAGAGGTACAAGCCACACACCCCGTGGTCCCGGGCGCCAGCGGCTTTGCCTGCGCCTATGGCCTGGCCTGAGAGAGGGACAAGCCACACGCCCCATGGTCCTGGGCGCCAGCAGCTGGGGCTGCACCCAGGAGAGGGACAAGACGCCCGCCCCGGGGTCCCGGGCGCCAACATCTGCAGCCCGGGGGAAGCCACCCACCCACGGTCCCCTGCGGCTGCGGCCAGCCTGGGCGAGGCTGGCCCGGGTTCTGGGTGCCTGCAGCTGGCCAGAGGGAGTGAAGCCCAGGTCCCGGGTGCCTGTGACTGGCCAGAGAAGGGAATCCTGGGTCCCAGGTGTGGGGCAAGACAGAGGTGGTTAGGGGTGATCAGGCCAGCAGGGGAGCAGTTAGGGGCAATCAGGCTGGTAGGGGAGCAGTTAGGGGCGAGTAGGCAGGCAGGCAGAGGTGGTTAGGGGTGATCAGGCAGGCGAGCGGTTAAGAGCCAGCGGTCCTGGATTGTGAGAGGCAGTTGGACATCCCCCGAGGGGTCCTGGATTGGAGAGGGTGCAGGCCAGGCTGAAGGCCCCCTCCCCGTGCACAAATTTTGTGCACTGGGCTGCTAGCCTATATATATATATATATATATATATATATATATATATATATATATATATATATATATATATATATGCCTAAGAAAAAGAGACTGTTTGACCATTCGACTGATAGCTCACTGACCACCAGGGGGCAGATGCTCAATGCACAGGCATGGAAACATGGAACAGACTAATGAATCTCAGAGGGAAGGGGGGGCGGGTGGAGGGTGGGAAGAGATTAACCAAAGATCTTACATGCATAGAGACCCAGTGCACGGATTCATGCACCAGTGGGGTCCCTCGGCCTCGCCTGTGGGGACTGGGCTGAAACCAGCAGTCTGACATCGCCCGAGGGGTCCCAGATTATGAGAGGGCACACGCCAAGCCGAGGGAACTCACCGGTACATGAATCCATGCACTGGGCCTCTAGTATCTAGATAAAGCTGTTATTTTTTTAAAGTGTCTGGTAGATAGAATATGGTCAATAAATATGTAGGAGGTATTGGTTGTTCCTGAGTGATACCTATCATTAGAGGAAGAGAATCTTCAAGACTGGTCATCCCAATTACCCTCATAGCTACCTCCCCCTAATTGATATGTCCAGAATTCCAACCCAGAATCAACCTACTCAGAAACTCCAGGGGTGGGGGTTTTGTCATGTATAATTTAAAACTCTATGGGCAATTCTGTTATGCACTCTAGGGTGACAATCTGTGATTTATGTAATGGTGAATGGCTTGGTATGGTTGGAACATGTGGGGCCCGATGGCTATTTGCACTAGAGTGGTTATACAGTAATCAGGAATCTTGGCCCAGAATCAATCAGTCTCTCTCTCTCTCCCTCTCCCTCTCTCCCTCCCTCCCTCACTCCCTCCCTCCCCCTCATAAAAATAGCTAGCTATTTCCAGATCCTACCTAGATTTTTTTAGGATTGTTGGGTTAATATATATAATACAGATCATCTATTGCAGTGGTTCTTAATTAAGGGTGCATATTGGTGTTACCTAGGAAATTTATTCCAAATGCACATATCCCTGGCTACACTCAGATTTCTTAGAGTGGGACCATAAGCATACCTATATTTTTTGGGGAAAAAATGGCTTTTAAGGTGATGCTGATGCTCATTCCATTTGAGAACTAATGCTCAAATGACAGAAATAAAGGAAGACTATGAAGGAGATAACATTTGGTTCCCTGTGCCTAAACTCAGCTCCTGTTATGGGTTATTAAGTATTTATCATCTGTAATACTAAAACTAACATTGAAGACCAGTGGACTATGAGCTTGAGTAATAGTGAATGCTCAATGAACACCATCTGGGAAATCAATTTATAAACTCTACCTTTGTGGGAGAGAGGGTTTTTAGTTGACAGTTTCTCAGCCAGATGATAGTCCTGTGTGTTTGGAATAGCCAAGGGAGGAGGGTAGTTTCCTATCTCCTGTGGCTTTATGGGGACTTTCCTACTGCTAGCTGATGAAAGCACTTTAAAATAATGGGCTGCTGAGTAATATTCTCTACACATATTCACCTCTCAGTGGGTCTGCACTTCAGAGATGAAGAGCAATTTTTATTGGAGTGATGGTGAATAGCAAGGGTTGAAGCTAAGTAGCCACCATGAAATTGATTTTCAAAATGAGATTACATCTGATTATTTTTTGTGTGTGGTTGTGAATTGTAATTCTTGTTTCATCCTGCCATACCTATGGCCTACAAGGGCAAGAAAAGCTTGAAAATTATTAATGTTTTGGATCAATCTACAAGGCTCTGTGCCCAGAAGCATTGTAGACCTCTAACTCACTTTTGCTATGTAGTTTAAATGCTCAGGTTGTGGAAACTCTGAGAGTTTATTATGGAAGGAATAATTTTAACACTTCTCATGGTTAGTAAGACTGAGAGAAAGAAGGAAGAGGAGAAGAGTTCAGAAGTTCTCTCAACTCAACCACCACTACATTGAGTCCCTATTACTAGGTGTACCAGTTAATAATGCGGATTTTTTTTTAAATTTTTATTGAGGTATTATATGTGTACATATCTTACCATTACCCCCCCACACCCACACTTGCCCTCACCCCCCAGAGTTTTGCGTCCATTGTTTATGCTTATATGCATGCATACAAGTCCTTCATTTGATTTCTTATCTCCCCCTCCCTCCCTAACTTTCCCCCTGTAATTTGAAAGTCTGTTTGTTGCTTTACTGTCTCTGTATCTATCTTTTTGTTCATCAGTTTATAATGTTCTTTATTATCCATAAATGAGTGAGATCATGTGGTATTTTTCTTTCATTGACTGGCTTATTTCACTTAGTATAATATTCTCCAATTCCATCCAGGTTGCTGCAAATGATGAGAATTCCTTCTTTTTTATGGCAGCATAGTATTCCATTGTGTAGATGTACCACAGTTTTCTGATCCAGTCATCTGCTGACGGGCACCTAGGCTGTTTCCAAATCTTAGCTATTGTAACTTGTGCTGCTATGAAGATAGGGGTGCATATATCCTTTCTGATTGGTGTTTCTAGTTTCTTCGGATATATTCCCAGGAGTGGGATTACTGGGTCAAATGGGAGTTCCATTTTCAGTTTTTTGAGGAAACTCCATACTGTTCTCCACAGTGGCTGCACCAGTCTGCATTCCCACCAGCAGTGCACGAGGGTTCCTTTTTCTCCGCATCCTCGCCAACACTTGTTGTTTGTTGATTTGTTGATGATAGCCATTCTGACAGGTGTGAGATGGTACCGCATTGTTGTTTTGATTTGCATCTCTCGGATAATAAGTGACTTTGAGCATGTTTTCATGTGTCTCTTGGCCTTCCTTCTGTCTTCTTTTGAAAATATACTGTTTAGGTCCGTTGCCCATTTTTTTATTGGATCATTTATCTTCCTTTTATTAAGTTGCATAAGCTGCCTGTAGATGTTGGAGATTAAACCTTTATCAGTGCTAGCATTTGCAAATATGTTCTCCCATGCAGTGGGCTTTCTTGTTGTTTTGTTGATGGTTTCTTTTGCTGTAAAAAAGCTTTTTATTTTGATGTAGTCCCATTTGTTAATTTTCTCTTTAGCTTCCATTGCCCTAGGGGCAGTGTCAGTGCAGAAGTTCTTTTGACATATGTCTGAGATTTTGTTGCCTGTGGAATCCTCTAGTATTTTTATGGTTTCCCGTCTTATGTTTAAGTCCTGTATCCATTTTGAGTTTATTTTTGTGTATGGTGTAAGTTGGTGATCTAGTTTCATTTTTTTGCATGTGTGTGTCCAATTTTCCCAACACCATTTATTGAAGAGACTGTCTTGATTCCATTGTATGTTCATGCCTCCTTTGTCAAATATTAATTGAGCATAGTGGTTTGGGTTGATATCTGGATTCTCTATTCTGTTCCATTGATCTATATGTCTGTTCTTGTGCCAGTACCAGGCTGTTTTGAGAACAGTGGCTTTGTAATACAGCTTGAAATCTGGTATTGAGATCCCTCCTACTTTATTCTTCTTTCTCAGGATTGCTGCGGCTATTCAGGGTCTTTTTTTATTCCAGATGAATTTTTGGAGAGTTCTTTCTAGGTCTGTGAAATATGCCGTTGGTATTTTGATGGGGAGTGCATTGAATCTGTAGATTGCTTTGGGTAGTATGGACATTTTAATGATGTTGATTCTACCAATCCATGAACATGGTATGTTCTTCCATCTGTTTACGTCTTCCTCGATCTCTTTTTTCAGTGTCCTGTAGTTTTCCGCATATAGGTCTTTTACCTCCTTAGTTAAGTTTATTCCTAGGTATCTTAATTTTTTTGGTGCGATGGTAAATGGGATTGCTTTTTTAGTCTCTCTTTCTGTAAGTTCACTATTGGTGTATAGAAATGCCATAGATTTCTTGGCGTTAATTTTGTATCCCGCTACATTGCCGAATTCATTTATTAAGTCTATTAGTTTTTTGATGGAATCTTTTGGTTTTTTTATGTACAATATCATGTCATCTGCAAATAAGGACAGCTTCACTTCTTCTTTTCCAATTTGGATGCCTCTTATTTCTTCTTCTTGCCTAATTGCGGTGGCTAATACTTCCAGTACTATGTCAAACAGGAGTGGTGAGAGTGGGCATCCCTGTCTTGTTCCTGTTCTTAGGGGAAATGGTTTTAGTTTTTGCCCATTGAGTATGATGTTTGCTGTGGGTTTATCATATATAGCTTTTATTATGTTGAGGTATGATCCTTCTATTCCCACCTTGTTGAGAGTTTTTATCAAGAAAGGGTGTTGGATTTTGTCAAATGCTTTTTCTGCATCTATTGATATGACTGTATGATTTTTATCTCTCAATTTGTTTATGTGATGTATCACATTTATTGATTTGCGGATATTGTACCATCCTTGCATTCCTGGGATAAATCCTACTTGGTCATGATGTATGATCTTTCTGATGTATTGCTGGAGCCGATTTGCTAGGATTTTTTTGAGGATTTTGGCATCTATGTTCATGAGGGATATTGGTCTGTAATTCTCTTTCATTGTGTTGTCTTTATCTGGTTTTGGTATTAGGGTGATGCTGGCTTCATAGAAGGAGCCTGGAAGTGTTCCTTCCTCTTGAATTTTTTGGAATAGTCTGAGGAGGATAGGTTTTAGTTCTTCCTTAAAAGTTTGGTAAAACTCTCCTGTGAAGCCATCAGGCCCCGGGCTTTTGTTTGCCGGAAGCTTTTTAATGACTGCTTCAATTTCTTCCATAGTTACTGGCCTGTTGAGCTGTTTAGATTCTTCCTGATTGAGTTTTGGAAGGTTGTATTTGTCTAGGAATATGTCCATTTACTCCAAGTTGTCCAGTTTGTTGGAATAGAGTTGTTCGTAGTATTTTGTAACAATCCTTTGTATTTCATCAGGGTCTGTTGTTATTTCACCTCTTTCATTTCTGATTTTGTTTATTTGGGTCCTCTCTCTTTGCTTCTCGGTGAGCCTGGCTAGAGGTTCATCAATCTTGTTTATCCTTTCAAAGAACCAGCTCTTGGTTTTGTTGATCTTTTGTATTGTTTCTTTGGTCTCTATGTCGTTTATCTCCGCTCTGATCTTTATTATTTCTTTCCTTCTGCTTACACTGGGCTTTTCTTGTTGCTCTCTCTCTAACTTTTGAGTTTACTCCAAGTTGTCCAGTTTGTTGGAATAGAGTTGTTCGTAGTATTTTGTAACAATCCTTTGTATTTCATCAGGGTCTGTTGTTATTTCACCTCTTTCATTTCTGATTTTGTTTATTTGGGTCCTCTCTCTTTGCTTCTTGGTGAGCCTGGCTAGAGGTTCATCAATCTTGTTTATCCTTTCAAAGAACCAGCTCTTGGTTTTGTTGATCTTTTGTATTGTTTCTTTGGTCTCTATGTCGTTTATCTCCGCTCTGATCTTTATTATTTCTTTCCTTCTGCTTACAATGGGCTTTTCTTGTTGCTCTCTCTCTAACTTTTGAGTTGTTGGGTTAGGTAATTTATTACCATTGTTTCTTGGTTTTTGCAGTAGGCTTGTAGAGCTATGAACTTCCCTCTCAGGACTGCTTTCGCTGTGTCCCATAGATTTTGGATTGTTGTGTTTTCATTGTCATTTGTTGCCATGATGTTTTTTATTTCTTCCTTGATGTCTTTGGTAACCCAGTCATGGTTTAATAGCATGCTGTTTAGTCTCCATGTGTTTGATTTCTTTGGGTTGTTTTTATTGTAGTTGATTTCCAGTTTTATGCCACTGTAATCTGAGAAGAAACTTGATATGATTTCTATCTTCTTGAATTTGGAGAGACTTTGCCTATGTCCTAACATATGGTCTATCTTTGAAAATGTCCCATGTGCACTTGAGAAGAATGTATATTCTGTGGCTTTGGGGTGAAATGTTCTGAAGATGTCGATTAATTCCATCTGGTCTAGTGAGTCATTTAGGATTGATGTTTCTTTGCTGATTTTTTGTTTAGAGGATTTGTCCAATGGTGATAGTGGGGTATTGAAGTCTCCTACTATAATTGTATTGCTGTCAATCTCTCCTTTGATATCTTCCAGGAGTTTTTTAATGTATCTTGGTGCTCCTGTGTTGGGTGCATATATGTTTACCAGAGTTATTTCTTCTTGTTGGATTTCTCCCTTTAGTATTATGAAGTGGCCTTCATTATCTCTTGTTATGTCCTTCACTTTGAGATCTAATTTGTCAGCTATAAGTATTGCTACCCCAGCTTTTTTTTCATTTCCATTCGCCTGGAAAACCTTTTTCCATCCCTTTACTCTCAGTCTGTATGCGTCCTTTTTTTTTGAGGTGGGTTTCCTGTAGACAGCAGATATATGGGTTTTGTTTTCTTATCCAATCTGTTACCCTATGTCTTTTGATTGGGGCATTCAATCCATTTACATTTAAAGTTATTATTGATAGGCACTTATTTGTCGCCATTTTTATTCTATACCCCTCTGTTCCTTCTTTGCTTCCTATTTCTTTCTTTATTTTTTTACAGCAGACCCTTTAGCATTTCTTTCATTGCTGGTTTGGTGGTGATAAACTCCCTTAGCCCTTTTTTGTCTGTGAAGCTCCTGATTTCACCTTCAATTTTGATTGATAGCCTTGCTGGGTACAGTATTCTTGGATTGAGACCCTTCCTTTGCATGACTTTGTATATTTCATTCCATTCCCTTCTGGCTTGATGAGTTTCTGTTGAGAAATCAGTTGCTAGTCTGATGGGGGTTCCTTTGTATGTAACTGTCTGTCTCTCTCTGGCCGCTTTTAAGATTCTTACTTTGTCGTTGGTGTTTGCCAACTTAATTATAATGTGCCTTGGCGTTGGTCTTTTGGGGTTCATTTTGCTTGGAACTCTGTGAGCTTCTTGGATTTGTGTGGGTTTTTTCTTCCCTATATCAGGGAAGTTTTCTGTTATTATTTCTTCTAACAGGTTTTCTATTCCTTGCTCCGTTTCCTTTCCTTCTGGTACCCCTATTATCCTGATGTTGTTTTGTTTTGTGTTGTCCCGAAGTTCCCTTAGGCTCTTCTCATGCTTTCTAATTTTTGTTTCTAGAAGCTGTTGTAATTGGGTATTTTTTTCCATCTTGTCTTCTAGCTCACTTATGCGGTCCTCTGCTTCTTCTAGTCTACTCTTGATGCTTTCTATTGAGTTCTTTACAGCAGCGATGTCATTTTTCATTTCTTCTTGGTTCTTCTTCATTTCCTCTTGGTTCTTACTCATATTGTCGAATTTGTCTTCCATCCTTTTCAGCCACCTTATGACCATTTCTCTGAATTCTTTCTCTGATAGGTTGTTTGCCTCTAGTTAGTTTACCTCCTTTTCTGGTGATGCCTGCTTCTCTTTCCTGTGGGGGCTATTTTTTGTCTCCCCATGGTCTCTCTTCTCTGGATGTCTGGTTATATAGTTCTCTCTCTCCGGCGTTGATTTAAAGGTACAAAATACAACACAACCAGGCACAACACACAAGGCACTGAACAGAATTGTATTCACAATATTAATAACCTCCAATAAAGGTAACCACCAGAGAAAGACAAATTAGGGAATAGGGGTGGAAGAGGGAGAGTAAAAAGAAAGAACAAAACAAAACAAAAAAAAGTGTGAATCTGAACTTGGGAGAAGAGCAGAAAAAAAAGAAAATAAAAATAAATAAGAGAGACAAGAACAATACTAAGAGAGAAAAGGGGAACAAACTATATATATGGGGAGTAGACTCCGCTAGAACAACCACTAATCCCAGCAAATTCCAGCAACACGAGCCTGGAGATTAATACAAACTGCAACACCAACTAATATCAAGTGAGGCAAGGGAAAACAAAAGTAAAAAACAAACAAAAACAAAGCAAACAATAGAATCAACCAAACAAACAAAAAGAATAATCATAACAGTCTCATAAAAAAAGCATAAAAATTCAATCTAATCAACATTCAAGCAAACAACAACAAAAGGCCAGAGAGAAAAATAATTTTTTTTTGGTAGCGTAGAGAGTGGTATGTTTGGATTTGGAGCAGGGGGTTGGGAATTAGATATATAAGTAGGGTGAAATTTTAGCAGAGGGTAAACTGAAAAAGTAGGTAAAATCTAAAGCCAGAAAGAGTTAAGATAAGCAGCAGACCAAAAGGGGAAAGGTTAGGAGGAGAGTGATGGCAAAATGTTAGCGTTGAGATAGGGTAAGGGAAAGATGCAAATAGAATGTAGGACACTAATCCCAAAATAAAAGAAAGAGAAAGTCTAATGACATTAAAAAAAAAAAGTAAAATAATAGTAATAATAATGCTGATTGAAAATAAAAATGTAATAATTAAAAAGGTGATAATCGAGTGAGGAAAAAGAAAAAAATTTTGTTTCTTAAGTAAAAGATGCAAAAAATGAAAATAAAAAAATTAGAATAAAAAAGTTGAAAAAAAAAGAAAAAAGAATTAAAAATTAAAAAATAGGAAGACTAAAATGTGCAGTAGCGGCTGTCATTCACTTCCTCTATTATTCTTGTTGTTTCCCAGTCTGGGCAGTATTTCAGTTCAGCTTCGTTCCTCTGCTCCTCAGTGTTGTAGGCCAGTCCTGCTTTTTGAGCAGGCCGTGTCTTAATTTCTGGTATTTATTTTTGATTACACCGGAGACAATTAGCATTTCAGCCCCTGGGTGGCAGTGTTTCTGAATTGACTTCCGGGCCTCTCTAGCTTTTTTTTTTTTTCCCCCCTCTATGGCACTCACTACCGGTTTGTGGAGGTGTGCACCTCAGAGCTTGTGGAGGTGTGCACCTCACAGCTGCCTCTCCGATGGTCACACCCAGCTCTGTTCCCAGGTTCCGAAAAAACAACTTCCCCTGCAGTCTTTCAGGGTTTTTCCACCTGGGTTTTCCTATGCATTGGGCTTAGTAATCAGAGTCGGAAAGAGCCCAAGTGCGCGGACAGTGGGTCTGTGCGCCAGACTAAGAAGCCTGCACTCCTTTGAAAATTCTTAGTCTGATCCTCCTCGTCAGATTAAAATGAGTTGCTTTTAAGAGGTCACTTCAGTTAGCAGCTCAGAGGACCCCCTTCCACATTCACGGATCACGGCAGCTCCAACTGCTGCCGATTTTTCTAGGCACAGACCTCCCGGTTCCCGCCGGTCCCACGGCTCGCGCGCTTCCCTCCCACCACGGGGATTAGAAAGCACACCTTATTTCAGGCGAAATCTGACCTTTCCGTGGTTCAGTGAAGGGTTCCTTTGAATCCGAATGTTTGCGCCGATAGGGGACCGGTGTTCTGGTGCTCGCAGCTGTTCAGTGTTTTGGGGATAGGCTCTTTGACTCACGGAAATCTGCCGGGAAGTCTGGATTCTTGTTGTTTGTTGGTCAGAGGCTGTGATAGCAGTTCTCTGTCCCCAGTGGCTGCAGGGCCTTGGTTTGTGTCAGAAGCCAGGATTCGAGTCTCAGGCAGCTCTGTTTCTCAAGATGGCGTGGTCTCCGCGTCCACACCAGCCGCCGAGAAGTGTCCGCTTTGTGCGCGGGGCTCCGCCGTCTAGGACTGCCCGGTTAGGCAGCCCCTTGGAAGACCTGCAGAATCTAACTGACCCTAGCTCATACACACACACACACCACACACGTCTACACTCTCCTCTATGGGTTCCTCACTCACACTCTCTCTCTCCCTACCTTCCTGCCGGTCGCCATCTTTCCTCACTTGTCCTTTCTGTTTTCCGGATTTTTTTTCAATAGATGGAGTTACACATATGTTGATATATATGCGATTTGATGTGTATACCATTTTGTTGTATTGACAGCAAGCTTCAAAACTTCATATGTCAAATTTGCTGAAGATGTTAACATCATAGATATTTTTACACTTAAAAATGTCAAATTTCATGCCAAAAAAAAGAGCATTTGCGGGAAGTTGTAATTCATTACTTTATTTTGAAGAAAAGTGCTGCTGAATACTTCGGGAAGCTTATGGTGAACATGCTCCATCTCAAGATACTTGTGAACGCTGGTTTAAATGCTTTAAAAGTGATGATTTCTATGTGAAAGACAAAGAACATCCAGGTCAACCGAAAAAGTTTGAAGACCAACAATTACAAGCATTATTGGATGAAGATGCGTGTCAAACTCAAAAACAACTTTCGGAAAGATTCAACGTTGCTCACCAATTTCTGATTGTTTACAAGCAATGGGAAAGATTTTAAAGGAAGGAAAATGGGTGCCACATCAAATGAACAAAAGACAAATGGAAAACCGAAAAGTCATCAGTAAAATGTTGCTTCAACTGCACGAAAGAAAGACTTTTTTGCATCAAATTGTGACTGACGATGAAAAGTGGATTTATTTTGAGAATCCCAAATGCAGAAAATCATGGGTTGATTCAGGTCAACCATCAACATCGACTGCAAGGCCAAATCGCTTCAGAAAGAAGACAATGCTCTGCATTTGGTGGGATCAGGAAGGTGTGGTGTATTATGAGCGTCTAAAACCAGGTGAATCCATTAATACTGATCACTACTGACAACAAATAATCAATTTGAACCATGCTTTGATCATGAAACTACCAGAATGTTCCAGAAGACACGGCAAAGTAATTTTGCTTCATGATGACACACCATCACACACTTCCAAAGCAGTTAAAGACATGTTAAAAGATCTTGGCTGGGAAGTATTAATCCACCCACTGTATTCACTAGACCTTGCTCTTTCAGATTACCACTTGTTCCGATCGATGGCACACGCACTTTCTGAGCAGCACTTAAGAGATCAACCAAAGGACTTGCATGCATGCATATAAGCACACCAATGGACACAAGACACTGGGGCGGCGAGGGGGGGGGGAGGATGAGGGCATGCGACAGGGGGTAGGGGAGGCTGGGGGAAGGTCCATGGGGAAAAAAGGAGATATATGTACTACTTATGTAATACTTTAAACAATAAAAAAAAAAAGAAAAAGAAAGAAAAAAAAAACATACGAAGAAGTGGAAAATTGGGTTTCTGAATGGTTTGCCTCAAAACAAGAAAAGTTCTATTGGGACGCTATCCACAAATTACCTGAAAGATGGGGAAATGTGTAGCTCGTGATGGACATTACTTTGAATAAAGCACTTTTGATGTTTCTCTTGAAATTATCATGTTTTCTTTGATTACAAAATCCGCTATTATTAACCGGACACATTGCTAGTGAGGATTCTATTCCTTGAAGTTGATTTAGCTAACAAAGATCAACCCAGGACTGCAAACCTACTTTGTTCTTAATGACTTAATACCATTAGACAAACCTTTTTGGGGTAGTTTGTTTCTGCTAGGATTTCTAGCTGACATCTCAAATAAATTAAACTGAAATCATCACCATGCATCCCCATCTCCCACCACATACACACTGAATTTTACAAAATTTCTAGTTTCATTTTCTCAATAACTCAAGCATAAAACCTTAGAGAGTTTTTTTTTTTACTTCTTCCTTTCTCTTGATACTCATATTTAGCAATCAATTGTTAAGCTGATTCATACTTTGTGAAGTTGATTTATACTGTTTATGGTGTCTCTTGCATCACTCCCTTTCATTCTAGTTCCACTGCTACCACTTTATTAGTGTTTGGCTTAGATGAGCTGCAAGGTCCATAACAAACAAGAATATCTGTGATTCTACCTCAGTTCCTTATTACCTGACTCCTGCAGTGGTTATCCAATTAAGAGTTGTTTTCTTCTCTACTCCATATGCTAGATTATTTTTCTTCAAGTGCCACTTTATCATGTTACCCTCACATCAGAAATCTTTTATGTCTCCCTACTGCCACTCTTCAAATATCTTAAACTGGCATTCCAAGCCCCTCTGCAATTAGGCTTGAGCTTCTCTCCCGTCCTCCTGCTCCTCTTCAGCTGAATTCTGTTCCACCCACAATGGCCCATTCATAAGCCTCTCACCTTCTGGCCTATGTTTAATACCATTTCCCAAAGCAGAATGTCCTTCCCTCCAACCTGTCTCTTGGATCCCTTCATGTCCTTCACAACTCAACATAAACCTTACCACTTCAGTGAATTACTCCTTGCCCTTCCATCTCTACACTCCCGTAAACCCTTCATTTGGCACTGTGTTGGGTTGTAGGTTACCTTGTTTCTTCAACTAGATGGGAAGGTTTTTGAAGGCAGAGATTGAGTTTTATACTTCTCTGTAGCTCCTACAATTACAATACTAATCTGCACTCTTTTTTTTCCCCAGTAACTGAACTGAGACTTTTTTGCTTTTTATTTAATTACAGTTTACAGTCAATATTTTTTTGTATTAGATTCAGGTGTACAGCATAGTGGTTAGGCAATCATATACTTTACAAAGTGTTCCCGCTTATATTTTCACCATATATAGTTATTACAATATTACTGACTGTATGCCCTATGCTGTACTTTACATTCCTGTGACTATTTTGTAACTACAATGCTGTACTTCTAATCCCTTCATCCTTTTCACCGAGTCCCCCAAACCCCCTTCCCTCTGTAATCATCAGTCTAGCCTCCACATCTATGAGTCCATTTCTATTTTTTTTCTCATTTATTTTGTTCCTTAGATTCCACATACAAGTGAAGTCATATGGTATTTGTGGTTCTCTGACTGACTTATTTTACCAAGCATAATACTCTCTAGGTCCACCCATACTGTCACAAATGGTAAGATATCATTGTTTTTATGGCCAAGTAATATTTATTGTATATATGTATCACCACTTTTTATCCACTTGTCTATTGATGGGCACTTGGGTTGCTTTCATATGTTGTCTATTATAAATAATGCTACAATGAACATAGGGATGCATATATTCTTTCAAATTAGTGTTTTCGGTTTCTTTGGATATATACCCAGAAGTAGAATCACTGGGTATAAGGAAGTTCCATTTTTAACTTTTTGAGGACCCTCATACTGTTTTCCATAGTGCTGCACCAGTCTGCATTCCCACCAGCAGTGTACTAGGGTTCCTTTTTCTTCACATCCTCATCAGCACTTGCTGTTTGTTGATTTATTGATAGTAGCTATCCTGGCATGTATGAAGTGATACCTCATTGTGATTTTAATTTGCATTTCTCTGAGGATTAGTGACATTGAGCATCTTTTCATATGCTTATTGGCCATCCATATGCCCTCTTTGGAGAAATGTCTATTAAGGTTCTCTGGTCATTTTTAATTGATTTTTTTTAGATTGAGAGGGAGGGAGAGAGAGGGGAAGGGAGAGAGAGAAACATTAATGTGAGAGCAAAACATAAACATGTTGCCTCTTGCACACCTCCTACTGGGGATTGAGCCTGCCACCTGGGCATGTGCCCTGACCAGGAATTGAACCAGCAACTTTTCAGTGCATGGGATGACACCCAACCAATTGAGCGACACTGGCCAGGGCCATTTTATTTTTATTTTATTTTATTTTTTTACAAATCAATTTTTTTAAATTAAGGTATTATATGTGTACATATCTTACCATTGCCCCACCCCCACCCCACTCCCATGTATGCCCTCACCCCCCAGAGTTTTGCGTCGATTGGTTATGCTTATATGCATGCATACAAGTCCTTCGGTTGATCTCTTATCTTCCCCACCTCTCCCTAACCTTCCTGCTGTAATTTGACAGACTATTTGATGCTTTACTGCCTCTGTATCTATCTTTTTGTTCAACAGTTTATAATGTTCTTTATTATCCATAAATGAGTGAGATCATGTGGTATTTTTCTTTCATTGACTGGCTTATTTCACTCAGCATAATGTTCTCCAATTCCATCCAGGTTGCTGCAAATGGTAAGAATTCCTTCTTTATTAT
Organism: Cnephaeus nilssonii; assembly: GCF_951640355.1. Lineage (NCBI taxonomy): Eukaryota > Metazoa > Chordata > Mammalia > Chiroptera > Vespertilionidae > Cnephaeus > Cnephaeus nilssonii. Next base: position 47,072,681 of record NC_137071.1, read on the forward strand.
GGCAGCATAGTATTCCATTGTGTAGATGTACCATAGTTTTCTGATTCAGTCATCTGCTTATGGGCACCTAGGCTGTTTCCAGATCTTAGCTATTGTAAATTGTGCTGCTATGAACATAGAGGTGCATATATCCTTTCTAATTGGTGTTCCCAGTTTCTTAGGATATATTCCTAGGAGTGGGATTACTGGGTCAAATGGGAGTTCCATTTTCAGTTTTTTGAGAAAACTCTATACTGTTCTCCACAGTGGCTGCACCAGTCTGCATTCCCACCAGCAGTGCACAAGGGTTCCTTTTTCTCCGCATCCTCGCCAACACTTGTTGTTTGTTGATTTGTTGATGATAGCCCTTCTGCCACGTGTGAGATGGTACCGCATTGTTGTTTTGATTTGCATCTCTCGGATAATTAGTGACATTGAGCATGTTTTCATGTGTCTCTTGGCCTCCCTTCTGTCTTCTTTTGAAAAGATTCTATTTAGGTCCGTTGCCCATTTTTTTATTGGATCATTTATCTTCCTTTTATTAAGTTGTATAAGCTGCCTGTAGATGTTGGAGATTAAACCTTTATCAGTGATACCATTTGCAAATATGTTCTCCCATACAGTGGGCTTTCTTGTTGTTTTGTTGATAGTTTCTTTTGCTGTAAAAAAGCTTTTTATTTTGATGTAGTCCCATTTGTTTATTTTCTCTTTAGCTTCCATTGCCCTAGGGGCAGTATCGGTGAAGAAGTTGTTTTGGCATATGTCTGAGATTTTGCTGCCTGTGGATTCCTCCAGTATTTTTATGGTTTCCTGTCTTATGTTTAAGTCCTGTATCCATTTTGAGTTTATTTTTGTGTATGTTGTAAGTTGGTGATCTAGCTTCATTTTTTTGCATGTATTTGTCCAATTTTCTCAACACCATTTATTGAAGAGACTGTCTTGATCCCATTGTATGTTCATGCCTCCTTTGTCAAATATTAATTGAGCATAGTGGTTTGGGTCAATATCTGGATTCTCTATTCTATTCCATTGATCTATATGTCTGTTCTTGTGCCAGTACCAGGCTGTTTTGAGAATAGTGGCTTTGTAATACAGCTTGAAATCTGGTATTGAGATCCCTCCTACTTTGTTCTTCTTTCTCAGGATTGCTGTGGCTATTCGGGGTCTTTTTTAATTCCAGATGAATTTTTGGAGAGTTCTTTCAAGGTCTGTGAAATATGCCGTTGGTATTTTAATGGGGAGTGCATTGAATCTATAGATTGCTTTGGGTAGTATGGACATTTTAATGATGTTGATTCTACCAATCCATGAACATGGTATGTTCTTCCATCTGTTTATGTCTTCCTCTCTTTTTTCAGTGTCCTGTAGTTTTCTGCATATAGGTCTTTTACCTCCTTAGTTAAGTTTATTCCTAGGTATCTTAGTTTTTTTGGTGTGATGGTAAATGGGATTGCCTTTTTAGTCTCTCTTTCTGTAAGTTCACTATTGGTGTATAGAAAAGCCATAGATTTCTTGGTCAGGGCCATTTTTTAAAAATTGGATTATTTTCTTGGTGTTGAGGTGTATGAGTTCTTTACCAGTATAAATTTTGGATATCAATGTATCCTTGGTGAATATCTTCTCCATTCAGTAGGTTGTCTTTTCATTTTGTTGATTGCTTACTTCATTGTGCAAAAACTTTCAGTTTGATGTAATCCCATTTATTTTATTTTTTGTTTCCCTTGCCTCAGGAAATATATCAGAAAAAATAATGCTAAGAGAGATGTCAGAGAGTATACTGCCTATATTTTCTTCTAGGAGTTTTAGGGTTTTGAGTCTTATATATGTCTTTTATCCATTTTGAGTTTATTTTTTTAAAAAATAAATCTTTATTGTTCAGATTATTACAATTGTTCCTCTCCCCCCCCCATAGCTCCCCTCCATCTGGTTCCCACCCCCCCTCTGCCCTTACCCCCCCTCCGCACTGTCCTCATTCATAGGTGTACGATTTTTGTCCAGTCTCTTCCCACACCCCCCACACCCCTTTCCCCCAGAGTATTGTCAATCCACTCCCTTTCTATGCCCCTGATTCTATTATATTCACCAGTTTATTCTGTTCATCAGATTTTTTATTCACTTGATTTTTAGATTCATTTGTTGATAGACATGTATTTGTTGTTCATAATTTTTATCTTTACCTTTTTCTTCTTCCTCCTCTTCTTAAAGGATACCTTTCAGCATTTCATATAATACTGGTTTGGAGGTGATGAACTCCTTTAGCTTTTTCTTTTCTGTGAAGCTCTTTATCTGACCTTCAATTCTGAATGATAGCTTTGCTGGGTAGAGTAATCTTGGTTGTAGGTTCTTGCTATTCATCACTTTGAATATTTCTTGCCACTCTATTCTGGCCTGCATAGTTTCTGTTGAGAAATCAGCTGACAATTGTATGGGTGCTCCCTTGTAGGTAACTAACTGTTTTTCTCTTGTTGCTTTTAATATTCTCTCTTTGTCTTTTGCTCTTGGCATTTTAATTATGATGTGATTTGGTGTGGTCCTCTTTGGATTCCTTTTGTTTGGGGTTCTGTGCTCTTCCTGAACTTGTAAGTCTATTTCTTTCACCAGGTGGGGGACGTTTTCTGTCATTATTTCTTCAAATAGGTTTTCAGTGTCTTGCTGTCTCTCTTCTTCTGGCACCCCCATAATTCAGATGTTGGTACGCTTGAAGTTGTCCCAGAGGCTCCTCACACTATCTTCATATTTTTGGATTCTTTTTTCTTTTTGCTTTTCCGGTTGGGTGTTTTTTGCTTCTTTGTATTTCAAATCTTTGACTTGATTCTTGCGATCCTCTAGTCTGCTGTTGGATATCTGTATATTATTCTTTATTTCAGTCAGTGTATGCTTAATTTCTAGTTGGTCCTTTTTCATATCTTTGAGGGTCTCACTAAATTTATCGGCCTTTTCTAGAAAATTCTTGAAAAACCTTATAACCGTGGTTTTGACCTCTATATCCAGTCATTTTCTTTCCTCCATTTCTTTCTTTTGTGACCTGTTTCTTGGTCTCCACATTTTGGCTGCTTCCCTGAGTTGATAGAGTGGCTTTGTGTGCTAGGTGTCCTATAGGGCCCAGTGGCTCAGCCTCCCCAGTTACCTGAGGTGGACACTCTTGGTGCACCCCTTTGTGGGCTGTGTGCACAGTCTTGTTGTAGTTAAGCCTTGATTGTTGTTGGTATCACTAGGGGGAATTGACCTCCAGGCCAATTGGCTCTGAGGATCAGTTGTGTCTACGATAGGAGAACTTCTGTGCTCGAGACACCCTTATGAGACAAGACTTGCTTCAGTGGGGCTTTGGTGTTCACTGAGTCTGCCCCCTGAGTGTGTCCCTTATGGATCTGAGGAGTTGTAACCTGGGTGGTCTCACTCTGATCCGTTGGTACACTGGCACTTGGATATCCAAGGAGGTGCTAATTTAGCCACTGCCTGAGGCCACCCAGCAGGAGCTACAGAGAGATCTGCAGATTCCTCTTCTTTTTTGGTGTTTGGAAGTGCCCAGATGAGGCCCAGCTGTGAAGCAATGCAAGCTGCTGTGGGGCCTTGAGCCTTCTTTTGGATGTTCTGGGTCTCACTGACTCAGCTATAGGTAACTTTAAAATTCAAAGGACCAGGCCATTCATATGTAAAATCCTCTGCGCTCAGCTTGTATAGGGCAGAGTCTCATGGTAGAGAAAACAGCTATGGCTTCGTGGGGTGGGATTACAGGGCAGGGCAAACTGTGATAGCTTCCCATCAGCCCTGCCCTAAGAGGCCCCTGGTTCTCAGTGTCCCGCGGTAATCGCTGCAAGCACCTCTGAGAGAAAGTCACCCTTGAGTTTCGTCTGCTGCCAGACAGTCCAGTTTCTCCCCGTATGAGTCTGGGTCCCCAGAGTCTCGCCCGGAACTGGAGTTTAGAGCAGTCGGGAGCTTTTGTCTCCCTCCTGATTGAGAAAGCCTGCCGTGTACTCAGTTTCCAGCCCCCTCCATGCGCGCACTCCTCATACATCTGCCTTCCACAGCTCCTGTAAGTCTCAGTGTGCTTTCCTCTTTCCTTCTAGTTGTAGAATTTCCACTCAGCCAGCCTTCCTGTGGTTCAGGATGATGTCTGTTTTGTCTTTTAGTTGTAGTTTTGAAATTGTTGTGCGAGGCAGCAGTTTAGGTGTTTACCTATGCCGCCATCTTTTCTTTCTCCTGAGTTTATTCTTGATATGGTGTAAGAAGGTGGTCTGGTTTCATTTTTTGCAAGCATCTGTCCAATTTTCTCAACATTATTTATTGAATGGACTGTCTTTATTCCATTGTATGTTCTTGGCTCCTTTGTCATACATTAATTTACTATATAGGTGTGGGTTTATTTCTGGGCTCCAATTTGTACTATTTTTTTGATTTTTTTTTATTGATTAAGATATTACATGTGTACATATCTTCCCATTGTCCCCCAACACCACACCCATACATGCCCTCACTCTCCAGTGTCTTACGTTCATTGGTTATGCATATATGCATGCATAGAAGTCCTTTAGTTGATCTCTTAACTCCCCCCCCAACATTGCCACTGTAATTTGACAGTCTGTTTGATGCTTTACTGCCTCTGTATCTATCTTTATGTTCATCAGGTTATAATGTTCTTTATTATCCATAAATGAGATCATGTGTTTTTTTCTTTCATTGACTGGCTTATTTCACTTAGCATAATGCTCTCCAGTTCCATCCATGCTGCTGCAAATGGTAAGAATTCCTTCTTTTTTATAGCAGGGTAGTATTCCATTGTGTAGATGTATCATAGTTTTCTGATCCAGTTATCTGCTGATGAGAATTTAAGATGTTTCCAAATCTTAGCTGTGGTGAATTGTGCTGCTATGAACATAGGGGTGCATATAACCGTTCTGGTTGGTGTTTCTAGTTTCTTGGGATATATTCCTAGAAGTGGGAATACTGGGTCAAATGGGAGTTCCATTTTTAGCTTTTTGAGGAAACTCCATACTGTTCTCCACAGTGGCTGCACCAGTCTGCATTCTCACCAGTACTGCAAGAGGGTTCCTTTTTCTCCGCATCCTCACCAACACTTGTCGTTTGTTGATTTGTTGATGATTGCCATTCTGACAGGTGGGAGATGTTACCGCATTGTTCTTTTGATTTGCATCTCTTGGATAATTAGTGACTTTGAGCATGTTTTCATATGTCTCTTGGCCTTCCTTCTGTCTTCTTTCAAAAAGTTTCTATTTAGGTCCCTTGAACATTTTTTTTTATTGGATCATTTATCTTCCTTTTATTAAGTTGTATAAGTTCCCTGTAGATGTTGGAGATTAAAACTTTATCAGCGATAATATTTGCAAATATGTTCTCCCATACAGTGGGCTTTCTTGTTTTGTTGATGGTTTCTTTTGCTTTGCCGAAGCTTTTTATTTTGATGTAGTCCCTTTTGTTTATTTTCTCTTTAGTTTCCATTGTTCTAGGAGCAGTATCGGTGAAGAAATTGCTTCGGCATATGTCTGAGATTTCTCTGCCTGTGGATTCCTCTAGTATTTTTATGGTTTCCTGTCTTGTGTTTAAGTCCTTTATCCATTTTGAGTTGATTTTTGTGTATGGTGTAAGTTGGTGATCTAGTTTCATTTTTTTGCATGTATCTGTCCAATTTTCCCAACACCATTTATTGAAAAGACTGTCTTGATTCCATTGTATGTTTATGCCTCCTTTGTCAAGTATTAATTGAGCATAGTGGTTTGGGTTGATATCTGGTTCTCTATTCTATTCCATTGGTCTATATGCCAGTTCTTGTGCCAGTATCAGGCTGTTTTGAGAAAAGTGGCTTTGTAATACAGCTTGAAATCTGGTATTGAGATCCCACCTACTTTTTTCTTCTTTCTCAGGATTGCTGTGGCTATTCAGGGTCTTTTTTTATTCCAGATGAATTTTTGGAGAGTTCTTTCTAGTTCTGTGAAATATGCTGTTGGTATTTTAATGGGGGAGTGCATTGAATCTATAGATTGCTTTGGGTAGTATGGCTATTTTAATGATGTTGATTCTACCAATCCATCTATTTATGTGTTCCTCTCTTTTTTCAATGTCCTGTAGTTTTCTGAGTAGTGATCTTTTACCTCCTTAGTTAAGTTTATTCCTAGGTATCTTAATTTTTTTGTGTGCAATGGTAAATGGTATTGTTTTCTTAGTCTCTCTTTCTGTAAATTCACAGTTGGTTTATAGAAATGCCATAGATTTCTTGGCATTAATGTTTTGATGGAGTCTTTAGGGTTTTCTATGTACAGCATCATGTCATCTGTGAATAATGACAATTTTACTTCTTCTTTTCCAACTTGGTTGCCCTTTATTTCTTTTTGTCTGACTGCTGTGGCTAGCACTTCCAGTATTATGTTGACAGGAGTGGTGAGAGTGGGCATCCCTGTCTTGTTCCTGTTCTTAGGGGAAATGGTTTTGGTTTTTGCCCATTCAGTATGATGTTGGTTGTCGGTTAGTCATATATGGCTTTTATTATGTTGAGGTATGATCCTTCTATTCCCACTTTGCTGAGAGTTTTTATCAAGAAAGGGTGTTGGATTTTGTCAAATGCTTTTTCTGCATCAGTTGATATGACTATATGGTTTTATCTCTCAATTTCTTTATGTGATGTATCACGTTTATTGAATTGCGGATATTGTCCCATCCTTGCATCCCCAGAATAAATTCCACTTGGTCATGGTGTATGATCTTTGTAATGTATTGCTGAATCCAATTTGCTAGAATTTTGTTAAGGATTTTGGCATCTATTTTCATGAGGGATATTGGCCCGTAATTCTCTTTCATTGTGTTGTCTTTATCTGGTTTTGGTATTAGGGTGATGCTGGCTTCATAGAATGAGCTTGGAAGTGTTCCTTCCTCTTGAATTTTTTGGAATATTTAGAGGAGGATAGGTTTTAGTTCTTCCTTGAATGTTTGGTAAAACTCCCCTGTGAAGCTGTCTGGCCCCAGGCTTTTGTTTGCTGGAAGCATTTTAATGACTGTTTCAATTTTTTCCATAGTTATTGGCCTACTAGAGGCCCAGTGCACGAAATTCGTGCATGGGGGATGGGGGGAGGGGCGTTGTCCATCAGGACAGCCTGCACTTTCTCCAATCTGGGACTCCTTGAGTGATGTCCCACCGGGATGGGGCCTAAAAGAGTGGTTAGACATCCATCTCACAATCTAAGACTGCTGGCTCCCAACCACTCGCCTGCCTGCCTGCCTGATTGCCCCTAACCGCTTCTGCCTGCCAGCCTGATCACCCCCTAACAACTCCCCTGCCATCCTGATTGACACCTTACTGCTCCCTAGCTGACCTGATTGACGCTAACTGTCCTCCCCTGCCTGCCTGGTCACCCCTAACTGCCTTCACCTGCCTGTCTGGTCGCTCCCAACTGCCCTCCCCTGCTGTCCTGGTCACCCTTAACTGCCCCCCTGCTGGCCTGGCCCCCCAACTGCCCTCCTCTGCTGACCTGGCCCCCCCAACTGCCCTCCCCTGCAGGCCTGGTCGCCCCCAACTGCCCTCCCCTGTAGGCCTGAGTCCCCCCCAACTGTCCTCCCTTGTAGGCCTGGTCACCCCCAACTGTCCTCCCCTGCAGGCCTGGTCCCCCTCAACTGCCCTCCCCTGCAGGCCTGTTCCCCCCCAACTGCCTTCCCCTGCAGGACTGGTTCCCGCCAACTGCCCTCCCTTGCTGGACTTTGCTGCCCCAACTACCCTCTGCTGGCCTGGTCACCCCCAACTGCCCACAACTACCCTCCCCTGCAGGCCATCTTGTGGTGGTCATCTTGTGTCCACATGGGGGCATCCATCTTTGACCACATGGGGGTGGCCATCTTGTGTCTTGGAGTGACGGTCAACTTTCATATTATTCTTTTATTAGATAGGACTGAGATTTTTATTCTTCCTGATTGAGTTTTAGAAGATTGTATTTTTCTAGGAATATGTCCATTTCCTCCAGGTTGTCCAGTTTGTTGGAATAGCATTGTTCATAATATTTTTTAACAATCCTTTGTATTTCTGTGGGGTTTGTTGTTATTTCTCCTCTTTCATTTCTGATTTTGTTTTATTTGGGTCCTTTCTGTTTGCTTCTTGGTGAGCCTGGCGAGAGGTTCATCAATCTTGTTTATCCTTTCAAAGAACCAACTCTTAGTTTTGTTGATCTTTCGTATTGTTTTTTTTTTGTCTCTATGTCATTTATCTCTGCTCTGATCTTTATTATTTCTTTCCTTCTGCTTACACTGGGCTTTGCTTGTTACTCTCTTTCTAACGCTTTGAGTTGTAGGGTTAGATAATTTATTACCATTGTTTCTTGTTTTTTGCAGTAGGCTTGTAGAGCTATGAACTTCCCTCTCAAGACATCTTTTGCTGTGTCCCATAGATTTTGGATTATTGTCTTTTCATTGTCATTTGTTGCCATGATGTTTTTTATTTCTGCTTTGATCTCCTTGTAACCCAGTCATTGTTTAATAGCATGCTATTTAGTCTCCATGAGTTTGATTTTTTTGGATTGTTTTTATTATAGTTGATTTCCAGTTTTATCCCATTGTGATCTGAGAAGATGCTTGATATGATTTCTATCTTCTTGATTTTGAATAGACTTAGACTGTGTCCTAATATGTGGTCTATCCTTGAAAATGTTCCATGTGCACTGGAGAAGAATGTGTATTCTGCAGCTTTGGGTGAAATGTTCTAAAGATGTCAATTAAGTCCATCTGATCTAGTGTGTCATTTAGGATTGGTGTTGCTTTGCTGATTTTTTGTTGAGTTGATTTATCCAGTGGTGTCAGTGGGGTATTACAGTCCCCTACTATGTATGTATTGCTATCAATCTCTCCCTTAATATCTTCCTGGAGTTTTTTGTATGTATTTGTGTGCTCCTCTATTGGGTGCATATATGTTTACCAGAGTTATATCTTCTTCTTGAATTGCTCCCTTTAGTATTATGTAGTGGCCTTCCTTATCTCTTTTTATGGCCTTTACTTTGAGGTCTATTTTATCATATATAAATATCGCAACTCCGGCTCTTTTCTCATTTCCATTTGCCTGAAAAATGTATTTCCACCCCTTCACTCTCAGTCTGTGTGAATCCTTTTTTCTGAGTGGGGTCTCTTGCAGACAGAAAATATATGGGTCATGTTTTCTTATCCATTCAGCTACCCTATGTATTTGGATTGGTTCATCAATCCATTTAAGTTTAATGTTATTATTGATAAGTACATATTTGTTGTCATATTTTTTCTTAATGTTTGTGTTTCTTCTTGCCCTTCTCTTTCTTCTTTTTACAGCAGTCCCTTTCACATTTCTTTCATTGCTGGCTTGGTAGTGATAAACACTCTTAGCCTTTTTTTTTTTTTTTTTTTTTTTTTTTTTTTTTTTTTTTTTTTTTTTTGTCTGTGAAGCTCCTGATTCTACCTTCAATTTTGAATGATAGCCTTGCTGGGTATAGTATTCTTGGGTTCAGTCCCTTGCTTTCCATCACTTTGTAAATTTCATTCCATTCCCTTCTGGCCTGGAATGTTTCTGTTGAGAAATCCGTTGATATTCTAATAGGAGAACCCTTGTAGGTAACTTACTGACTCTCTGGCAGCCTTTAAGATTCTTACTTTGTCGTTGGTGTTTGCCAATTTAATTATGCTGTGTCTTGGTGTCAGTCTTTTGGGGTTCATCTTGTTTGGGATTATATATGCTTCTTGGACTTGCATGGTATTTTTCTTGCCAATATCAGGGAATTTTTCTGTCATTATTTCTTCAAACAGGTTTTCTATTCTTTGCTTCTCTTCCTCTCCTTCTGGTACCCCTATTATGCAAATGTTGTTTCATTTTGTATTGTCCAAAAGCTCCCTTAGGCTGTCCTCTTGCTTTTTAAGTCTTCTTTCCAGTTGCTGCTGTGTTTGTGTGTTTTTTCCTACCTTGTCTTCTAATTCGCTGATGCGGTCCTCAGCCTCTTCTTGTCTACTGTTTATGCCTTCCATTGTGTTCTTTATTGCATATGTCGTTCTGCATCACCTCTTGGTTCCTTTTCATGTTGGTGACATTCTCATTCAGCTCCTTATAATTCTCATTGAGTTGTGTGTATTTTTCATTGAGTTGTGTGTATTTGTCATCCAGCTGTTTGAGCATCCTTATAACCATTACTCTGAATTCTTTTTCAGGTATGTTGCTATCCTCAATTTCATTTAACTCCCTTTCTCGTGATTCCTCTTTTTCTTTTTTGGGGGGGATTGCTTTTTTTGTCTTCCCATGTTTTCCTGTAATGTTTTAATTGTAGATCCAATTGCTTTGCTACCCAGGTTCTTTTGGGGATGGTGCTACTGGTGTGATCTCTCAGGTTTCCTGGGCTTGGTAATCTAGTGTTGCTCCCTACTTGAGCTATTTGGGTTCTCTTGATGTAGGCCTGCAAGCTGGAGAGGTACAACTGCGGCGTGTAGAAGTGAGCATCCGTGGAGGAGGGTGTCCCAATTTTTGCTTTTCTTGCATCCTTGATTGAAATCATGCGTGCCCAGCGGGGACTCACAGTGGCACCCAGGAACCATCTGTTGGGGTGATGGGGCTCAATGAGCCTGCACTCTGGAAAGGTTTGACTGTGGTGTCCAGAGTTCTATAGTTGTGGGGTGGGCAGACTCAGCTTTTGCTGCTGCACCTGTGGTGGATAGGTGCTCTCTCCCAGTGGTGGCTCACAGGGGCACCCCTGGTACGTTTGCCAGGGAGGCACACTGAAGCACTCTGAAGGGCCCTGACAGTGTAGCTGCATAATTGAGGCGTCTGTGGGCAGGTATCCAGGATGAGTAAATTCAGAATTTCTCCTGCCTCGGGGGAGTGCATCTCTGTTTGTCCAAGCCTGCACCCAGGGAGAGCTCACAGTGGCTCCCACAAGCATCCTGTTTATAGATGAGCTCTTTGTGCCTGCTTGTTGGAAATGCGCAACTGTGGAGGTGAGTTTGCCTGCGCAAAGCTCTGACATACTCTGAGGGGCCCTGGCACTGATGTTGCACAGCTGTGGTGTTCATGGGCAGTTATTCAGGACGAGGTAGTTCTGAATTTCTACTGCGGGGCAGCGTGCCTTTGTGTAGAATCACACCCAGCAGAGTCTCACAGCTGCTCCCCTGAGTGCGCTGTGGATAGATGGGCTCAGGGGGCCTGCCTGTTGGAAATGTGCATCTGTGGAGGTGCCTTTGCTGGCGCAGAGCTCTGAGGCACTCTGAGGGGCCCTGGCACTGAAATTGCACAGCTGGGGTGTCTGTGGGCAGTTATTCAGGAAGAGGGAGTTCAGAATTTCTACTGCAGGGCCGCGTGCCCTTGTCTGTACAAAATCACACCCAGGGGGGCTCCCAGTGGCTCTCAGATGCTGCCTATGGAGTGGTGTGCCCTTGATGCCTGCGCACTGGAAATGCGTGAATGTGGTGTCTAGAGTTCTGCTGCTGGGGAGGGGGAAGTTGCATTTACTGCTGCCGAGTGGTGCACCTTTGGAGGTGGTGGTCCCAGGTTCCGCGGGTCTGCGGGTGGGGCAGCAGAATTTTGGCTGGAGTGGCTGCTGGGTCGAGGGGCAGTTCCAAGTCCTGTCTGATTGGTAGTGCTGATGAGTTCCTAGAAAATCCAATTCTCCCCTTCAAGATGGTGTGCCTCCGTGCCAGAGTCCCGCAGTTTGGGGAGTGCCTGCAGTGGTGGTAGTCTCTCCCTGTCCAAGAGAGCCTGCTGTGCCAGCCCCTGCTGCTCCTACGGGGATTTAACTGTCCCTCACTCACTCACACACTCACCACACACATCCACACACTCTCCTTTCAGCCCCTCACTCACTAACTTCCTCTCCCTTACCTCCATCCTGCCAGCCACCATCTTCCTCTTCCCAATCTGTACTATTTTAAATATAAAAGAAAATCTTAAGATATTAAAATAATCTCCCTAATATTGAACTCTAAAACACAGTTGAACACATTCATCGATTGGAATTCCATGCTATCTTAAGGACCTGGTGATTATTAATGGGGTCTGTCACTAAGGCTTGTTTCATTTTAGAGCCCTTATTAAGGTAAAGCACCCTCCCAGAAAGCATATTGGACCCTGGAGCCTCCCATTCTCAATTTCATTCCCTCTTTGAAATCTTTAGAAGCTTTCTGTACAACATTCAAATCTCACTTTGTCCTGGTATGTACTTCTTGATTTCCTCAACCCTGCAAGTCCTTGCTTTTATGATGCTATTGGAATTAATTTCCCCTATTGGCTAGTGTTGGTACCTCAATTTCTTGACATTTAGATCCTAACTGGATGCTCTGTACCCAAGTTTTCTTTCAAGTCAAAAGCTCTCCATCATCACATATCAGAGTTCACTAAACTTCTTGTTTTTCATTTCTTAAAATATATTTTTATTGATTTCAGATAGAAAGGGATAGAGAGAGAGAAATAGAAACATCTATACTAATAAAAGTGTAATATGCTAATTAGACTGGATATCTTCCAGACATCTTTCCAGACAAAGCCACGGTAGTGGGGGCTGAGGCAGAGGTGGTTAGGGGTGATCAGGCTGGCAGGGAGGGCAGTTAGGGGCGATCAAGCTGGAAGAGGAGCAGTTATGGGCATCAGGCTGGCAGGGGAACAGTTAGGGGCATCAGGCTGGCAGGCAGAGGCGGTTAGGGGCAATCAGGCCAGCAGGGGAGCAGTTAAGGGGTGGTTAAGCCAGCAGGGGAGCATTTAGGGGGTGATCAGGCCAGCAGGCAGAGGCGGTTAGGGGCAATCAGGCTGGGAGGGGAACAGTTAGGGGCATCACGCTGGCAGGCAGAGGTGGTTAGGGGTGATCAGGCAGGCAGGCAGGTGAGCGGTTAGGAGCCAGCGGTCCCGAATTGTGAGAGGGTGCAGGCCGGGCTGAGGGACCCCCCGCCTGTGCATGAATTTTGTGCACCGGGCCTCTAGTCCTAAATAATAAAAGGGTAATATGCAAATAGACCAAATGGCAGAACCGAACAACCAATCAAAGCATAATATGCTAATGATATGCTAAGGCTGCTCAACTTCTCACTATGACATGCACTGACCACCAGGGGGCAGACAGTCATCTGGTTGCCCAGTCGCTATGACGTGCACTGACTACCATGGGGCAGATGCTCCGACCAGTAGGTTAGCTTGCTGCTGGGGTCTGGCCGATCGGGACTGAGCGAGATGGGCCGGACATGCCCTGGAACCCTCCCACGATCCCTCCCCAGCCTGATAGTGCACTGGTGGGGTCCCTCAGCCTGGCCCGTGCCCTCTCGCAATCCAGGACCCCTCGGAATATGTTGGAGAGCCGATTTCAGCCTGATCCCTCAGGCCACTCCCCTTGGGAGGGCGCCAGACACAGGGCTCATGGCTGGCGAGTGCTGCTGTGGCAGTGCAAGCCTCTCCCAATCAGGACTTATTGGGTGCGAGCCTGCGGCAGACACAGTGGGGCCAGAATGAGCAGGATTGGCAGGTAGGAGATGCAGGAGCATTGGACTGTGGGTTTCGGCCCGATCCCTGCAGGCCACCCAGAGGGACCCCAACCGTGCTCAAATTCATGCACTGGGCCTCTAGTCAATGATAAGAGAGAATCATTGATTGGCTGCTTTCTGCACTCCCCCTACTAGGGATTGAGCCCACAATCTGGGCATGTTCCCTTGACCAGAATTGAACCCAGAACCCTTCAGTCCTCAGGCTGATGCTCTATCCATTGAGCCAAACCAGCTAGGGCTTGTTTTTCATTTTTAACAATATCTCACTTAATGTGTAAATAGGAGTAAGCACTTAATCTTGTGTAACACAAAATATGCCAGTATTCCAAAAAATAAAAGCCTAGGGAAAAGCCAGGGTTGTGGTTATGTTTGTGTGCACCTGTTTTGTGTGTGTGTGTGTGTGTGTGTGTGTGTGTGTGTATGTGTTGTGAATTCTGTCCACCAGGAGATGTTGTTTTATATATCACACCTGTGTAGGTAATATAATTTTGCCTTTTGACATCATCCCAGTAAAAGCAATTTCAGCATTTTTCCATATCTAGCAGGACTCACAAAGCATATGATTTGTGAATATAGTTATTTCTTAGAGGGCTTGTTGATAAATGTGTCTCTTTGTCTCCTTAATTGTGTAAAACTGTTATTCTGATTGTTACCTTATATATTCCATATAGTTGCCCTGTTTGTTGACAAAATTCACAGGAATTGATGATGTTATTACAGTTCTTCAAGTTATACGCCTTTATGTATACTTCCTTTTTATATTTGAAAATGCTTTCTTTCAGCCTGGATATGTGATAGTTTCTTTTCATAGGTGATAGAAGGAAAACAAGACTGGAAATTGGGATCCAGGGGTTTAGGTCCCAGGTTAATCTAATTATATTTCCCTAGTTAAATTGGGTCACTTTGGTAGGTCACTTTACCTTTCTGGCTCTCAATCTCCTCATCTGTAAAATGCTGCAAATTGAACTCAGTGATCTATAGGGTCTCTTTGTAAGAATTTTATCCTTGAAGCTAAATAAAAGCTCCATCTTTCCCTCCCATCCCAAGGTTTTCTTATCCTGTTCCCTTGCTTTGAGAATCACTGACCAGATAAATATAGTAGTCCAAATGCTTTAGCTAGTCAATCAAGACCCACATCAATGTTGCTTTGCCAGCATTGTCTACTGTTCATAATAGGAACTCCCAGTTTTATATATATTGAATTTCTTACTGCATATGCCTATCTTCATTGTCACTCCTCCTGTTAAAATTCTCTTTTGGTTAAAGGGGAATGGTTTATACATTCTGAAGAGAAGAGAAATCAGAGTATGATTTATTGTTCCACTCAGTTATGCATTCATTGGTTGCTTTTTGTATGTGCGCTGACTGGGGATCAAATTGGCAACCTTGGTGTATTGGTACAATGCTCTACTGAGCTACCCGGCCAGGTCACTTATTGGGTAAATAGACTTTATTTTTATTTATTTATTGGGTTTAGACAGAGAGAGGGAGGGAGGGGAGTAGGGAGAGAAAGAAAGAGAGAGAGAAATATCATTTTTAATATATTTTTATTGATTTCAGAAAGAGGAAGGGAGAGAGATAGAAACGTCAGTGATGAGAGAGAATCATTCATTGGCTGCCTCCTGCATGTACCCCTACTGGGGATCGAACCCACAACCAGCACATGTCCTGACTGGGAATTGAATCGTGACCTTTGGTTAATGGGTTGACGCTCATCCACTGAGCCACACCGGCTGGGTGAGAAATATTGATTTTTGTTGTTCTACTTAATTATGTATTCATTGGTTTATTCCTCTATGTGCTCAGACCGGGAATTAAACCTGCAACTTTGGTGTATTTGGATGATGCTCTAACCAATTTAGCTACTTGGCCAGGGCTTGGCTTGAATTAAGTAAAGAAAAAAGAAATACTCATGGACACAGATAACATTAGGTAATTGCCAAAGGGAAGGGGGCGTGTAGAAGAAGGTAAAGGGGGCGGTAAATGGTGATGAAAGGAGACTTGACTTGGGGTGGTAAACACACAATACAATGTAGAGATGATGTATTTTAGAATTGTACACCTGAAACCTATATAATTTTATTAACCATTGTCACCCCAATAAACTAAATAAAAAATTCTTTTGGGCAATAGAATAATCATCATCTTTAATGACAAGCTAAAATATCACACTTTCCTATGAAAAAGCCTTTCCTGATTACTTAGCCCTTAGTGATTTTTTTTCTATTTCATCAGAACTCAAATCAGCATTTATGACATGTCTGACACTCTACTTGGCATTGTAGGAGGTAGAAAGATGTAATAAGTCCCTGAACTTAGAGATAGGCTGAAATTGCAAATGAGCATTTTGTGCAGAGGGAGACAGCAGAATGGAAGATGTATTTGGGTAAAGCCTTAGAGCCCATGGCCCTTACTTATTTGGTCTGTATATTGTGTTACAACAGTTCTTGTGATAGTATGCTATCATCCTATCTAATAAAAGAGTAATATGCAAATTGACCATCACATCAAGACACAAGATGGCTGCCCCCATGTGGTCAAAGATGGCTGCCCCCATGTGGATACAAGATGGCCTCCACAAGATGACCTCCACAAGATGGCCTCCACAAGATGGCCACCACAAGATGGCCACCACAACATGGCCTGCAGGGGAGGGCAGTTGTGGGAAGTTAGGGGTGACCAGGCCAGCAGAGGAGGGCAGTTGGGGGTGACCAGGCTGGCAGAGGAGGGCAGTTGGGGGAGACCAGGCCAGCAAGGGAGGGCAGTTGGGGGGGACCCAGGCCAGCAGGGGAGGGCAGTTGGGCTGGACAAGGCCTGCAGGGGAGGGTAGTTGGGGGGGACCAAGCCAGCAGGAGAGGGCAGTTGGGGGGGACCAGGCCAGCAGGAGAGGGCAGTTGGGGGGGACAAGGCCTACAGGGGAGGGCAGTTGGGGGGGACCAGGCCTGCAGGAGAGGGCAGTTGCGGGGGACCATGCCTGCAGAGGAGGGCAGTTGGGAAGGGGGCCGGCCTGCAGGGGAGAACAGTTGGGGGGACCCAGGCCTGCAGGGGAGGGCAGTTGGGAGCCAGCAGTCCTGGATTGTGAGAGGGATGTCTGACCTCCCGTTTAGGCCCGATCCCACAGGGCGGTTGGACATCCCTCAAGGGGTTCCAGATTGGAGAGGGTGCAGGCTGGTCTGAGGGACACCCCCCCCATGCATGAATTTCATGCACTGTGCCTCTAGTATGGTATAATGTGAAATGATGGTTCATTTGTTATTTATTGGCCACCCAGTTTCCATTTATTTTCCTTAATAATACTGCAGTTTCTTTTGGAGTAGTTCTTCTTCATTATTAGTTTGGGTGGCATGGGAAATCTTGGTGCCTGTATTCAATAAGAGAAGCCAAAGGGATCAGGTCTTTCTTCTTACTACCCCAACAAAACTATAGAGCAGTGGTCACATGATGTAAGGTCAACCAGCTTACATTATGTCTTTGAACTTGCTTGACTTCTTTCTTACCAGTCTAGATCCCTTTACCCATCAATTCAATCACCCTCTTGCAATTACCCTCAAGTCTCTTGACTCCTTGCCTCCAGTTCTCCCTGCCTTAACAAAACCTCCAAAACTGTAGGTGCCCCATTCTCCTCACTCACTGGAATACCTACAGATTGAACTCTATTTACATCCACTCTTGTGCTCCTGTATGTATAGAGCATTGGACGGCAAACTCATTAGTCAATAGAGCCAAATATCAACAGTACAACGATTGAAATTTCTTTTGAGAGCCAAATTTTTTACACTTAAATTTCTTCTAATGCCACTTCTTCAAAATAGACTTGCCCAGGCTGTGGTATTTTGTGGAAGAGCCACACTCAAGGGGCCAAAGAGCCGCATGTGGCTTGCGAGCCGCAGTTTGCTGACCATGGGTGTAGAGGAAGTATGTTCCTTTGGTGCAAGACCAGTCCTTTCATCTGGAATTTGGATCCTCTCCCCTCCCACTTCTTCATGGTCCTTTTACTATCAGTCATGTTTTTCATATCTTTGACCTCTTTCAAATGTTTTTATCTTTTTATCATATAACTAGAGGACTGGTGCATGAAATTCATGCACGGGGGGGGGGGGGGGCGTCCCTCAGCCCAGCCTGCACCCTCTCCAATCTGGGACCCCTCGAGAGATGTCCGACTACCTGTTTAGGCCCGATCCCACCTAAATGGGCAATCGGACATCCCTCTCACAATCCAGGACTGCTGGCTCCCAACCGCTCTCCTGCCTGCCTGCCTGATTGCCCCTAACCACTTCTGCCTGCCAGCCTGATCACCCCCTAATTACTTCCCTGCTAGCCTGATCGATGCCTAACTGCTCCCCTGCCGGCCCGATTGCCCCTAACTACCCTCCCCTGCCGGCCTGGTCACCCCTAACTGCCCTCCCCTGCCAGCCAGGTCACCCCTAACTGCCCTCCCCTGCTGGCCTGGGTCACCCCAACTAACCTCCCCTGCAGGCCTGGTCCCCCCAACTTCCCTCCCCTGCAGGCCTGATCCCCCCCAACTGCCCTCCCTTGCTGGCCTGGTCCTCCCCAACTGCCTTCCTCTGCCAGGCTGGTCACCCCCAACTGCCCTCCCCTGCAGGCCTGGTCCCCCCAACTGCCCTCTCCTGCAGGCCTGGATCCCCCTGCAACTGCCCTCCTCTGCCGGCCCCGTTACCCCTAACTGCCCTCCCCTACTGGCCTGATCGCCCACAACTGCCTTCCCCTGCAGGCCATCTTGTGGCGGCCATCTTGTGTCCACATGGGGGCGGCCATCTTGTGTGTTGGAGTGATGGTCAATTTGCACATTACTCTTTTATTAGATAGGATCATGTTTACATGTCACGTTGGGGAGGTGGGTAGACTATCTTTGACCCAAAATCTTCCTAAAATTATCCCATTTCCCATTTCACCTAATACTAAACTTTCTGAAAGGCATGTAATAAATTTGCTGTCTGCATATTAACAACTGATTGATTATTTATCTTCCTATGGTTAGGTTTCTATGCCCTACTCCCCACTAAATCTTTTCTTCCTAAGGTTCTCCATATTGCACAATTCAGTGGGAATCTTTTGTTGTAATCATATTTCACTTCTGTGTCATATTTGATATTGTCCAATTCTTCATTCCCTATTTCACTTGTTATTTTTAAAATTTGTAATAAGCAGAGAAAGTCATTTGACATTATGAACTTTTTAGTGATAAGTTGTTTCTATTAATGATCCTCAGTGAATATAGAATGTTATGTTTGTTTTGTTTTAAAATTTTATAATTAAGATATAATTCACAAATCATAAAATTCACCCTTTTTAAAATATACAACTAATTGGTTTTTAGTATATTCACAGAGTTGTGCAACCATTACCACTGTCTAAATCAATAATATTTTCATTACCCCAAAAAGAAACCCTGTACTATTAGCTGTCATTTCATGATTTCCTCTTCCCCCAGGCCTCAATCAACTACTAACCTTTCTATGGACTTGCCACTTCTCAATATCTATATATACAAAAGGCTAATATGCAGAGTGTCCCCTCAGGAGTTCGACTTGGAGACTGGGAGTTTGATCACTCGCTATAATGTGTGCTGACCACCAAGGGGGCGGTGTGGAATGAAGGAAGGCCCCGGCGGGCAGCCGGAAGGCCCTGATCAGCCCTGATTGCCGGCCAGGCCTAGGGATCCTACCTGCACGAATTTCGTGCACAAGGCATCTAGTTTCATATAAATGGAATCTTATGTGTCTGGCCTCTTTTTCTTAATATTTTCAAGGTTCTATCCTTATTGTAGCATGTATCAGTACCCCACTTCTTTTTTTAATGTATTTTTATTGTTCATAGTATTACAGATATCTCCCATTTCCCCCCATTTCCACCCCTCCTCTCAGCCCCTACCCACTGCACCCCCAGGTCATTACTACCCTATTGCCTGTGTCCATAAACTATATATAACTATATGTTATTTGGTTTATCACTTCTCGTTCCCCCAACCCCACATCGAGGTATGTCAGTCTGTTCCATGCCTCTATGTTTCAGGTCTTATTTTGTTGGTCAATTCATTTTGTTCATTAGATTCCACAAATAAGTGAGATCATGTGATATTTGTCTTTCTCATTTTCGCTTATTTCACTTAGCATAATATTTTCCAGGTCGAGACATGCTGTACCCAAGAGTAAGAGATCCTACTTTTTTACGGATGCATAGTATTCCATGGTGTAAATGTCTCATAGCTTTTTAAAAATTCTTTATTGTTTAAAATATTACATGAGTTTCCTTTTTCCCCCCATTGACCTCTTCCCTGCCACCCCCTCCCCCAAGCACAAGCCCTCACCCCCCTACTGTCTATGTCCATTGGTTTTGCTCATATGCATGCTTACAAATCTTTTAATTGATCTCTTATCTACCTAACCCCCTGCCTTTCCTCATAGGTTGTACTGTCTGTTCGATGATTCTATGTCTCTGGTTCTATTTTTGTTCATCAGTTTATATTGTTCATTATATTCCACAAATGAGTGAGATCATGTAATATTTACCTTTCTCTGACTGGCTTATTTCACTTAGCATAATGCTATCTAGTTCCATCCATGCTGTTGCAAATGGTAAGAATTCCTTCTTTTTTACAGCAGTGTAGAATTCCATTTTGTAGATGTACCACAGTTTTCTAATCCACTCATCTGATGATGGGCACTTAGGCTGTTTCCAAATCTTAGCTATTGTGAATTGTGCTGCTATGAACATAGGAGTGCATGTATTCTTTCTGATTGGTGTTTCTGTTTTCTTGGGATACATTCCTAGAAGTGGGATCACTGGGTCAAATGGAAGTTCCACTTTTAGTTTTTTGAGGAAATGCCATACTGTTTTCCACAATGGCTGCACCAGTCTGCATTCCCACCAGCAGTGCAAGAGGGTTGGTTCCTTTTCCTCCGCATCCCCTCCAGCACTTGTCGTTTGTTGATTTGTTGAGGATAGCCATCCTGACAGGGGTGAGATGGTACCTCATTATTGTTTTGATTTGCATCTCTCTAATGGTTAGTGACTTTGAGCATGTTTTCATGTTTCTTGGCCTTCTGTATGTCCTCTTTCAAAAAGTGTCTATTTAGGCCCTTTACCCATTTTTTGATTGGGTTGTTTATCTTCCTTTTGTTAAGTTGTATGAGTTCCCTGTAAATTTTGGAGATTAAACCCTTATCAGAAATAACATTGGCAAATATGTTCTCCTGTGCAGTGGGCTTTCTTGTTGTTTTGTTGATGGTTTCTTTTGCTGTGCAGAAGCCTTTTATTTTGATGTAGTCCCATTTGTTTATTTTCTCCTTAGTTTCCATTGTCCTAGGAGCTGTATCGGTAACGATATTGCAACGACATACTAGTATTTTGCTGTCTATGGATTCTTCTAAGATTTTTATGGTTTCCCCTCTTACATTTAAGTCCTTTATCCATTTTGAGTTTATTTTTGTGTATGGTGTAAGTTGGTGATCTAATTTCATTTTTTTGCAAGTATCTGCCCAATTTTTCCAACACCATTTATTGAAGAGATTGTCTTGACTCCATTGTATGCTCTTGCCTCCTTTGTCAAATATTAATTGAGAATAATGGCTTTGGTCAGTCTCTGGGTTCTCTGTTCTGTTCCATTGGTCTATGTGTCTTTTCTTGTGCCAGTACCAGGCAGTTCTGAGAACAGTGGCTTTGTAATATACCTTGATATCTGGTATCGTGATCCCTCCAACATTGTTCTTTGTTCTCAATGTTGCTGCAGCTAATCAGGGTCTTTTTTTTTACTCCAGATGAATTTTTGGAGAGTTAATTCTAGGTCTTTGAAATATGCTGTTGGTATTTTAATGGGGATTGCATTGAAGTTATAAATTGCTTTGGGTACTATGGGCATTTTAATGATGTTTATTCTCCCAATCCATGAACACGGTATATTTTTCATTTGTTTATGTCTTCCACTATCTCTTTTTTTAGCGTCCTGTAATTTTTCTGAGTACAGGTCCTTTACCTCCTTGGTTAAATTTATTTCTAGGTATCTTAATTTTTTGTTGCAATGGTAAATGGGATTTTTTTTTTAGTTTCTCTTTCTGTGAGTTCATTACTGGTGTATAAAAAAGCCATAGATTTCTTGGTGTTAATTTTGTATCCTGCTACATTGCTGAATTCATTTATTAAGTCTAGTAGTTTTTTGATGGAGTCTTTAGCGTTTTTTTTTCTTTTTTAAAAAATATATTTTATTGATTTTTTACAGAGAGGAAGAGAGAGGGATAGAGAGTTAGAAACATCGATGAGAGAGAAACATTGATCAGCTCCCTCTTGCACACCCCCTACTGGGGATGTGCCTGCAACCAAGGTACATGCCCTTGACCGAAATCGAACCTGGGACCCTTGAGTCCACAGGCCGACGCTCTATCCACTGAGCCAAACCGGTTTCAACGTCTTTAGCGTTTTTGATGTGCAGTATCATGTCATCTGTGAATAATGACAATTTTAGTTCTTCGTTTCCAATTTGGATACCTTTTATTTCTTCTTCTTCTTTTCTGATCACTATGACTAGCACTTCCAGTACTATGTCAAACAGGAGTGGCAAAAGGGGGCATCCCTGTGTTGTTCCCATTCTTAGGGGAAATGAGTTTAGTTTTTGCCCATTGAGTATGATGTTGGCTGTAGGTTTGTCATATAAGGCTTTTATTATGTTAAGGTATGATCCATCTATTCCCACTTTACTAAGCGTTTTTATCAGGAAAGGGTGAAGGATTTTGTCAAATGCCTTTTCTGCATCAATTGATATCATTATGTGATTTTTGTCTCTCAATTTTTCCTGTAGCTTTTTAATTCATTCATCTACTGATGGGTACTTGGGCTGTTTCCAAGTCTTAGCTATTATAAATAATGATGTTATGAACATAGGATTGCATATATTCTTTCTGATTGGTGTATTTGGGTTTTTAGGCTATATTTCCAGAAGTGGGATCACTGGGTCAAACAGAAGTTCTATTTTTATTTTTTTGAGGAAACTGCATACTATTTTCCATAGAGGCTGCACCAATCTGCATTCCCACCAGGAATGAACTATGGTTCCCTTTTCTGCACATCCAGCACTTGTTGTTTGTTGATTTTTTTTATGAAAGCCATTCTGAATGGTGTGGGGTGATATCTAATTGTGATTTTAACTTGCATTTCTCTGATAGTGACTTTGAGCATTTTTTTTCATGTGGCTCTTGGCCATTTGTATGACCTCTTTGGAAAAATGTCTATTCAAGTATTCTTCCCATTTTTAAATTTAATTGTCTTTCTTTTGTTGACTTGTATGAGTACTTTATATATTTTGGGTATTAACCCCTTATCAGATGTATTATTGGCAAATATGTTCTCACATACAGTGGGTTCCCTTTTCATTTTAATGATGGTATATTTTGTGGTGCAGAAGCCTTTTAGTTTGATGTGGTTCCATTTATTTATTTTCTCCTTAGTTTTCTTTGCCCTAGAACAGTGGTCAGCAAACTCATTAGTCAACAGAGCCAAATGTCAACAGTACAACGATTGAAATTTCTTATAAGAGCCAAATTTTTTAAACTTAAACTTCTTCTAATGCCACTTCTTCAAAATAGACTCGCCCAGGTTGTGGTATTTTGTGGAAGAGCCACACTCAAGGGGCCAAAGAGCCACATGTGGCTCGCGAGCCTCAGTTTGCCGACCACGGCCCTAGGAGATGTATCTGTAAACACATTGCTACATGAGATGTCTGAGATTTTACTGCCTATATTCTCCTCTAAGATTTTTATGGTTTCATGCCTTATAGTTAAGTATTTTATCCATTTTGAATTTATTCTTGTGTAAGTTGGTGGTCTGATTTCCTCTTTTTGCATGTATCTGTCCAGTTTTCTCAGCACCATTTGTTGAAGAGACTGTCTTTACTCCATTGTATATTCTTGCCTCCTGTGTCCAATATTAATTGACCATAATGGTGTGTGTTAATTTCTGGGATCTCTGTTCTTATCTATTAGTTTGTATACCTGGTCTTGTGCCAGTACCAGACTGTTTTGGTTGTAATGGCTTTATAGTATAGTTTGACATCTGGTATTGTGATCCAGCCCACTTTGTTCTTTCTCTAGATTGCTATAGCTATTCCGGGTCTTTTATGGTTTTGTATAAATTTTTCGAGTATTCTAGTTCTGTGAAGTATGCCATTGGTATTTTAATAGGGATTGTATTGAATCTGTAGATTGCTTTGGGTAATATAAACATTTTAATGATGTTAATTCTTCCAATCCATGAACATTGTATATGCTCCCTTTTGTTTGTATCTTTTTCTATTTCTGTTTTCATTGTCCCACAGTTTTCCAAGTGCAGGTCTTTTACCTCCTTGGTTAAGTTTATTCCTGGATATCTTATTTTTTGTTGTTGTTTCAATGGTAAATGAGATTGCTTTTTTAGTTTCTATTTCTGGGATTTCATTATTGGTGTATAAAAATGCCATCTATTTGTGGATGTTGATTTTGTATCCTGCTACCTTGCTGAATTCATTTATTAAACCTAGTAGTTTCCTGGTGGAGTCTTTAGGGTTTTCTAAAGACTCATTTCCATTATTATAGTACAATATCCTGTCATCTGTGAATAATGACAATTTTATTTCCTCCTTTCCAATTTGGATTCCTTTTATCTCTTTTTCTTGTCTGATTGCTGTGGCTAAGACTTCCAATACTATGTTGAACAAGAGTGGTGAAAATAGACATCCTTGTCTTGTTCCTGTTCTTAAGGGAAATGCTTTTAGTTGTTGCGCATTGAGTATTATGTTGGCTGTAGGTTTGTCATATATGGCCTTTATTATGTTGATTTATGATCCCTCTATTCCCACTTTACTGAGAGTTTTTATCAAATAAGGGTACTGGATTTTGTCAAATGCTTTTTCTGCATCTATTCATATTATCATATGATTTTATTCTTTATTTTGTTTATGTGGTATGTTAGTTGATTAGTGGGTATTGAACCAACCTTCTATCTGAAGAATAAAACCCACTTGATCAGAGTCTATAATTTTTTAATGTATTATATCTATGCTCATCAGACATATTGCCCTATAATTTTCTCTCTTTTTTGTTGATATCTTTGTCTAGTTTTGGCATTAGGGTAATGCTTGCCTCATAATATGAGGTTGGGGGTCTTCCCTCCTTTTCAATTTTTTAGTATGGTTTGAGAAGGATATATGTTAATTATTTCAATGTTTGGTAAAATTTACCTTTGAAGGCATATAATCTGGGGCTTTTATTTGTTGGGATTTTTTGGATTACTGATTCGACTTTGTTAGCACTTTTGAGTCTGTTCAGATTTTCTGTCTCTTTTTGATTCAGTCTTGGAAGTCAGGATGTTTCTAGGAATTTTTTTCTTCTAGATTGTCCAATTTGTTGCCATATAATTTTTTGTAGTATTTCATTAAACCCTTTGAATTTCTGTGTCAATTGTTATCTTCTCTTTCATTTCCAATTTTGTTAATTTGGATCCTCTGTCTTTTTTTCTTGATAAGTTTGGTGAAAGGTTTATCAATTTTGTTTATCTTTACAGAGAAACAGTTATTGGTTTCATTGATCTTTAGTATTGCTTTTTAGACTCTATTTCACTTATTTCTGCTCTGATATTTACTATTTCCTTCCTTCTACTCACATTGGGCTTTGTTTGTTTTTATTTTCCAGTTTATTTAGGTGTAATTTTAAATTGTTTATTTGAGGTGTCTATATTTTTTTAATTTCCCTCTTAGGATTGCTTTTATTTGTATGTCCCATAGATTTGGGGTTCTTGTGTTTTCCTTTTTATTTTTCTCAAGGTAAGGTATCTTTTTATTTCTTCCTTGATTTCATTAACCCACTTATTTTTCAGTACCATGTTATTTAGCCTTTATATGTTTGTGTGTTTTTCAATTTTCTTCTTGTAAGTGGTTTCTAGTTTCATACCATTTTGATTGGAGAGGATGTTTGATATTATTTCAGTCTTCTTAAAATTACTGAGACTTGTTTTGTGGCCTCACAAATGGTCTATCCTTGAAAATGTTGCATGTGTACTTGAAAAATTATATATTCTGCATGCTTGGGGTGAAATATTCTAAAAATATCAATTAAATACATCTGATCTAATATGTCATTTTAGGCCACTGTTTCCATGTTCATTTTTTGTCTGTTAATTTATCCACTGATATCAATGGGGTATTAAAGTTTCCAACTATTACTGTATTACTGTGGATATCTCCCTTTATGTCCATAAATATTTACTTTTGTATTTAGGTTGTCATACATTGGGTGTATAAATGTTTACAAGTTATAAACTCTTTTTGGATTTATCCTTTTATAATTATGAAATGCCCTTCTTTGTCTCATAGTAAAGCCTTTGTCTTTGTTGTTGTTGTTTTTAATCCTCACTAGGATATGTTTTTTCATTGATTTTAGAGAGGGTGGAAGGGAGGGATCGAGGAGAAAGAGGAGGAGGGAGAAAGAGAGAGAGAGAGAGAGAGAGAGAGAGAGAGAGAGAGAGAGAGAATGAGAGACATCTATTGGTTGCTTCCCACATACACCCCGACCAGGGCCAGGGAATTGAACCACAACCTAGGTACGTGCCCTTGACCAGGAATCAAACATGTGACCCTTTAGTCCACAGGCTGACATCTAACCATTGAGCAAAATAAGCCAGGGTTGTTTTTAAAAGTCCATTTTGTCTTATATAATTACTAGAAGCCCAGTGCATGATTTAATCATGCACGTGTAAGCTGTCTGTCCGCTGGTCAGCAGCTCCGAAGTCCCTGGGCCCCTAGGGCGAGGCGGGGCGGGGGCGTGGTCCTCCTGCGGCCGGAGCCCAGACCGGGGTCTTGCCTTTGCCTCCCGCCCAGGAAGGCTGGGGCCGCCGCCACGTGCTCCTGCGGCCCAACTGCCGCCAGACTCCTCCCCGGGGAGCCGCTCCACCCACCCGCCCACCGCCCGCAGCCTCCAAACCTCCAAAACGCCGGCTCGGCTCACTGCCCCAGAGGCCTGTCTGTGTGGCAGCACAGCCATGGCGCAGACGCTGAGCTCGCGTCGCCAGCTCAGTGTCCTGCCAGCCCAATCACCACCCCAGCTACCCCGAGTCCCGCCCCCTGTGTCACCCACTGGCCCAATCATGGGCGTAGAGGAGTGATGGTAATTTAAATATTACCTTTTTATTATGTAAGATTACTACCCCAGATTTTTTGGGGTTTTATTTGCATGAAATATATTTTACCATCCCTTTATTTTCAGTCTGTGTATGTCCTTTGATCTGAGGTGGGCCTCTTGTATGCAGCATATGTATGGATCTTGTTTTCTTATCCATTCAGTCAGTCACCCTATGTATTTTGACTGGAGCATGTATTCCACTAACATTTGAAGTAATTATTGATACATATGTACTTATTTTCCTTTATTATTTTCTAGTTGTTGTTTTTGGGGTTCTTTGTTCCTTTGTTATTCTCTTGCTCTCTTCTATTGTATGTTGATGATATTCTGTTGTGTTTTATGTGGATATCTTTCTCTTTATTTTTTGTGTATCTTTTGTAAATTTTTAGTTTGTGGTTACCATGTGCTTCATATATATCCCGCTATTTTTATAATAATCTATTTTTAAGTTTATGGTCACTTGAGGATGAGCACATTTTACAATCACTAATATGTTTAATCACCCCTTCCACATTTATATTTTTATTTCTTTTGTGTGTGTTTATGTGTATTACTAATTTATTGTTACAATTACACATGATCTTCCTACTTTTGCCTTTCCACTTTTGTGTTGATTGATCCACTGCTTTTATTATGTGCTTGTCTGTCCCAAGTAGATCCCGGGAAAGGATCTGGGGTGTTCATCTAAGGCGTCCCTTGAGACAAACTTTAACCGTGCAGAAATTGGGACATTCAAGTAGTTGCTGATGGAGAGACTGCTCTGCATCAACAGGACTAGAGTGGCAGGCTTAGGACCAACAAAGACTAGAGGCTTTAATTTAAATTTTAGGCATACGCAAAAAAATTCAATTAACTGCCAGAGGAATTACACCACATGAAACATATGCAGTTGCAAATCACAAAGCTTTTTATTACTCACACAAATTCCTTAGCGGCTGAGGGTACAAACTTAGTTAGGGATCCCCGTGGTGTTGTCCTCTGTGGTCCGGCAGCTAGACTGGTCTGGTCCAGGTGCAGGGGGGCTGGCGTTCTTCTTCCAAGAGCTCAGTCGCGTCTCAATTGGGGATTACTGGCCGTTCTTCTGTCATCTGGCAGGATAAGGAGCGTGGAGCGGTATCACTTGTCAGACCTACAAAGGGATGGGCCTTTGTAATGTCTCGACAAGACGAGTACCGTTGGCTGGCAGAGGTCCATATTTAAAGCTTGTTCTTACCCATAGCAGCTCAGGTAGCTATCAATGATTTACGTCAATGCACATATGTTAATCTTAAAAACGGTGAGGGGGCTACTCACACAAGTGTTTATCTTGACACAAGTCACTATGAGTCAGTTCAAATCCTATCTCTGGTGTACACACGCTTCAGGGCATTGGGGAATGAATCTTTAATATCAGACTTTAAGTTTTAAGGGAAGTTAACTCAAACATTTTTTAACTTTTCTCACATTCTTTAAGCATTTTTAAACATTTCTATATTTTTTTACTACAACATTGTCTTTATTGGTTAAATTATTTTACTTTGCGATATTTTTAATTTATTTTCTTCTTAAAGAATCCCTGTATCATTTCTTGTTAATACTGGTTTAAAGGTGATTAACTCCTTTAGCTTTATCTTCTTTGGAAAACTCTTTTATCTGTCCTTCAATTCTAAATGATAGCTTTGCTGGGTAGAGTAAACTAGGTTTTAGGTCATTGCTTTCCATCACTTTGAATATTTCATGCCAGTCTCAACTGTCCTAAAATGTTTCTGTTGAAAAATCAGCTGATAGTCTTATGGGAGCTCCCTTGTAGGTAACTAACTGCTTTTCTCTTGCTACTTTTAACATTCTTTCCTTATCTTTAATCTTTGGCATTTTAATTATGATTTGTCTTGGTTTAGGCTTTTTGGGGTTCATCTTGTTTGGAACTCTTATTGTTCCTGGACTTGTATGTCTATTTCTTTCATCAAGTTAGGGAAATTTTCTGTCATTATTTTTTCAAATAGATGTTCAATCCCTTCTTCTCTCCCTTCTCCTTCTGGTACCTCTATAATGCCAATAGTGGTACACTTGACATTCCAGATGTCTTTTATTTTATTTATTTTTTAAAAGATGCCTTTAATTAAATTAATTGATTAATTAATTTTCTTAAGAGAGAGGAAGGGAGAGGGAGGGAGAGAGAAACATTGATGTGAGAGAAAAACATTTATCGGCTGCCTCCTGCATGTACCCTTAACGGAGATTGAGCTTGCAACCTGAGCATGTGCCCTGACTGGGAATCCCTTTCAGTGCATGGGACGATGCTCAACCAACTGAGCCACACTGGCTAGGGCCAGATGTCTTTTAAACTATCCTGGTTAATTTTTTTTTTTCTTTTTGCTCTTTAGATTATGTGTTTAATGCTACCTTGTCTTTCAGATCACTGATTTGGTCTTCTGCATCACCTAATCTGCTATTGATTGTATCTAATATATTCCTCATTTCCATTATTATAGTCTTCATTTCTGACTGGTTCTTTTTTTATAGTTTCTATCTCTTTCTGCAAATTCTCACTGAGTTCCTTTATTCTTCCCCTAAGTTCATTGAGCATTCTTATAACCAGTGTTTTGAACTCTGTATCTAGGAGAGTGATTGCTTCCAATTTGTTTACATTTTTTTCTGGAGTTTTGTCTTGTTCTTTCATTTGGAACATATTTCTCTGTCTCCTCAGTTTGGCTGCCTCCCTGTGTTTGTTTTTATGTATTATGTAGATCTGCTTTATCTCCCAGTATTGGCAGAGTGGCCTTATGTAGGAGGTATCCTGTGCTGCCCAGTGGAGCTATATCCCTGTCACCTGAGTGGGGTTCTCCAAGGGTGTCCTTTGTATCATTATGTGTGCCCTCCTGTTGTAGTTGAACCTTGATTGTTTGTGTCACATCAGTGGTTGGGATTGACCTTCAGGCTGACTGGCTGTGAGGACTGGCCATGACTACAATGGACAAGCTGTTGTGAGGGGACTGACCCTCTGGTGCAGGATTCACTTTAATGGGACTCTGGTGCCTGTCTAGTCTGATATTTGGGTGTGTCCTTTGTGGAGTTGCTTGTGTGGTGCTCTAGTGTGGTCTGAAGCTCACCACTAGGTTTGTTGCTCTTGGGTGCTTCTTAGAAGGGTCTCAGATAAAGGCCAGTGTCATCTGCTGCCTCTGCCCTGATGGGAGCTATAATGTGTTCTGCAATTGGTAGCTATCTCTGATGGGCTTTTAGGCATTTGGGAGAGGCTAGGCTGCAAACTGAGGCTGGCCGTTACTAGTTCTGGACTGTGGCTGCTTAGAAAGGTATATGGGTGCAACCAGTCTAGCTGATGGTTGTTTGGGAATTTTGGATTCCTGGTTAATTTTAGGAAAGCTTACACCTTGAACCAAGGCTGGCTTTTTATTTAGACAAGCCACTAAAAGAGGTTCAGATGGACATGTGATTTGTGAGGGTGGGGCCTCAGGGAATCACTAGGGAGGGGCAAACAGCGTTTGCCATTTTTATAAAGCATGCAGATTTGTTGCTCACCTTTGATGGTAGATTGCATAGGGGGCATGGCTCAATAAAAGAATAAGGGTGCTTTCTTGCCTGCACTTCTGACCTGGAGAAAGTTGCTTTGACCTCTACCTCTGCAGCCCTTGTATTGAAATTAGTCAATTCAGTTACTCCCCATATGTCCCTGGCACTTTTTGAGCTGCTGACCCAGCACTTTAGCTCTGAGTGGGTGAGTTTTTGCATGGTTCCTTTAAGACCATTGTCCTTCTTGCACACAACCCCCCTTGGATTTCACAACCAGATGTTATGGAGGCCCAGTATGCCACCTCACCCAAGTTAATTTTAACTTCTTCCCCCACCCCCAAGTTCAGTTCAAATGTCATCTACTCCAAAATATTTTCCCTGAGTACTATCTGCCAAATCTAAAATAGATACTCTTTTGTGTTCATACAATTCTAGGCATATGCCTGTCATTTCACTTAACTATAATGTACTGTACTCTGTGGATTTTATTTAATTTTTCTTTCTTCTCTACTAAACTGAAGTCCTTCTCTACAAAACTCTGTATCTTTTATATCTTTATATTACTTTATATCTCTAGTGCCTAGAATGATGTTGTACACACATTACATGCACAAAATTGTTGCTTGTTTTTTTAGTTGTTGTTGTGGTTGTTGCTCATACTTTTAAGGAAAAGAATGAGTGATATTTTATTATGAATTCCTGGGCCAAATAACATTCATCCCTAGTCAGAATAATCCTATCTAATGAAAGAGTAATATGCAAATTAACCACCACTCCACTATACCCACAAACCACGCCCACCAGCCAATCAGGAACGAGTATGCAAATCAACCCCAACCAAGATGGCTGCAGCCACTGAGAGCAGGAGGGAGGCTTGGGTTTCCCTGGCGATGGAGGAAGCCAAGCTTTCCGCCTGCCCTGGCTGGCCGAGGCCTCCACTCCAGGCTACAAAGTTTCAATTATAGAAGATAAATAAATCCCAACAGAAATGGCAGCAGCCACGGAGCTGGAGAGAGCAGGAGGATAGGGTTGCCCCTGGATATGAGGAAGCCAAGCTTTCCGCACACCCTGGCTGGCCCAGGCCTCTGCGTAAGGCTACAAAGTTTCAATTATAGAAGATACATAAATCCCAACAGAAATGGCTGCCGCCTCGGAGCAAGCAGGAGGCTTGGCTTCGCTCTAGGCTACAAAGTTTCAATTGTAGAAGATAAATAAACCCCAGATACCAGGGCCTCCACTTGGGTTGCTGGGGGGCGTGGCCAGCCTGCAAACCACCACAGGCCCCTCGCCCAGGCTGCCCCATGCCCCAAGGGAACCCCCACCCTGATCTGGGACACCCTTCAGGGCAAACCAGCCGGCCCCCACCCGTGCACCAGGCCTCTATCCTATCTAATAAAAGAGTAATATGCAGATTGACCATCACTCAAACACACAAGATGGCTGCCCCCATGTGGTCAAAGATCCTGCCCCCATGTGGACACAAGATGGCCACCACAAGATGGCCAGCAGCGGAGGGCAGTTGGGAGGGACCAGGCCTGCAAGGGAGGGCAGTTGGGGGTGATCAAGCCTGCAGGGGTGGGACCAGGCTGGCAGAGGAGAAAAGTTGAGGGTGACCAGGCCTGCAGGGAAGAGCAGGGGGGGGAGCAGTTGGGGGGACCAGGCCTGCAGGGGAGGGCAGTTAGGGGTGACCAGGCTGGCAGGGGAGGGCAGTTAGGGGAGGGCAGTTAGGGGGGACCCAGGCCTGCAGGGGAGAGCAGTTGGGGGGACCAGGCCTGAAGGGGAGGGCAGTTAGGGGTGACCAGGCTGGCAGGGGAGGGCAGTTAGGGGAAAACAGGCTGTCAGGGGAGTAGTTTGGCATCAACCAGGCTGGAAGGGGAGTGGTTAGGGGGTGATCAGGCTGGCAGGCAGAAGTGGTTAGGGGCAATCAGGAAGGCAGGCAGGCGAGCCAGCAGTCCTGGATTGTGAGAGGGATGTCCGACTCCCCGTTTGGAGTTGGGCAGTCGGACATCCCTCAAGGGGTCCCAGATTGGAGAGGGTGTAGGCTGGGCTGAGGGACACCCTCCCCCCCATGCACGAATATCGTGCACCAGGCCTCTAGTGTTCAGATAAACTTTTCTTTCTTGAGAATGTACTGTTTTGTTATCATAGTTGTTTATCGATTGAGAGGATTCTGCTCTTAGTGGGACTTGGGCTTGTGTGAGGTGAACAGACAAAGAATAATTGTGCTGTTGCCCAGCCAGTATGGCTCAGTGGATGAGCATTGACCTATGAACCAGAAGATCATGGTTTGATTCCCTGTCAGGTCACATGCCCAGGTTGCAGGTTTGATTCCCAGTGTGGGATGTGCAGGAGACAGTGGATCAGTGATTCTCTGTCATCATTGATGTTTCTCTCTCTCCCTCTCTTTTCCTCTCTGAAATCAATAAAAATATATTTTGTAAAAAGAATAATTGTGCTGTTATACATGCCATCTCAGTTTTTCAATCTTTCTTCAATGGGTTATTGCAAGGTTGTGAAATTGTTACAAGTGGGACAAGGATTGGAAGGAAAAGACAATGAAACTTTTCCTACAGCAATTTTTTTTAATGTTGCCCTGGGAGATCACACAATAGAGCTGAAGAGAATTTGAAGAGACTGTCTTGTCCAGGCCTTCTGTTTTCAAGCTGATTAATTTTGAAGCATTCATGACAAATGGTCACTCAATATCCAATGTGGATGGGGAGAAAAAGTATAAAGAATGTGTATAAACGTGTAAAAATTATGTATGCCAAGTAGTCTACAAGTGTACTTTAATATAGAGAACAGATAAATTAGGAAATTACTAACTAAGGTGCAACTCTACATTATAAAACCCTGCTTTCTTATGGCCTTCTATTAACAGATGGCGGGGGGGGGGGCGTTCATTCCTCAGAGAACAGAGTAGTTTTCCTATTGTGGCGTCAAAGAAAAGATGGAATTAGAGAGCAAAGAAGGACTCTTGAATTGGCTCTTAGGATCTGGGTTAAAGGAATGAACTAGCTATCTTTGGAAAGACCCATATCAGATAGATCACTGCTTCAAGCTGCTTAATTATTAAGCTTGAATTCTGTAACTAACTGGTGGATATAATATATGAAACCTGAGGTTGAAACATAGTGTTATAAAATGATTTTTCATTCTAAGGGGAGTCTAAACAGCTATTAGTTGTCACTAGACTATAGTAGATAAGAGTATAAGCTGAAGAGTCACACACCTGCTTGTTTTATTTGGTTTATATTTTTTATTGTAGTAAAATATACATAACATAAATTTTGCCATTTTAACCATTGTTGGTATACAGTCACAGTGTTGTGCAACCATCACCACTATCCATTTCCAAAATACTTTCATCCTCCCAAATTGAAACTCTGTATCCATTAAATGGTAATTCTCCAGTGTCTCCTTGTCCCTAGCCCTTGCATCCACCATTCTACCTTCTGTTTCTATAAGTTGGATTACTTTACATACCTCATATCAGTGGGCTCATGGAGTATTTGTCCTTTTGTGACTGGCTTAATTTAACTTAGATATTGTCCTCAAGGTTCATCCATGTTGTAGCATGTGTTAAAATTTAATCCCTTTTAAAGGCTGAATGTATTTATCACATTTTGTTTATTCATTCATCCATCAATGGTCACTTGGAATATTTCCACTTTGGCTGCTATGAACATGGTATACAAATATCTGTTTGAGTCCCTGCTTTCAATTCTTTTGGGTATCCAGAAGTGGAATTGCTGGGTCATATGGTAATTCTATTTTTATTTACTTGATTCCTCATCAAAATGTTTTCAATAGCAACCACACTATTCTACATTTCTACCAGCAATGCACAAAGGTTCTAATTTCCCCACGTCCTTGCCAACACTTTTTATTTTCTTTTTTTTATAATAGTCATCCTAATGGATGTGAAGTGGTATCTCCTTATGGTTTTGATTTGAATTTCCTTAATTAGTGGCTTTTTCTTGGATATTTGCATATATTTTTTGAAGAAATATCTATTCAAGTCCTTTGGCCATGTTTTAATGGAATTTTTTTTTTGGTTGTTAGTTTTAGGAGTTCTTTATATATTCTGGATATTAACTTCTTATCAGATATATGATTTTAAATATTTTCTCCCATTACATGGGTTGCCTTTTCATTCTGTTGGCCTTTGATGCACAAGAGTTTTTAATTCTGATATAGTTCAACTTATTTTTTCTTTTTTATGATTTTTTTATTGTTTCAAGTATTACATATGTCTCCTTTTTCCCCCATCGACCCCTCCCTGGCCACTCTCACCCCCAAGATATGCCCCCACCACCCTAGTGTCTGTATCCATTGGTTATGCTTATATGCATGCATACAAGTATTTGGTTGATTTCTTACCTCCCCACTCCCCGAAATATCCCCTGCTTTCCCTTCTGAGGTTTGACGGTTTGTTCGATGCTTCTCTGTCTCTGGATCTATTTTTGTTCATCAGTTTATGTTGTTCATTATATTCCACAAAGAGTGAGATCATGTGACATTTATCATTCTCCGATTGGCTTATTTGGCTTTGCATAATGCTCTCCATGTCCATCCATGCTGTTGCAAATGGTAAGAGTTCTTTCATTTTTACAGCAGCGTAGTAACAGTTTTTTAATCCACTTGTCTGATGATGGGCACTTAGGCTGTTACCAAACCTTAGCTATTATAAATTGTGCTCTATGAACATAGGGGTGCATATAGTCTTTCTGATTGGTGTTTCTGATTTCTTGGGATATATCCCTAGAAGAGGGATTACTTGGGGAAATGGGAGTTCTATTATTAATTTTTTGAGGAAACTCCATACTGTTTTCCACAGTGGCTGTACCAGTCTGCATTCCCACCAACAGTGCACGAGGGTTCCTTTTTCTCCACATCCTCTCCAGTACTTGTCATTTGTTGATTTGTTGAGGATAGCCATTCTGACAGGTGTGAGATGGTACCTAATTGTTGTTTTGATTAGCATCTCTCTAATGATTAGTGACTTTGAGCATGTTATCATATGTCCTTGGCCTTCTGTATGTCCTCTTTCAAAAAGTGTCTATTTAGGTTCTTTGCTCATTTTTTATTAGATTGTTTATCTTCCTTTTGTTAAGTTGTATGAGTCCCCTATAGATTTAGGAGATTAAACCCTTATCGGAGATAACATTGGCAAATATATTCTCCCATGCAGTGGGCTTTCTTGTTGTTTTGTTCTCTTTCTCTTTTTTTTTCTCTTGCTGTGTGTTTTATTTTTTTACAAAATATTTTTTCTTTTATTGATTAAGGTATTACATATGTGTCCTTATTCCCCCATTACTCCCCCACCCCAAACCCATTCATGCCCTCACCCCCCTGGTGTCTGCATCCATTGTCTTTTTGTTTTGTTGATGGTTACTTTTTATTTTGATGTAGTCCCATTTGTTTATTTTCCCCTTAGTTTCCATTGTCCTAGGAGCTGTATCAGTAAAGATATTGCTACGACATATGTCTGATATTTTGCTGCCTATAGAGTCTTCTAAGACTTTTATGGTTTTCCGTCTTACATTTAAGTCCTTTATCCATTTTAGGTTTATTTTTGTGTATGGTGCAAGTTGGTGGTCTAGTTTCATTTTTTTTGCATGTATGTGACCAATTTTCCCAACAATATTTATTGAAGAGACTGTCTTGACCCCATTGTACGCTCTTGCCTCCTTTGTCAAATATTAATTGAGCATAATGGCTTGGGTTGATTTCTGGTTTCTCTGTTCTGTTCCATTGGTCTATATGTCTGTTCTTGTGCCAGGTACCAGGCAGTTTTGAGAACAGGCTTTGTAATATTGCTTGATATCTGGTATTGTGATGCCTCCAACTTTGTTCTTCTTTCTCAAGATTGCTGCAGCTATTCGGGATCTTTTTTAAAATTCTCTATGAATTTTTGGAGAGGTTGTTGTAGGTCTGTGAAATATGCTGTTGGTATTTTAATGGGGATTGCATTGAATCTATAGATTGCTTCGGGTACTATGGACATTTTAATGATATTTATTCTACCAATCCATGAACACGGTATATTCTTCCATTTGTTTATGTCTTCCTCTATCTCTCTTTTTTTTTTTTTTTCAATGTCCTGTAGTTTTCCAAGTACAGGCCTTTTGCCTACTTAGTTAAGTTTATTCCTAGGTATCTTAATTTTTTTGGTACAATGATAAATGAGATTGTTTTTTTTTTTTTTTAGTTTCTCTTTTCGTGAGTTCATTATTGGTGTATAAAAAAAAGCCGTACATCTGGGTGTCAATTTTGTATCCTGCTACATTGCCACGTTCATTTATTAAGCCAAGTAGTTTTTTGATGGAGTCTTTAGGGTTTTCTATGTACAATGTCATGTCATCTGTGAATAATGACAGTTTTACTTCTTCTTTCCAAAATTGGATACCTTTTATTTCTTCTTCTTGTCTGATCACTATTGCTAGCATCTTCCATTATAGGAGTGGTGAATTTGGGCATCCCTGTCTTGTTCCTGTTCTTAGGAGAAATGGTTTTAGTTTTTGCCCATTGAGTATGATATTAGCTGTAGGTTTGTCATATAAAGCTTTTATTATGTTGAGGTATGATCCCTCTATTACCACTTTGCTGAGAGATTCTATCAGGAAAGGGTGTTGGATTTTGTAAAATGATTTTTCTGCATCAACTGATATGATTATGTGATTTTTGTCTCTCAATTTGTTTATGTGATGTATCACATTTATTGATTTGCAGATATTGAATCAGTCTTACATTCCTGGAATAAATCCCTCTTGGTCATGGTTTATGATCTTTCTAAGGTAATGCTGGATCCGGTTTGCTATTGTTGAGGATTTTAGCATCTATGTTCATCGGAGATATTAGCCTGTAACTTACTTTCTTTGTAGTGTCTTTATCTGGTTTTGAGATTAGGGTAATGCTGGCTTCATAAAAAGATCTTGGAAGTGTGCCTTCCTGTTGAATTTTTTGGAATAGTATGAGGAGGATATGTTTTAGTTCTTCTTTGAATGTTTGGTCAAACTCCCCTGTGTAGCCTACAGACCAGGGATTTTGTTTACTGGAAGATTGTTTATTACTGCTTCAATTTCATTGGTAGTTATTTGCCTCTTCAGGTTTTTTTATTTTTCGTGATGGAGTTTTGGAAGGTTGTATTTTCATAAGTATATGTCCATTTCATCTAGGTTGTCCAGTTTTTTGGAGTATAGTTGTTCATAGTATTTTTTTTTTTTACAATCCTTTGTATTTCTGTGGGGTCAGTTGTCGCTTCACCTCTTTCATTTCTGATTTTATTTGTTAGGGTCCTCTCTCTTTGTTTCTTGGGAGCCTGGCTATAGGTTCATCAATCTTGTTAATCCTTTCAAGGAACCAGCTCTTGGTTTTATTGATCTTTTGTATTGTTTTTTGGTATCTATGTCATTTCTTTTTGCTCTTATCTTTATTATTTCCTTCCTTCTGCTTACTCTGGGCTTTTTGCTCTCTTTATAATTCTTTAAGTTGTAGGGTTGTATAATTTATTACCATTTTTTTCTTGTTTTTTGAGGTAGGCCTGTAGAGCTATGAACTTTCCTCTCAGGACTGTTTTCCCTTTGTCCCATAGATTTTGGATTATTGTGTTTTCATTGTCATTTGTTACCTGGATGCTTTTCATTTCTTCTTTGATCTCTTTGGTAACCCAATCATTTTTTAATAGCATGCTATTTAGCCTCCAAGTGTTTGCTTTTTTTCATTGTTTTTATTGTAGTTTATTTCTAATGTTATGCCATTGTGATCTGAGAAGATGCTTGATATGACTTCTGTCTTCTTGAATTTTTTTTTAAATATGTTTTTATTGATTTCAGAGAGTGGAAGGGAGAGGGACAGATAGAAATGTCAATGAGAGATATCGGCTCCCTTCTGCACAACCCCTACTGGGGATTGATCCCACAACCCAGGCATGTGCCCTGACCTGGAATCAAACTGTGACCTCCTGGTTCACAGGGTTGATACTCAACCACTGAACCACACCGGCCAGCTGGGCGGTCACCCACATTTTAAATGTTATTGCAGTAAAACTGTGCTGTCAAGAGCAAGGTACGTTTATTTTTTAATTTTTTAAAATTTAATTTCTTTATTGATTGAGGTGTTACATATGTATCCTTATACCCCCATTACCCCCCAGTCCCCCTACTCGTGCCCTCACCCGCCTGTTGTCTGTGTCCATTGGTTAGGCTTATATTCGTGCATACAAGTCCTTTGGTTGATCTCTCCCCCTTACCCCCACCCTCCCTTCCCTTCCCTCTGAGGTTTAATGGTCTGATCAATGTATCTCTGTCTCTGGATGTATTTTTGTTCATCAGTTTATGTTGTTCATGGTATTCCATAAATGAGTGAGATCATGTGATATTTATCTTTCTCTGACTGGCTTATTTCACTTAGCATAATGCTCTCCAGTTCCATCCATGCTCTTGCAAATGGTAAGAACTCCTTTTTACCGCAGCGTAGTATTCCATTGTGTAGATGTACCACCGTTTTTTAATCCACTCATCTGCTGATGGGCACTTAGGCTGTTTCCAAATCTTAGCTATTGTAAATTGTGCTGCTATGAACATAGGGGTGCATATATCCTTTCTAATTGGTGTTTCTAGTTTCTTGGGATATATTCCTAGAAGTGGGATCACTGGGTTAAATGGGAGTTCCATTTTTAGTTTTTTTGAGGAAACGCCATACTGTTCTCCACAGTGACTGCACCAGTCTGCATTCCTACCAGCAGTGCAAGAGGGTTCCTTTTTCTCCGCATCCTCGCCAGCACTTGTCATTTGTTAATTTGCTGATGATAGCCATTCTGACAGGTGTGAGATGGTACCTCATTTTAATTTGCATCTCTCTAATGGTTAGTGACTTTGAGCATGTTTTCATATGCCTTTTGGCATTACTTCTGTCTTCTTTCGAAAACTATTTAGGTCCATTGCCCATTTTTTGATTGGGTTGTTTATCATCCTTTTGTTAAGTTGTATGAGTTCCCTGTAAATGTTGGAGATTAAGCCCTTATCGGTGATAACATTGGCAAATATGTTCTCCCATGCAGTGGGCTTTCTTGTTGTTTTGTTGATGGTTTCTCTTGCTGTGCAGAAGCTTTTTATTTTTATGTAATCCCATATGTTTATTTTCTCCTTAGTCTCTATTGCCCTAGGATCTGTGTCTGTAAAGATATTGCTACGACATATGTCTGCAGTTTTGCTGCCTACGTAGTCTTGTAGGATTTTTATGGTTTCCCATCTTACGTTCAAGTCCTTGAGCCATTTTGAGTTTGTTTTTGTGTATGGTGTAAGTTGGTCATCTAGTTTCATTTTTTGCATGTAGCTGACCAGATTTCTCAGCACCATTTATTAAATAGGTTATTTTGACTCCATTGTATGCTCTTGCCTCCTTTGTCAAATATTAATTGGGGAGTATAATGGCTTGGGTCAATTTCTGGGTCCTCTATTCTGTTTCATTGGTCCATATGTCTGTTCTTGTGCCAGTATCAGGCAGTTTTGAGAACCGTGGCTTGGTAATATAGTTTGATGTCTGCTATTGTGATGCCTCCTACTTTGTTCTTCTTTCTCGGGATGCCTGTGGCTATTCGGGTTTTTGTTTTTTTTTTTTGTTCCATGTAATGGGGGTATAAGGATACATATGGGGGTATAAGGATACAGATGCATTTTTGGAGAGTTCCTTCTAGATCTTTGAAATATGCCATTGGTATTTTAATAGGTATTGCATTGAATCTATAGATTGCTTTAGGTTGTATGGACATTTTAATGATGTTGATTCTACCAATCCATGAACATGGTATGTTCTTCCATTTGTTTATGTCTACCTCTATCTCTTTTTTCAATATCCTGTAGATTTCCAAGTACAGGTCTTTTACGTCCTTGGTTAAGTTTATTCCTAAGTACCTTAATTTTTATTGGTGCAATGGTAAATGGGATTGTTCTTTCATTTCTGTTTCTGTGAGTTCATTATTGGTTTATAAAAAAGCCATAGATTTCTGGGTGTTAATTTTGTATCCTGCTATATTGCCAAATTCATTTATTAGGTCTAGTAGTTTTTTGATGGAGTCTTTGGGGTTTTCTATGTATAGTATCATGTCATCTGTGAATAAGGACAGTTTTACTTCTTCTTTTCCAATTGGGTGCCTTTTATTTCTTCATCTTGTCTGGTCGCCATTGCTAGTACCTCTAATACTATGTCGAACAGGAGTGGTGAGAGTGGGCATCCTTGTCTTGTTCCCTTTCTTGGGGAAAATGAGTTTAGTTTTTGCCCATTGAGTATGATGTTGGCTGTAGGTTTGTCATATAGGGCTATTGTTATGTTGAGGTATGATCCCTCTATTCCCACTTTGCTGAGTTTTATCAAGACAGGGTGTTGGATTTTGTTAAATGCTTTTTCTGCATCAATTGATATGTGAATTTTGTCTCTCAATTTGTTTATGTTATGTATCACATTTATTGATTTGTGGATATTGTACCATCCTTGCATTCCCGGGATAAATCCCATTTGGTTATGGTGTATGATCTTTCTAATGTATTGCTGAATCTGACTTTCTAGAATTTTGTTGAGTATTTTAGCATCTATGTTCATCAAGGATATTTGCCTGTAGTTCTCTCTTTTTTTGTGGTGTCTTTATCTGGTTTTGGGATTAGGGTAATGCTGGCTTCATAGAAAGAGCTTGGAAGTGTGCCTACTTCTTGAATTTTTTGGAATAGTATGAGGAGGATAGGTTTTAGTTTTTCTTTGAATGTTTGGTAGAACTCCTCTGTAAAGCCATCCGGACCAGGGCTTTTGTTTGCTGGAAGATTTTTGATCGCTGTTTCAATTTCTTCAGTAGTTATTGGCCTATTCAGGTTTTTTGATTCTTATTGGTTGAGTTTCTGGAACTTGTATTTTCCTAGGAATATGTCCATTTCATCTAGGTCAGTGATGGGCAACCTTTTGAGCTTAGTGTGTCAAAGTTCGCCAAAAATCTGAGCATAACTCAAGTAGTGTGTCACTTTGAGGAAAAAACATTATTTCACAAATGTTTCATCCTCAGGAGCAGCAAATGTTTCATCCTCAGCATGCGGTCGCCTCAGCGGCCACGTGTCATCAGAAATGGCTACGCGTGTCAGTGCTGACACGCGTGTCATTGGTTCGCCATCACTGATCTAGGTTGTCCATTTTGTTGAAATAGAGTTGTTCATAGTATTTTTTCATAATCGTTTGTAGTTCTGTGGGATCAGTTGTTATTTCACCTCTTTCATTTCTGATTTCATTTATTTTGGTCCTCTCTGTTTGCTTCTTGGTGAACCTTGCTAGAGGTTCATCAATCTTGTTTATCGTTTCAAAGAACCAGTTCTTGGTTTTGTTGATCTTATGTATTGTTTTTTGGTGTGTGTGTGTTTTTTTTGTGTGTGTGTGTGTCTATTTCATTTATCTCTGCTCTGATCTTTATTATTTCCTTCCTTCTGCTTACACTGGGCTTTTCTTGTTGCTCTCTTTCTAACTCTTTGAGTTGTAGGGTTAGGTAATTTATTACCATTGTTTCTTGTTTTTTGAAGTAGGCTTGTAGAGCTATGAACTTCCCTCTCAAAACTGCTTTCATTGTGTCTCATAGATTTTGGATTGTTGTGTTTTCATTGTCATTTGTTGCCAAGATGCTTTTTATTTCTTCTTTGATCTCTCTGGTAACCCAGTCATTGCTTAATAGCATGCTATTTAGTCTCCAGGTGTTTTATTTCTTTTGATTTTTTTTTATTGTAGTTGATTTCTAGTTTTATGCCATTGTGATCTGAGAAGATGCTTGATATGATTTCCATCTTCTTGAATTTGAAGAGAGTTTGCCTGTGACCCAATATATGGTCTATCTTTGAAAATGGCCCATGTGTACTTGAAAAGAATGTATATTCTGTGTCTTTGGGGTGAAATGTTTTGAAGATGTCAATTAATTCCATCTGATCTAGTGAGTCATTTAGGATTGATATCCGTTTGCTGATTTTTGTTTAGAGCATTTTCCAGTGGTGATAGTGGGGTATTAACACTTTGCACTTGCTTGCTTTTTTCTCGATTCCTTTATTCTAACGCTAACCGTGTAGAGTTACACTTGACATCCGAGTGCAAAAGGTTAAAGTCCCCTACTATAACTGTCTTGCTGTCCAACTCTCCCTTGATAGCCTCCAGCAGTTTTTTAATGTATTTGGCTGCTCCTATATTGGTTGCATATATGTTTACCAGTGCTATTTCTTGTTGTTGGATTTCTCCCTTTAGTATTATAAAGTGGCCTTCCTTATCTCTTGTTATGTCCTTCACTTTGAGATCTAATTTTTCAGATATAAGTATTGCTACCCCAGCTTTGTTTTCTTTTCCATTCGCCTGAAAAAATATTTTTCCATCCCTTTACCATCAGTCTGTGTGAGTCCTTTTTTCTGAGGTGGGTTTCCTGTAGACAGCAGATATATGGTTCATGTTTTCTTATCCACTCAGCTACCCTATGTCTTCTAATTAGGGCATTTAATCCATTTACATTTAAAGTTATTATTGATAGGTACTTGTTTGTTGCCATTTTTATTCTTTATGCCTGTGTTCCTTCTTCGCTTCCTATTTTTTCTTTTTTTTTACAGCAGACATTTTAGCATTTATTGCATTGCTGATTTGGTGGTGATAAAATCCCTTAGTCCTTTTTTGTCTGTGAAGCTCCTGATTTCCCCCTCAATTTTGATTGATAGCTTTGCTGGGTACAGTATTCTTGGATTAAAGACCCTTCCTTTACATGACTTTGTATATTTCATTCTATTCCCTTTGGCCTGATGGGTTTCTTTTGAGAAATCAGTCACTAGTCTGATGGGGTATCCTTTGTAGATAACTTTCTGTCTCTCTCTGACCGCTTTTAATATTCTTACTTTGTCATTGGTGTTTTCCAATTTAACCCTTTGCACTCGCTTGCTTTTTTCTCGATTCCTTTATTCTACTCGGGATTTAATTTTTTAAATACCCCATATTTTACAAAGCACGGCAGTAGAATAAAAAACTGGAGTTTCTTCTTTCTCAGGATTGCTGTGGCTATTCGGGGTCTTTTTTTATTCCAGATGAATTTTT
This sequence comes from Cnephaeus nilssonii, assembly GCF_951640355.1. NCBI lineage: Eukaryota > Metazoa > Chordata > Mammalia > Chiroptera > Vespertilionidae > Cnephaeus > Cnephaeus nilssonii. Next base: position 47,115,883 of record NC_137071.1, read on the forward strand.
GGAGAGTTCTTTCAAGGTCTGTGAAATATGCCGTTGGTATTTTAATGGGGAGTGCATTGAATCTATAGATTGCTTTGGGTAGTATGGACATTTTAATGATGTTGATTCTACCAATCCATGAACATGGTATGTTCTTCCATCTGTTTACGTCTTCCTCTATCTCTTTTTTCAGTGTCCTGTAGTTTTCCGTGTATAGGTCTTTTACCTCCTTAGTTAAGTTTATTCCTAGGTATCTTAATTTTTTTGGTGCGATGGTAAATGGGATTGCCTTTTTAGTCTCTCTGTCTGTAAGTTCACTATTGGTGTATAGAAAGGCCATAGATTTCTTGGCGTTAATTTTGTATCCTGCTACATTGCCGAATTCATTTATTAAGTCTATGAGTTTTTTGACGGAGTCTCTCGGATTTTTTATGTACAATATCATGTCGTCTGCAAATAAAGACAGCTTTACTTGTTCTTTTCCAATCTGGATGCCTTTTATTTCTTCTTCTTGTCTAATTGCAATGGCTAATACTTCCAGTACTATGTCAAACAGGAGTGGTGAGAGTGGGCATCCCTGTCTTGTTCCTGTTCTTAGGGGAAATGTCTTTAGTTTTTGTCCATTGAGTATGATGTTTGCTGTGGGTTTATCATATATAGCTTTTATTATGTTGAGGTATGAGCCATCTATTCCCACCTTGTTGAGAGCTTTTATCAAGAAAGGGTGTTGGATTTTGTCAAATGCTTTTTCTGCATCAATTGATATGACTATGTGATTTTTATCTTTCAATTTGTTTATGTGATGTATCACGTTTATTGATTTGCGGATATTGTACCATCCTTGCATTCCTGGGATAAATCCTACTTGGTCATGGTGTATGATCTTTCTGATGTACTGCTGGAGCCGATTTGCTAGAATTTTGTTGAGGATTTTGGCATCTATGTTCATGAGGGATATTGGTCTGTAATTCTCTTTCATTGTGTTGTCTTTATCTGGTTTTGGTATTAGGGTGATGCTGGCTTCATAGAAGGAGCTTGGAAGTGTTCCTTCCACTTGAATTTTTTGGAATAGTCTGAGGAGGATAGGTTTTAGTTCTTCCTTGAATGTTTGGTAAAACTCTCCTGTGAAGCCATCTGGCCCCGGGCTTTTGTTTGCTGGAAGCTTTTTGATGACTGCTTCAATTTCGTCCATAGTTATTGGCCTATTGAGCTGTTTAGATTCTTCTTGATTGATTTTTGGAAGGTTATATTTTTCTAGGAATATGTCCATTTCCTCCAGATTGTCCAGTTTGTTGGAATAGAGTTGTTCGTAGTATTTTGTAACAATCCTTTGTATCTCAGCGGGGTCTGTTGTTATTTCACCTCTTTCATTTCTGATTTTGTTTATTTGGGTCCTCTCTCTTTGCTTCTTGGTGAGCCTGGCTAGAGGTCCATCAATCTTGTTTATCCTTTCAAAGAACCAGCTCTTGGTTTTGTTGATCTTATGTATTGTTTCTTTGGTCTCTATGTCATTTATCTCCGCTCTGATCTTTGTTATTTCCTTCCTTCTGGTTACACTGGGCTTTTCTTGCTGCTCTTTTTCTAGCTCTTTGAGTTGTAGGGTTAAGTAATTTATTACCATTGTTTCTTGTTTTTTGCAATAGGCCTGTAGAGCTATGAACTTCCCTCTCAAGACTGCTTTCGCTGTGTCCCATAGATTTTGGATTGTTGTGTTTTCATTGTCATTTGTTGCCATGATGTTTTTTATTTCTTCCTTGATCTCTCTGGTGACCCAGTCCTTGTTTAATAGCATGCTGTTTAGTCTCCATGTGTTTGATTTCTTTGGATTGTTTTTATTGTAGTTGATTTCCAGTTTTATGCCACTGTGATCTGAGAAGATGCTTGATATAATTTCTATCTTCTTGAATTTGAAGAGACTTTGCCTGTGACCCAGAATATGGTCTATCTTTGAAAATGACCCATGTGCACTTGAGAAGAATGTATATTCTGTGGCTTTGGGGTGAAATGTTCTGAAGATGTCAATTAATTCCATCTGGTCTAGTGAGTCATTTAAGATTGCTGTTTCTTTGCTGATTTTTTGTTTAGAGGATTTGTCCAGTGGTGATAGTGGGGTATTAAAGTCTCCTACTATGATTGTGTTGCTATTAATCTCTCCCTTGATATCCTCCAGGAGTTTTTTTATGTATTTGGGTGCTCCTATATTGGGAGCGTATATGTTTACCAGAATTATTTCTTCTTGTTGGATTTCTCCCTTTAGTATTATGAAGTGGCCTTCCTTATCTCTTGTTATGGCATTTACTTTGAGGTCTATTTTGTCAGATATAAGTATTGCTACCCCAGCTTTTTTTTCATTTCCATTTGCCTGAAAGATATTTTTCCATCCCTTCACTTTCAATCTGTGTGAGTCTCTTGTTCTGAGGTGGGTCTCTTGTAGACAGCATATATATGGGTCGTGTTTTTTTATCCATTCAGCTACTCGATGTCTTTTGATTGGAGCATTTAGTCCGTTTACATTTTCATACAAACTTATTTATTTAATGTAAGAAAAGCCCAAATAAAGGAGGAGGGATGGAGGGAGGGTAGGGATGGGCTACCGATGCTATCTGTGTCGAGTCACACTCGATATCTGAGTGCAAAAGGTTAATTATAATGTGCCTTGGCGTCGATCTTTTGGGGTTCATTTTGCTTGGGACTTTGTGAGCTTCTTGGATTTGTGTGACTTTTTTCTTCCCTATATCAGGGAAGTTTTTTGTCATTATTTCTTCCAACAGGTTTTCTATTCCTTGCTCAGTTCCCTCTCCTTCTGGCACCCCTATTATGCGGATGTTGTTTCGTTTCATGTTGTTCCAAAGTTCCCTTAGGCTCTCCTCCTGTGTTTTAAAGTTTTTTTTTCCTAGATGCTTCTCTGCTTGGGTATTTTTTTCTACCTTGTCTTCTAGTTCAGTGATGTGGTCCTCTGCTTCTTCTAGTCTACTGTTGATGCTTTCTATTGAGTTCTTTATAGAAGCGATGTCATTTTCATTTCTTCTTGGTTCTTCTTCATTTCTTCTTGGTTCTCACTTATATTGTTGAATTTGTCTTCCATTCTTTTCAGCGTCCTTATGACCATTTCTCTGAATTCTTTCTCTGATACATTGCTTGCCTATATTTTGTTTACTTTCTTTTCTGGTGTTGCCTCCTTTTCTTTCATATGCGGGCTGTTTCTTTGTCTCCCCATGATCTCTCTTCTCCTGTTATCTGATTATGTAGTTCTCTCTCCTTTCCTAGGCAAAATCTGACCTTTTTGTGAGAAGGTGCACAGCTCCTCCGATTCCATGTATTCATGCTGCTTTAGGTCTGGTGTTTCTGGGTTCGCAGCTGTTCTCTGGCTGTTTTTGTTGTAGATTCCCTTTTTTTTTTTTAGGCTTCCGATAACTGCCACTCTCCCCTTCAAGATGCCTCGGTCTCTGTGTCAGTGGAGGCTGCCCCATGAGGGGAACCCAGTCTGGCAATCCTCATTAGTCCCTTGGAGTATAGCTCTCCTTCAACTCACAAATATATACTCCCCAGGCGATGACCACACACTCTCCTTTCGTTCTCTCACTCACGCAGTATCTTGCAATCTGCCATCTTCCTGATCTGGGTCATATTTTCTTATCAATTCAGCTACCCTCCGTCTTTTGATTAGAACATTTAATCCATTTATGTTTAAGGTTATTATCGATAGGTACTTGTCACCATTTTTATTCTTTATGCCTGTGTTCCTTCTTCCCTTTCTATTTTTTGTTTTTACACCAGTCCCTTTAGCATTTCTTGCATACTAACTTGTTGGTAATAAATTCTCTTAGGCTTTTTTTTTTTTTTTTTGGTCTGTGAAGCTCCTGATTTCACCTTCAATTTTGAATGCTAGCCTTGCTGGGTATAGTATTTTTGGATTCAGTCCATTGCTTTGTATCACCCTGTATATTTCATTCCATTTTTTTCTGGCCTGATGTGTTTCTGTTGAGAATCCAGTTGGTTGTCTAATTGAAGATCCCTTGTAGGTAACTCTCTTTTTCTCTGGCAACCTTTAAGATACTTACTTTGTTGCTGATGTTTGCCAATTTATGATGTGCCTTGGTATCGGTCATTTGGAATTCATCTTGATTGGGACTCTGTGCTTATTGGACTTGTGTGTTTTTTCTTTCCAAAATCAGGGAAGTGTTCTGTTTTATTTCTTCCAACAGGTTTTCTATTCCTTGCTCAGCTTCCTCTCCTCATGGCACCCCTATCATGTGGATGTTGTTTCGTTTCATGTTGTCCCAAAGCACCCGTAGGCTCTCCTCATGCTTTTTAATTTTTTTTCCAGTTGCTGCTCTGCTTGGGTGTGTTTTTTACCTTGTCTTCTAACTTGCTTCTTCTAGTGTGCTGTTAGTACTTTCAGTTATGTTCTTTATTGCAGCTATGTCATTCTTCAACTCCTCTTTCTTCATCTTCATTTCCTCTTGATTCTTTCACATGTTGTTGAATTTGTCTTCCATCCTTTTCAGCATTCTTATAACCATTGCTCTGAATTTATTGTCTGACACATTGCTTGCTGCTATTTTGTTTATTCCTTTTCTGGTGATTCCTCCTTTTCTTTTGTAAGGGGTTGTTTCTTTGTCTCCCCATTTTTATTGTTCCTTTGTTGTTTTTTCTATGCATTAGATCAAACTTCTATGTCATCCAGATTTTTTTGAGTTTGTCTTACATAGTAGATGTTTTGTGGGACCCATGGTGCAATCTCTCAGTTCTTCTTGACTCGGTATTCTAGGGAGGCCCCTGACTTGGGATATTTGGGTTCTGTTGGTGTAGTTGGGTCTTGAGTGTTATTGTCCCATTCCTGGATGGAGTCCCCTCTCAGGGTGCCTGGTTTTGTCGTCACTCTCTACCATGTTGATCGAACTGCACAAAACACAACTTGACAAGACTCAACACAAAGCAAAAAAACCACAAATGTTCCCATGATACTGATAACCCCAATAAAAGTGACCACTAGAGAAATAGAATTAGGAGAGATAAAAGAGAGCAAAAATGATATTGAGAAAAGAAAAAAAAAGGTAAGAGGGAAGAGAAAAAGAAGAAGAAAGTAGGGGGAAATATATATGGGGAGAAAACACCACAAAGCATACAAATAAAGAAAAAAAATGCAAACAACAAACACCCAGAAAAAAGGGGGCAAGAATATGTAGAGGCAGAGCTTATATACAGAAAATAAGGTTAAGGAATTGAATGAATAGGGGAAGGGTCACAGTTCAGTATAGAGGAGGTTGAAAGAGAATGAGTGGATATGAAGAAAAGTAAAAAACAAAGTAATCAATAATTAAAAGAATAAGAAGATAAAACAATTTTTAACCTTTTGAACTCGGATGTCAAGTGTGACTCGACACAGTTAGCATTAGAATAAAGGAATCGAGAAAAAAGCAAGCGAGTGCAAAGGGTTAAAAAATGACTATTTGTGGAAAAGGATAATAGAGGAGAGAGCAGATAGGCTTGAGTTTAGTGGGTAAAAATAATTAAACAATTAGAAAAGGAGAGCAAGAGAGGAGAGGAAAAACAAAATCATAAAAAATTGGTTAGTGAAGAAAGAGAAAAGAGAAGCATGAATGCCCTTGGTGCAGGGGAAAAGAAATTAGATATATGAGTAAGCCAACAGAGACTACAATAATAGCATGTCTATTAAGCAGGTAAAGACGATCAATTTTTAACAAGGGGTAAATAGAAAGAAGAGAGAAAAACTAAAACGGGGTTAGGAGAAGAGATACAGGATGAAAAAGGGAGAAGTGAAGAATGAAAGCATGGGAAAAAGAAAAAATTAAAAAAAAATAATGATAAAAAATAAAAACAGAATGAAGAAAAATAATACAAAAATAAAAGATAAAAAATAAAAATAAGTGTTGTTTGCTTCAGCTGAGTTTTAATGTCCCATGGAGGCTGGTTTAAGACCCCACTCTATTATTTTGTCTGCCACCTCTCACTTTCCTGTTAGGTAGTCAGCACCGTGTTGAAGTTCCCTGTGATCCACTGCTCCTGTGTGTCTTTCTCCACAGCCATGGTTGCAAGCAGGAGGACCAATCAGCCTGCTTTTCCTCTCTGCCTGTTGTCAGTCTTATTTATGCAGACCTCTATTTCAGATATGGGCTTTAGGTGGGGGTGTTGCTGTATTGGTTTCCAGGGCTAACACTCCCCTCAGCCCAGTCCCCAAGGGCTCCCTGGGGCTATTCAGAGTCTTTTGTTTCCTCTTCAAAGCTTAAGGCTGGGTGCTGCTGCAATAGTTGATCTGTGGCTGCTGAGATGGGCTGGCTTTTCACTAGAAAAACTGGAGGCCCGATGCACGAAGATTCATGCAAGAATGGGCCTTCCTTCCCCTGGCTGCCGGCAGTGACTTTGCTCTGGCCAGAGCCAGCCCAGAGCCTCCTTTCCGCCTTCCTATGCTGCCCAGAAGCCCAGAGCAGTTGGGGTGGTGCGGAAAGCCTGTGTCATTGCCATGGCAATGACGCAAGCGTCCCGCCCCGGCTGCTTGGCACCTGTGTATGCAAATTAGCCCACCATCTTTTTTGGGTTAATTTGCATACTCCTGATTGGCTGGTGGGCATCACAAAGGTACGGTCAATTAGCATGTTACTTTTTTATTAGGTAGATGGCTGCTTAGGGATGGAGGGTCTGGAATGTATCAGTGCTGGATTCCTGGTCACCTCTCCATTTCCTGCTCCCCTCCATAGTCTCCCCATAGCCTCTGTGAAACTGCACCTCCACCTGCATCGCAGCCTCAGAGAGTGTTTGTAATTGAAAGGTCCTATGAACTGGGTTTAGCGAGTAAAAGCAAGGAAAATACAAAGGCAAAAGAACTGTGCCACTGCGAGTTTCTCTCCCCCCTGGTACCATGCAGCTCAGGCAGTTCTTCAGGCTGCCTTTCTGGGCATAGCCTCTTGCATCTGTGGAATTATATCTAGATTCCCTGGCTGCCAGCAGCCCTGTGGACCTCCCTTCCACAGTTGAGTGTTATGTGTGTCCCCAAGGACGTGGACTTGGTGCAGTTCAGGTTCCTTCTGACCCTCTTGCCCGGGTTGGGTTCTTGCGCTTCTCTCTCTCCAGCCTAGATCCCCGATTCTACTGTTCTCCAGATATCCTCTGTCCTTTCCAGCTGAAGATTGTCTCACCAGCTGTGTTTAATTCACCAATTCCGGGTGGATGTTATTCGATTTAGTTTTTCCTTCTATCTGCTCTGTGAAAAGGTGCAGGACACGTCCACCTACTTGGCCACCATTTTGAAACCTTCCCTTATTTTTTCTTTTGGTGATGATGCTTTTGGTATTATATCCAAGACATTATTGCCAAATCCAATGTCATGAAACTTTTCTCTTGTTTTCTTCTAAAAGTTTTATAGTTTTAACTCTTAACTCCATTTTGAAGTAAGGGTTCCACTTCATTCTTTTGCATGTGTATATCCAGCTTTCCCAGCATAATTTATTGCAAATACTGTCCTTTTTTCATTGGATGCCTTTGGTACCCTTGTCAAAATTTAACTGACTGTAGATATGAGGACTTACTTCTGTGGTTTCTATTTTATTTACAGACCTGCTTTTGAATATTGCCTCTATTACTTAGTAGGTAATAATCTATGGGTTACTCAACTTCTTTGATATTTCTCCATGGTAGACAATAAACTCCATGAGGGTAGAAATTTTTTGTCTTTTTGCTTACTATTCTTAGTATTTAGAACAATCAATTAAAAATTAATTTCAATCAATATTCACTGTGGAATATTTCAGCAGTAACTTCCCTCAGAAAACTGTTGTAAGATTTAAATGAAATAATATATATAGGCCCTGGCTGGGTAGCTCAGTTGGTTAGAGCGTCATCTTAATGCACCAAGGTTGTGGATTTGATCCCTGGTCAGGGCACACATAAGAATCAACTAATGAATACATAGATGGGTAGAATAATGGATCAATGTTTCTGTCTCTCTTCCTCTCTCTCTTCCTCTCTCTCTCTAGAATCAATAAATAAAAAATTTTTTAATTAAAAATAATATACGTAAAGCATTTGGCATACTGCTTGGTGAAAAATATGTAAGAAGTGATAGTTATTTAAAATATTTATATTAATTGTATAGCTCCTATGAATAAATTAAATGGTAACTATTAAATTGATACTATAATTGGGTGAATCTCTCTTCACATATAAGGTAAAGGTTGGTGTGGGTGTGGAATGACCTTAAATTAAGTGGCCCTCAATTGAGGGATGCATAATAACCAGCACAACCATCTTCCTCCTCCTCAATTGCTGAGATTAGCTTCCCTTATTTTTGGCACCCCATTGAAAAAGGCTAGATGAACATTGTTGCTGGGATGCCAAAGAAGAAAATGAGAAGTTTATGGTAAAGGAAAGAAAGAAGGGACCAGAAAGGAACAAAGACAATATCATCCAGATTATCTAATCATTCTGTACTAACACCAGGCCTGGCAGTGGGAATAGAGGGATTTGGATCCTTGAGTGTCCACCATATGATAAGTGCCAACCATTGGACTATGAGATTTACATATATTCTAATTCAGTCTTCACAGTTTACTTGCAAAGTACATATTATCCCCATTTTACAGATGAAGAAACTAGCTCTAAAAGATTAAATAACAGACAGTAAATAGCAGAATTTGTATTTAAACCCAGGTCTATTTTGACTCCAAGGCTTGTGATCTGAAGCAACATAATTCAATTTAGTTTTCTTTTCCAATTCCAATCCCTCTGGTAAATGTGAGAACAGCTAAAACAAATTTTATACTCATGTACTGCTTTATTTTGTTGTTGTTTTGCTGATACACAAACTGCTAAGCCTTTTTGCATTATCACCATGTTCTGTTCTGTTGTTTTAACTGGTAAGTTGGAGATTTCAAAGCTTCTAGCAAAGTTTTCCTGAGGATTATAAAATTTTCTAAAATATCAGCCTATGCATTTTATAATTTGCAGTAGCAAGTATAAAATGCAAAAGCAATTATCCTATTTGTAGTTGGTTGCATTAGGCAAGATCAGTGCTGATACTGTTGGTTGGGAGGGTTTACCGATATGTATATGTGTATGTGTGTGTGGATACATACATATGCAGGGTGTCCCCCCAAAATGTATACACATTATAAAGGCAGTGTTTATTAAAATACATTTAATTTTCAAAATGTAATATAATCTACAGTTATCAGCTGTTAAAGTTATATAAATTTTTTGGGGGGACACCCTATATATGTGTGTGTACCCACACAGACATACAGGACAATAGTGGAAAGCATCTGAGTCAGTAAAATGGACATTGAGGAAGATAGCTTTAAAAGTTCCCAACAAGCGTTATATCATTCTGGTGCTAATAAGTCTTAGACCAGTTTGTTTTACTTTGCTTCCAACCTAGGCCAGTCATTTTTATAAAATCATACTATTGTTTAAAGCAGGGTGGGGAACCTTTTTTTCTGCCAAGGACCATTTAGATATTTATAACATCATTCACTTTATAACTCACTTAATATAAAAGTATGTTGTTCTGAAAAAAGCTCCTAGATTTATTGAATTTAGAGCCCACCCCTGCAGTTGCCTTGGCAGGGCCAGACCAAATGATTTCGCTGGCTTTATACCACCCATGGGGCGGATGTTCCCCACCCTGGTTTAAAAAGTAATAAGGGCAGAAAATGTATCTGGTTGATGAAACTTATTAACTTTGCCATACGTTGACATGGAGAGATACCTTTCTGGGTGATTGGTATCATTTTCACAGAAGAATAGGCTGTAGCTTGGGTGTAGGGATATGTATATATAATGTTGTAGCAGGAGTTATGCTAAGACTTCCATTGATGCATTCCATCTGGATTATAAGAGGACAAGAGCTAAGACTTCAGGGCTGAACTGCATGGCTTTGAATTTTTGTTCTGACACTAGCTTTGTGACCTTGAACAAGTTACCTAAGGAAACTGAGGATTAAAGTTTGTATGAAAAATGGGAATAATAATAGGCTATCTACCATATAGTGTGGTTATGATAATAAAATAATACATGCAAATAGAAAAGTTACTGGCTCATAGGAAGTATTCAGTAAGTGTTAGCTGTTATGGTTCTTATTGTTGATTACTAGTGTTATTACTATTAATAGTACTAGGGGTAGTTTAGATCTGCTACAGTGATAACGGGTGGGGAGGCGCAATACTATATAGCTGCAAAATATCAGCTTTTGAAACTGTAATTGAACCCAAGTTCATATGCCCAGCGTGTGGTAAGATCAGTTACTGAAGCATGGAGTATGCAACTGGAGTTTATTTTTAGAGGCAGCCAAACAAGAAGATGGGGAGAAAGCCCAAAACTGTCTCCTGATCCAGGGTTCAGGGCTGGTTTAAAGGGATTAGGGGGACCAGGTATGAGGAAGTGCTGGCGTAGCAAGTCATAATTGGAGGACCTTGGAACTTGGCTATTTAAGGTAAGGGGCTTCAGCACCAGATCTTTCTGGACAATGGACCCTTCAATTCTGAAAGGGTTCCAGTTATGTCCCTGTCCTTTGATTTCCTGAGGTTGTGGGGGCATGGAGGGACTTTGATTCTGGGTGCAACTGAAGGTCAAAGTTCTCTCCTCTATGCATGCTTCATCTGTATCACCTGTAGTTTTGGGCTGTACTCTCTGAAAAGCAGCTCAGTATCTTGTTGGAAACCATTTTGAGCTGGTTTTGCAGTTAGGCTGGAAGGCCCGAGTTTGATTACTGCTTTTATTATTTATTAGCTGTGACTTGGAACTTGCCTGGTTATTCTTTAATTTATAAAATGAATAAAATGATACTACTAATGTTTACTGGAGGGGAACAGAGTTTGTCACATCAAAATGTGTCTCCTTGGCATAAGGATTACTTTAGGCTATTTAATTTTAAGAAATAGGAGATATGGCCATAGCCAGGTAGCTCAATTGGTTGAACATTGTCCTGTACACCAAAAGGTTGCCAGTTGGATTCCCGGTCAGGGCACATGCCCAGGTTCTATCACATCTCCTTCTCCCTCTCCCTCTCTCTCCCTCTTTCTCTTCCTTTCCATCTCCCTCCCCGTCTCTCTCTATAAAACAAAACCAATAAAAACATTTGAAAAATAGGAGCCCTAGCCAGTTTGGCTCAGTGGATAGATCGTTGGCCTGCAGACTGAAAGGTCTCAGGTTCGATTCCGGTCAAGGGCACATGCCCAGGTTGCGGGCTCGATCTTCAGTACATGCAGGAGGCAGCAGTTCAATGATTCTCTCTCATCATTGATGTTTCTCTCTCTCTCTCTCTCTCTCTCTCTCTCTCTCTCTCTCTCTCTCTCTCCCTTCCTCTCTGAAATCAATAAAAATATATTAAAAAAATAAAATTAAAAAATAATAAATAGGAGACATGGGAGAAGCTCTAAAACCAAATAGACCTATTTGTTTGTTTCTCTTGCCTTTAGAGTCAAAAATTACAAAAATACTACTGAGACTGGTGTCCAGTTCTTATGACCTATGTTTCCTTCCATGTATTTTATTGTTTCAGGTCTTACATTCAAGTCTTTAAGTCATTTTGAGTTCATTTTTGAGTATTGTGTAAGATAGTGGTCTAGTTTCATACTTTTACATATGGCTGTCCAGTTTTCCTAACACCGTCTATTGAAAAGACTTTTCTTTCTCCACTGTGTAATCCTGAGACATAAAAGGACACAAGCAGTATGATTTCACTCATATATGGAATATAAAATGAAAAGTAGCAAAGGAAGTAACAAAACAAAAACAAATGTATGGATATAGAGCAGAAGGAGTGTGCGGGAGGGTGAAATGGGTAAAAAAGGAGTCACATATATGGTAATAATGGGAACAAGACTTTTGGTAAATGAACATGCAATGGAGTGTACAGATATTGAATTATTATGTTGTACAATTGAAATTTATATAGTGTTATTAACCAGTGTTACCTCATTTTAAAAATGGAGTAATTATTTGTTGTAAATGGTATTTACATTTGTAAGGAAAACCTCCATTTTAAGGGTGTCTCCCTTGCTGTACCAGGAAGAGAGAGGGGGTTCACCTTACCTCTAGAAAATGTTATTAATGCAGAGGGCAAGGACTTAAATCTACATAAGAACCTTACCCTTGTTAACTTTGCTTTTCCTGGTAACCTCCCATAACTGACTCCCACCACCAAACATCTTTTTTGGTCTTCAGCTGAAGATAGCTTGAACCATTTTGGCAAGTTACTCCATTTTCCTGGGTCGCTCCCATGTATACAGGAGGTATACAGTTATTAAACTTTTGTTTGTCTTCTCCTGCTGATCTATCTCCTGTCAATTTAATTCTTAGACCAGCCAGAAGAACTTAAAAGGATAGAGGGAATTTTTTCCTCCCTGACTTTACATTACACTATTACTATGAAGACGAAACTGAAATCATATGTGTAAAATACTTGGTGAGGGAAATGTTATGTATGTATATTACTATTTACCAGATCTCTTATAAAGAAAATGACTTTTTAATTTTATTTTTAATATGTTTTATTGATTTTTTTACAGAGAGGAAGGGAAAGGGATAGAGAGTTGGAAACATTGATGAGAGAGAAACATCAATCAGTTGCCTCCTGCACACCCTCTACTGGGGATGTGCCCGCAACCAAGGTACATGCTCTTGACCGGAATCGAACCTGGGACCCTTCAGTCCGTATGCCAACGCTCTATCCACTGAGCCAAACCGGTTAGGGAGAAAATGACTTATTTTAAATGGCAAATCATTGATGCCAGCACAATTAATATAATATAAAAGATAAACCAGAAATGAGAAAGTTTTAATTATTACTATAGTATTTCTTGAGTATTTTCTTTGTGCTAAGTACTGTGATATAAATCGTGCCTCATTTATTTCTTGTAACATCTCTGTCACAGGAAGGTGAGGAAATAACATATCAAGAAGCAAGAACATGTGGGAAGACCCTGGTGCAGGAGAGAGATGGCACATTTCAATAGTTGCAGATAAAATACTGAGTGCTCAGTTAAATTTCAATTTCAGGTAAACAATGAATACTTTTTTAGTAGAAATACATCTCATAATATTTGGGCACATACTTCTACTAGAAAATATTTGTTGTTTATCTGAAATTCAAATTTAACTGGGTATTCTGTATTTCTATTTGCTAAATCAGAAAGAGGGCTAGAGTGGCTGTATTAGATAAGGTAAAAGGAAACATGGTGTGGCAAGATGTCAGGGAGGTAGGCAGACAAGAGACCATGCAGGGCCTTTGGAAACCTTGAAGAGGGCTTTGGTCTTTATTTTAAAAGTAGTTGGAAACTATTGAAGGGTTTTCAGGTAGGGCAGGAACTTGATCAAATTTGAGTTTTGAAGTATATAGCTTCACACTATACCTGCAGTGTGAAGACAGCACAGAAGAAGAAACTGAAGTTCAGAGAGGTTGATTTGCCAGCTGCCACAAAGCCAATTAGTGACATAGATTAGAACAGGGGTCCTCAAACTTTTTAAACAGGGGGCCAGTTCACTGTCCCTCAGACCGTTGGAGGGCCGGACTATAGTTTAAAAAAAATTTGAACAAATTCCTATGCACACTGCACATATCTTATTTTGAAATAAAAAAACAAAATGGCAAAAACACCCGCATGTGTGTGGCCCGCGGGCCGTAGTTTGAGGACACCTGGATTAGAATCTATCCCTGATTCCAAAGCTTTTTTTCTTAACTGAAATTGGAAGATGGCAGTGGCAGGTGAAAAGATTTTAGGAAAATACTATAAGAGATGTAACTGAAGCTATACAATACAGAATTATTGAAGATACCTGAATATTGAGAGCCATCAAGGTATCTTTTGTTCTGTTAATGAGGTGACTTTTAAAAAAGCCCTTAAGGGGGAATAGAACATGGTGGCCAACAGGAGGAAGGGAGAAAGTGTGAGTGAGTAAAGGAGTGAGAGGGGCATGTGTGGACGTGTGGTCTGTGTGGGGTGAGGAGTGGGGACAGTTAGACACTGCAGGAGTCCCAGGGACTGGCAGATCGGGCTTTTCTAGATGTAGTCGCCACTACCAACCCAGCTGGTGTGGCTTTAGTGTGGAACTCCTGTAATCTTGTAATGGAGGGCAACGGAGGCCTGAAGTGCAACCATATCAACAACAAGACTGACCTCAGACATTACCCCCGGACCTGCACAGGGAGCCACTTGCCAGCCATAACCCTGTGGAATCACCATCATGCCCTGGAAATCACTGGCGTGGTACTGCGCTAGTCCCAGACATATGCAGTGATTTCATTGCCAGAGACATCCCGAGCTGTGCCTCCTCACTGGAGCCCAAATCCAACATCGAAGAATCCTGTGCTACACATCTCCATGCTGTGAGTGCAAGCTAGGGGTACCACACACCCACCCAATCCCCCTTCCCAGCACAGAGCTGCAGTCTGGTGTGAGCTCCACCCCTGGTACAGACAGCCTTCTGGCCAGTACACACTCCTCCCCCAGCACAGATAGAGCTGTCGCCCAGCATGCACCCTACCCCCAGCCCAGGTCAGAGCTGCTGGTATGACCTGGTATGCCGAGCCACAGATCACAGGACCACACTGTAAGTGCACTGCCAGAGGGACCTGGGGAACCAGCCAGCCTTGGGTACCCAGACCGCACAGTGAATTGCATGCTAGAGGGCTCTGGGCCCTCACAAGGAGTCGCACACCAGAGGAACTGTGCATGCACCCCCGCCAACCCTGAGAATCTGAAGCAGACAACTGAGGGATCAGAACTGTGGGAGAAGGGGGTACAACTAAGAGCAGAGACAATAAAGGTGTGAAACACAAGGCAGAACCAACCTCCGGGCTAGTGAGTCCCAGATCATTGAGCTGCTAGGGGCTTCAACCCCTCGAACCCCAACCAGGGAGCCCAGGGCCAGAAAGCGAAAGCAAAAATGGGAAGACAAAGAACCACCAAAGGTATGAAAAGGAGGAATTGCCGGAAAAGGAACTAAATGAAGTGGAGGGAAGCAATATTTCAGAGAAAGAATTCAGAGTAAGGGTCATATAGTTCCTAAACCAAATGGATGAGAAATTTAACAACATATGTAAGAATCAACAGGAAATGAAGAATGATATAGCTACAATAAAGAACACAATGGAAGGTTTCAACAGTAGACTAGAAGAAGCGGAGGACTGAATCAGTGAGTTAGAAGACAGGATAGAGAAAAACATCCAATATGAACAGCAATTGGAGAAAATAATTAGAAAGCAAGATGAGAGCTTAAGGGAACTTTGGGACAATGTGAAATGAAGTAACATCCATATAATAGGAGTGCCAGAAGGACAAGAAGTGGAACAAGGATTAGAAAACCTGCTTGAAAAAATAATGACAGAAAACTTCCCTGATTTGGGGAAGAAAACAGTCACACAAGCACAAAGAGTCCCAAACAAGATGAACACAAAAAGACCTACACCAAGACACATCATAATTACAATGATAAACTTTAATGACAAAAAGAGAATCTTAAGGGCTGCAAGAGAGACAGGAGTTACCTACAAGGGTTCTCCCATTATATTATCAAATGATTTTTCAACAGAAACACATCAGGCCAAAAGGGAATGGAATGAAGTATACAAAGAGATGCAAAGCAAAGCACTGAATCCAAGAATAATCTATTAAGCAAGGCTATCATTCAAAATTGAAGGGGAAATCAGGAGCTTCACAGACAAAAAAAAAAAAAAAAGCCTAAGGGAGTTTATTACTACCAAGCCAGCAATGCAAGAAATGCTAAAGGGACTGTTGTAAAAAGAAGAGATAGAAAGGGAAGAAGGAACACGGGCATCAAGAATAAAAATGGGTACAAACAAGTACTGATCAATAATAACCTTAAACGTAAATGGATTAAATGCTCCAATCAAAAGAAATTGGGTGGCTGAATGAATAAGAAAACATGACCCATGTATATGCTTTCTACTAGTGACCCACCTCAAAACAAGGGACTCACACAGACTGAAAGAGAAGGGTTGGAAAAAAGGTTTGTGGGCAAATGGCAATGAAGACAAAGCTAGGGTAGCAATACTTATATCTGACAAAATAGACCTCAAAGTGAAAGCCATAACAAGAGACAAGGAAGCCCACTTCAAAATACTAAAGGAATCGATAAAAGAGGATATAACTGTGGTAAACATATATGCACCCAATGCAGGAGCACCCAAATACATAAAAAAAAACTTCTGGAAGATATCCAGGGTGAGATTAACAGCAATACAGTCATAGTAGGGGACTTTAATACTCCATTGACATCACTAGATAAATCTAGACAAAAAAAAAAAAATCAACAAAGAAACAGCAACTCTAAAGGAATCACTAGATCAGACGAAACTAACTGACATCATAAGAACATTTCACCCCAAAGTTACAGAATATACATTATTCTCACGGGCACATGGGACTTTTTCAAAAATAGATCACATATTGGGACACAGGCAAAGTCTCTTCAAATTCAATAAGATAGAAATCATATCAAGCATCTTCTCATATCACAATGTCATTAAATTAGAAATCAACTAAAATAAAAAAAATCAAGCCCTTGGAGGCTAAATAGCATGCTATTAAACAATGATTGGGTCACCAAAGAGATCAAAGAAGAAATAAAAAATATCCTGGAAACAAATGACAATGGAAACACAATCCAAAATCTATGGGACACAGTGAAAGCAGTCCTCAAAGATAAGTTCATAGCATTACCAGCCTACCTCAAAAAAACAAGAAAAACTGGTAACAAATTATATAACCCTACAACTTAAAGAATTAGAAAGAGAGCAATAAGAAAAGCCTAGAGTAAGCAGAAGGAAGGAAATAATAAAGATCAGAGCAGAAATAAATGACATAGAGATAAAAAATACACCATGACCAAATGGGATTTATTCCAGGGATGCAAAGCTGGTATAATATCTGCAAATCAATAAAGGAGATACATCACATAAACAAATTGAGATATAAAATCACATAATCATATAAATTGATGCAGAAAAAGCATTCGACAAAATCCAAAACCCTTTCTTGATAAAAACTCAGCAAAGTGGTAATAAAGGGATCATACATCAACATAATAAAAGCCTTATATGATAAACCTACAGCTAACATCATACTCAATGAGCAAAAACTAAAACCATTTCCCCTAAGAACAGGAACAAGACAGGGATGCCCACTTTTACCACTCCTGTTTGACCTAGACATTTTTATTTAGTAACTAGAGGCCCGATGCATGAAATTCGTGCAATGGGCTTGGCCCTTGCAGCCCCAGCCGGCCCTCACAGCCCTGGCTTCATCCTGAAGGTCATCCTGACAGTGGTCCGGAAGGATGTCCAGACGGTCCTTCTGCTGTTTGGTCTAATTAGCATATTAGCTCTTTATTATATAGGATTACTGCAGGTAATATTTACATACCAGTATTATGATATTGTGCAGCATATTACTCTATTCAGCCTCTGTTGCATCACTGCTCTCTGCTTCATCACTATTACTTCCAGACATATCAATTTCTTCAACTTGTATCACTTCTATCTTCTGAGTCACTGTCTATATATGTGAGATCACCCTCATAAACTGGTGGCATTTTCTGAGCTAACTTTGTTTGTGTTCTCATGGCCCACCCTTCTCTCCTCATAAAATTGAAGCCCCATTTTGTCTTTCCTGTAAAATCAACAATGTTCATTTCGCTTGCAAACATTCTTGCCTGACATTGAATAAGCTTGGTTGACACACATAAGACACTCTGGCACTGCTCCATAATCCATGTATTAAGCCTCTGCTCCAAGTTTGCCAATTTTGCTGGTTTTCCTCTTAATGCCTTCTTCCTTTTGGGCATCTTAAGGAGGTCTTCTTTCTGTTTTCTCCACTGTCTGATCATACACACAGTGGGAGGAGGTCCAAATTGTCTCTCTGCAGCTCTATTTCCATGCTCTTTTGCATAGCTGATTACATTCTGTTTGAATTTTGCAAAATAAGACAATCGCTTACTGGGATTTAATTTTTTATTTTTTTGTCATCTTTATGGGCTCAGAATGCTCCGGTCACTGTTGCATCTGCACACTCTCCACCTCCACCTCCACCTCCACCTCCAATTAAGGCATCAGCTGATGCCAGTAACAATAAGGCTCATGAATGGAGGAAGCCTGTTTGACAAGGTATAGGCAGCTATGCAGGGGCTTCCTCCTCAGCCAACATCCATGTATAAGAAGCCCCTCGATTTCAGTCTAATGATTTTAGAAAAAAATAGCGTCTTATACACGGAAAAATATGGTAAACAAGTAGTATATACCGTGTTCACTGATTGGTATAATCAACATCATCAAAATGTTCATAATACCCAAAGCAATCTATAGATTCATTGCAATCCCCATTAAAATACCAACAGCATATTTCAAAGAACTAGAACAAACTATCCAAAAGTTTATATGGAATAAAAAAAAAGACCCTGAATCACTGAAGCAATCCTGAGGGGAAAAAAATTGGAGGGATCACAATACCAGACATCAAGTTATAATCCAAAGCCACTCTTCTCCAACAGCTTGGTACTGGCACAAGAATAGAAACATATACCAATGGAACAGAACAGAGAACACAGAAACTGACCCAAATCAGTATGCTCAATTAATATTTGACAAAGGAGGCAAGAGTATACAATGGAGTCAAGAAAGTCTCTTCAATAAATGGTATTGGGAAAATTGGACAGATACTTGCAAAAAATGAAACTTGACCACCAACTTATATCATATACAAAAATAAACTCAAAATGGATAAAAGACTTAAATGTAAGATAGGAAACTATAAAAATCTTAGAAGAATCCATAGGTAGCAAAATACTAGATATAGCTCATAGTAATATTTTTACTGATACATCTCCTAGGACAAAGGAGAAAATAAACCAATGGGACTACATCAAAATAAAAAGCTTCTGCACAGCTAAAGAAACCAGCAACAAGAAAACCCACTGCATGGGAGAATGTATTTGCCAATGTTATTTCCGATAGGGTTTAATCTCCTAAATTTATAGGGAACTCATACAACTTAACAAAAGGAAGATAAACAATCCAATCAAAAAATGGGTAAAGGACCTAAATAGACACTTTTTGAAAGAGGACATACAGAAGGCCAAGAAACATGAAAACATGCTCAAAGTCACTAATCACCAGAGAGATGCAAATCAAAACAACAATGAAGTACCATTTCACACCTGTCACAATGGCTATCCTCAACAAATCAACAAAGGACAAGTGCTGGCAAGGATGTGCACAGCTGGTGGGAATGCAGACTGGTGCAGCCTCTGTGGAAAACATTTGGGAGTTTCCTCAAAAAATTAAAAATGGAGCTCCCATTTGACCAAGTGATCCCACTCCTAGAAATTTATCCCAAAAAATCAGAAACATCAATAAGGAAGAACATACGCATCCCTGTATTCATAGCTGCACAATTTGCAATTGCTAAGATTTGGAAACAGCCTAAGTGCCCATCAGCAGATGAGTAGTACATCTACACAATGGAATACTACGTTGCTGTAAAAAAGAAAGAATTCTTACCATTTGCAACAGCATGGATGGTCCTGGGGAGCATTATGCTAAGTGAAGCCAGTCAGAGAAAGATAAGTATCACATGATCTCACTCATGTGAGGAATATAATGAACAACATAAACTGATGAACAAAAACAGATCCAGGGACACAGAATCATCAAACAAACCATTAAACCTTGGAAGGAAGGCGGGAGGTGGGGTGGGCAGAGGTGGGGATAAAAGATCAACCAAAGAACTTGTATGCATATAAGCATACCCAATGGACACTGAAAGTGGGGGGGTGGGGGTTGAAGTCCGGGGCTGGGGGGCAGGGGTAGGCTGGGAGAGCACAATGGAGAAAGGGAGCACATAAGTAATACTTTCAATAATAAAGAATAAATAAATAAATGAATAAATAAATATCCCTTAAGGTTCAATCATGCATATGTAATGAGGCCTCCATAAAAAGCTAAAAGGATGGGTTTAGAGGGCTTCCAGATGCATTGCTGGACAAGGGCATGGAAGCTCAGTGCTCTATGCATCTCTTCTTGTATTTTGTTGTTCCTGAGTTATATCCTGAACAATAAAGATTAAAAAAAATAACAAAAAACAGGTAATCTAGTACGTAAAATGTTTCTCTGAGTTCTGTGAGCCACTCTGGGAAATTAGTCAATCTTGAGGAGGTTGTTGGAATCTCTAATCTACTAGGTGTACCAGTTAATAATGCAGATTTTTCAATAGATGGAGATACATATATGTTGATATATATGTGATTTAATATGTATGCTATTTTGTTGTATTGACAACAAGCTTCAAAACTTCAGTATGTCAAATTTTCTGAAGGTGTTAATATCATAGATATTTTTATGCTTAAAAATGTTGAATTTCATGCCAAAAGAAGAGCATTTGCAGGAAGTTTTAATTCATTACTTTATTTTGAATAAAAAGTTATCATATACTTTGGGAAGCTTATGGTGAACATGCTCCATCTCAAGATACTTGTGAATGCTGGTTTAAACTCTTTAAAAGTGATGATTTCGATGTGAAAGACAAAGAACGTCCAGGTCAACCGAAAAAGTTTGAAGATCAACAATTACAAGCATTATTGAATGAAGATGTGTGTCAAACTCAAAAACAACTTGCAGAAAGATTTAAACATTGCTCAGCAAACAATTTCTGATCATTTACAAGCAATGGGAAATATTTTAAAGGAAGGCAAAAGGGTGCCACATCAACTGAATGAAAGACAAATGGAAAACTGAAAAGTCATCAGTAAAATGTTGCTTCAACTGCATGAAAGTCTTTTTTGCATCGAATTGTGACTGGTGATGAAAAGTGGATTTATTTTGAGAATTCCAGACACACAAAATCATGGGTTGATTCAGGTCAACCATCAACATCTACTGCAAGGCCAAATCGCTTCAAAAAGAAGACAATGCTCTGCATTTGGTGGGATCAGGAAGGTGTGGTGTATTATGAGCTTCTAAAACCAGGTGAATCCATTAATACTGATCAATACTGACAACAAATAATCAGTTTGAACCATGCTTTGATCGTGAAACAACCAGAATGTTCCAGAAGACACGGCAAATTAATTTTGTTTCATGATGACGCACCATCACACACTTTCAAACCAGTTAAAGAAACGTTAAAAGTTCTTGCCTGGGAAGTATTAACCCACCCGCTACATTCACCAGACCTTGCTCCTTCAGATTACTACTTGTTCCGATTGATGGCACACGCACTTTCTGAGCAGCACTTCAAAACATATGAAGAAGTGGAAAATTGGGTCTCTGAATGGTTTGCCTCAAAACAAGAAAAGTTCTATTGGGACGGTATCCACAAATTACCTGAAAGATGGGGGAAATGTGTAGCTAGCAATTTCTTTGAATAAAGCACTTTTGATGTTTCTCTTGAAATTATCGTGTTTTCTTTGATTACAAGTTCCACATTATTAACCGGTACAACTAGTATAGCTGGTAAATCAGAAGTGCACATGACAACCTAAACTTAGATTTGGAATCTGAAGGGGGAGGACATTCCTGTAGGATTGAGCCCTTAATCTGTAGGATCTGACATCATTCTAGGCAGACAGTGAGAATTTTAAACTGTAGGACACCCAGCTGTTGTCACAGAGAATTGCTTGGTGTGTAGAAAAAACCTACCACTGGAATTGTTGACAGATTTTTAGATACCCTTAGTAAATGTCTTTCTACTTCTATTTTAAACCACAGTAAAAATGTTATTGAGAAAAATCTATAATCTAGTGAATAACCCGAGGAAGCCAAGGAATATAAACTTCAGTGTGAGCAAGGACTGTTTCTTTTTTACTGTTGTATTCCCTATTTCTAGATTAATGCCTAGTATATAATAGGCTCTCTCAACAATGAATAACTATTACTTCTAGTATAAAAATGCATCAGAATGCATATGATAACACAAAGAGCTAGTCATAATTTGAATTCTTATGAAATGGAATATTAGATAATGCATATGATAGTTCCTGAAATGGTTTCAGTTAATTTTGAGTGTATATAAATGTGAGTCTTACTAAATTATAACCTGGTCTATTTAGTCCAATTGTCAGAGTCAATAGGAAAATGGTAACTCTTATAAACAATGCAATTGTATTATCTATTTAAGGGCTAAATATGGGGAACCTACTTACTGACAGATTTGTAAAGGAGGGCTGTTATTGGCAAGGGGACCTGGCCATGAGTGGGTCTGCCTAGGGCCAGCTGTAGTGTGTGGGTTCTTGACTTCATGCAGGAAAAATTTGATACCCGTTCAGGTGAATTTTAGAGGATGTTTTTTAAAGCTGGGGACTATGAAACAAGGAAGGCTGGGGAAATGAAACTAGGCTGGTCTGCTTTCGCTCATTAAGTCATAGAAAAGGGACCTTGGGGACAGGTTCACAGGGTTTTTCTGGGACAAATTGTTGCTACCCTTAGCTGTCCTGGTTGCAAGCCTCTTGGGGTCCCTTAGAGTTTAAGAGATGCAAACCTGTTGGGGAGGAAGAAATTGGGGGAGGCAGAAAGTAGGGGAGGCACTACTGTGCTCCTGGGAGGTAGAGCACTTGCTCTGGGTCTTTTATCTTGAGGGGTTTTAAAGGCTGGGAATTTAGGGGAGGTCTTGGGGGGATGATCAATAGAATATTCATTAGTTTTATGCTGATATACCAAAATTAGGTTTATTCTGTTAATTTCATCTGTCCTTGGGTGTGGTTGGCAAATGGCACTAAGGTTTTCTGCTATCTCTCTGAGTAGGGTGATTTAAGCTATTTACCCCCTCGTTTGGGAGGAGAAGTGCAAACCATTTATTTTTAAGTGTCCCTGGTTTAGAGAAGTTAGGATTTACTAGATGGCTGCAAGCTGCTTTGCATCTAGATCAGTGGTTCCCAACCTTTTTTTGGCCATGCCCCACCTAAGCATCTCTAAAATCCTGATGCTCCCCCCCCCCACGCCCCCGCCCTGTGACATATAATTCTTATTCAAAAAGTGAGCTCCTATTCACAGGAAGGAAGCCTAAAAGGCCATTAACTTGATTTAAACAAGCTTCCAAAGAACATGGCATCCATTAGAGAGAAAAATAAAAGAATGAAAGGACAGTTGAAGTACTGAGGAAATCACTAAGAAATTTTTTAAAAATAATAATATGGAGTGATATGAAAAAATAGCAAATAAAGTTTCAAAACATAATAGAGAACTGAAATGCATAAATATATCACAATATATACGTATTTATATAGTGTATATGAGGCCCCTAGAACCATAAGAATTGCAAAAAATTTACTGTTAGTAACTCATTCTTGAATTGCCCCCCTTAAAAATCAAATTGCCCCCCTGTGGGGTGTGTGCCCCACATTGGGAACCACTGATGTAGATTTTCTAGATGGCTGCAAACTGCTGTTTAACTATCTCAGTTTCCCTATTACACTTTTCTTTGCTTACTGGCCTGTCTTAGGGCTATTATTTCTTTACTTTTATTGGCTTATAGCAAGCTTCCCAGTAGGATATCATTATATGCTATGAAATAAATAAGCAAAGTGAATACCCTAACCCAGTGGTCTGCAAACCGCAGCTCGCGGGCCACATGCGGCTCTTTGCTCTTTGGCCCCTTGAGTGTGGCTCTTCCACAAAATACCACGTGTGGGCATACAGTGTGATTGAAACTTCGTGGCCCATGCGCAGAAGTCAGTTTTCGGGCTGGGCGAGTCTATTTTGAAGAAGTGGTGTTAGAACACTCAAGAGACCAAAGAGCCGCATGTGGCTTGCGAGCCGCGATTTGAGGACCACTGCCCTAACCTGTTTCCTTTGTCTCCTTGTAGTATGTGAAATATAGTCTTTTTTTCTGAGGGTGAGGAAAGAGGTAGTACTTTTCTCAGAAATTCTTTCAACAGAAGAGCTGTAGTTGAATTTGCCACATCTTTATTGGAAATGTGACTCAATGAATTTATTATAGTATTTGTGTTTATAACAACAAAGAACATTCCCTGGCGAGGTAGTATAAAACAAGAATGTTGGATTTGGAGTAAGAAGACTTGGGTTCTACTACTTACTGTGTGACTCTTGACCTATAGGATAGGCTAATAAAGTCTTATTTCATAGGATATTAGGAAGATCAAAAGGAAATGATGGGCATTTGTTCATTCCTTCCTTCTGTCAACATAAGAAATGCTCAAACATGTAGAGAATTGTTAAGTTTATTTGAGCCAAACTGAGGACAATTGCCAGAAGCAAGATCTCAAAGAATTGAAAAAATGCTCGAGAGAATGGCAGTTTTGCACCTCACTTGATACATTACAACCAAAAGAGGAGACTTAGGTGGTTACATGAAATCCCTTGGTAATAGATTAGGGAGGCAGAAGAACGCAAAGCAGGGAAACATCTGGGATTGGATAAAAAATAAAATGATAGACACATACTTCTTTTACATGGATGGGTACAGGATAGTTAACAGTCACCAATTAGCCCTTAATAACAGTAACAATGAGGGGATTTAAGGTCTGTGCTCTGGTGTGGTTGTGCCTGGAGGGGGTCCGGAAAAAGGGAAGTTACTTTGACATTCCAAAGGTATGTTATTGTAAATGCAAAAAGACTATAGACAGGCTCAATTAAGGGAAAGATTGATTTTTATCAGGAAAAGATGCCAGTCTAGGACATGACTATAGGCTAAGGTGACCAGACGTCCCGCTTTTGGCGGGACAGTCCCAATTTTTAACAATTTGTCCCGCGTCCCGAGGCGTTTTAAAAAAATCCCAATTTTTGGAAAGAATGCACGACAAGCTAGGGAACGGCGGGAGAACGGGAAGGGAATATATGGTTTTCGGCGGCCATGTGGCTATTTAGCCAGGATATGAGTTTTATATTATTTTTGTTAATTTTATAATGTTAAACTTTAATAATAACAAATAATTGTTGAGAACTGATTATCGAGAACTGCTTATCAAAGTTCGCATTGTTGATCAGTTGTTAGAATTCGACCACCATTGTTTGGACTTAATGAACAATGGCATTTTTTGGGATTGGCAACGACAAAAACATTTTGTAACTGTCTCTCAGACGATACACATCGTACTGCGTGCCAGTAAGCTAGTTAAACAAGTGATGTCATTACAAATCAGCTATTCAGATAATTTAGGTAAGTAATTTATTTATTTCATAAATACATACATTTTCTTGAATTTAGCAGACAGTACTCGTATTATTTATATTTTATAGTGGCGGCAAAAAGTCTAGCACCGGCCTTGAAAGTGACACTTACGACTTACGTTACAGCAAATTCATGACCTTTTAAACAACGACAGCAATCTACTAAAAAAAAATTCACTCAAATGAGAAATATGCCAAAGAATAAAATAATACCATACATAATTTTTTATTTATTATACTAGGAGCCCGTTGCACAAAGTTTCGTGCAATAGACTTTTCCTTCACCTGGCTGCCGGCACCAGTTATCCGCCAGCAGCAGTTTTCCTCTGGCCACCCGCCGATCAGAGCGCCTCCCGCCAGCATGATCGGCCACCCCGAGAGGAATTCCCATCGGGCGGGTGGCCAGAGGAAAACTGCTGCTGGCGGGAAAACTGGTGCCAGCAGCCACGCAATCGGCCACCCCGAGTTCCGCCACCAGCGTCTTCCGCAGCGCCAGCCTAAGCAGCGCAGGCCGTTTAAGCTGGAGGGAGGAGCGGGGGTCGGGGACTCGCGAGTCCCCGCCCTCCGCTCCTACTGCCAGCCAATTGGCCACCCTGAGTCCCGCCCCCCGTGCCTCCAGCCGGCCCAATTGTGGGCATAGTGGAGTGATGGTAATTTGCATATTACCATTTTATTAGGTATGATTTGTAAATTGTACTTATGTTGAAATGAAAAAATATATGTATTACAATACTATTTTTGCGTTCTATGAAAATTTTTGTTGCTCCATATAGACCAAATTTTTAATCAAGAACCCCCCCCCCCCCAGTCAATGGTGTCCTGCTTTACCAATGTTAAAATCTGGTCACCGTACTATAGGCCATGAACTGCTGTTAGAAAGTTTTATTTTCATATCATCCTATGTGGTTACTTTAGGTCTCTGAGTTTATAAGGCCACACAGGCCTCCCTTGAGCTTGTTAGGTTTAGTATGTGACCCCTTTTTGTCCACACTCCGAAAGATATTATTAAGCTACTAATAGTTTATGCGAGGTATTGTGTAATTAGATGCTGGGTATATGACAGCACACAAAATAGTGTCCAGGCCCTGATGCCATTATAGTCTAATGGCAGAGACAGCCAATATATAAGTAAATATGTGTTTACAAAGGGCTATGAAGTGTGCTGTGAGAGAATAACATGGAGGGAGGGCCTGCTTTAATTAGAATGAATAGAGAAGGCCTCTCTAAGGAGGAGAGATATAGAATGAGAAGGGAATTGGGGTGTCCCACACCTAGTACTGAGAAAGATTGTGTGAAGGTTGTGAAGCAAGGAAGATCTTGTAATGTTATAGAAACTGAAATAAATGTTGTATGACTGGAATGTAGTAAATTACCAAAAGTTATGCAAGATGAGGTTGTAAAGGCAGGAGGACCCATGTCTTTCTGGCCAAGGTCAACAGCAGAGTTTGGATTCTGTTCTAAGACAGGAAAGTTTGGCATGTTCAAGGTACAAGGGGATGCCAGTGTGACTAGAGCTTAGTGTTGAGTGAAGTGGGGGTTGGCAGGGACAAGGAGTTTGGATTTTTTTATATAAATGCCTGAGGACAATCTATGGAGGAGAGACAGATGATGAAGGACCAGTAGTGTGGGGACAGAAATAGTACAAGTGGAAGGGTTGGCCTTTGAGGTGGAGAGGATAAGTTCATCCACTGTAATAGGAGAAAAGAAGACAAAATGTTTGCAGATACAGATCAGCTGAAACATTGGTTGGTAGAAAGAGGAGGAGTGCTCACCTCTGATGATACCCTTCTCAATGTAGTACTGTGTGGGGCAAGATCATCAGGGTAGAGGGCAGAGGAGAGTGGTAAGAGAGGTTTGAGAGAAAAACATTTAAAATAATTTTCCTGAGAACTAAGGTTAATAGAGAAATGTAGTGGATTTCCAACAGACAGCATTTAGTATTTGTTTGATGTCTGTGATTGTGACTTTAAGTGCAACCCGTCAGCAAGGTTGTATGATTTCCTCTAGGAATATTCAGCTGCTCAGGTGAAAATTTAGGGTAGGTAAATGGTTGCATTTATCCAGGATCAAGGATTTGCCAGACTAGCTAACTGAACTGGAAAGATCATAATGGTAGGTCCTTAAATATGCTGGATAGGAGGGCAAAAGAAAACAGGAGGAGATGTGAAAGTGGCAGGCTCAATACATTGGTGTTTAGATAAAGTTCTTCCATTTGTTCATTCAACAAAGAATTTGAGTGTTTATGTAACTAGACAATCAATGGGTCTGTGCTGCCTGTCACTACTTGAGCTAATTAAGCAGAGACAGGTTGAATCAAATATGAGCTTTTATTCCAGTACTGCTGGAAGCATGGGAGAGCAGCAAGTCATCCACAAAAATCTGCTCTGGAGCTCCCCATAAGCCAGCTGCTTGTATAGGGTAGGACAAGGATTACATGGGGAAGTAGGAGGCTGGGGTGGGACACCATTGTTTGGGCAACAAGGTTGTTATGTTAATCTTTCCATGAGGATAGGCAGATTTTGAATGAGGATGGTTCCGAGGTTGATTCCCAGGTCCAAAGTTGACTCCCAAGTCCTGGGGGCATACAACTCCCAGCCAGGTCAAAATGTCCTTTCTTTAACTAATACAAGGCAATCATGGTTAACAGAGCATGATTAATATTTCCCATAGCCATAGCTAGTCCCCAATATTCTATTTTTGCCCCTAACAGTTAATATAGCATATACACTATAAGGTAAAGAATATTTAAATTAAATATAAATATAAAACTTATTAAAGTTAGCCTGGCCAGAGTCACTCAGTTGGTTGAGTTTTGTCCAGTGCAACGAAAGGTTGCTGGTTTGATTTGCAGTCAGGACACATACGTGGGTTGCGGGTTTGATCCCAGGTTGGGGCACATAAGGAAGGCAACCGATCGATGTTTCTCACATAGATCTCTCTCTCTCTCTCTCTCTCTCTCTCTCTCTCTCTCTCTCTCTCTCTTTCTCTCTTTCTCTCTCTCCCTCTCCCCACTTTTCCCTCTTCCCTCTTCTTCCCCCTCCACCTTTAAGCATGTCCTCAGGTGGAGGATTAAACAATTTTAAATTAAACAAAATTATAACTATAAATGTAAAAGGCTGATGTACCAGAGAAGACAGAAATTGAAACCAGACAACAAATGGGTCCAGGCTGCCTGTTACTACTTGAGCCAATTCAGCAGAGAGGGTTGAATCATATATGAGTGTTTATTCCAGTACTGCCGGCAGTATGGGAAAGCAGCAGATCGTCCAGGAAAATCTGCTCTGCACCACCCCCCCCACCACCATAAGCCAGCTGTTTATATGGGATACAAGGACAATGATTACTGGGGAAGTAGGCAAAAGAAATAAGAATGGATATAGTGGTTACAGATTATAGGCAATGCGGGTTGTAGGTTTGCAAAGGGATGGCCCCTCTGGTTTCTACAACAAGGTTGTTAATCTTTCCAAGAGCTCTTGGATGAGGATGATGGGCCACATTTTCAGGTTAGCTCCCAGGTTCTGCATACATCTCCCAGCCAGGTTAGAATGTACTTTATTTAATCAGAACAAAACAATCATGGTTAACCGAGCATGATTAATATTTCTTAAAATTATAGCTAGTCCCCAATATTCTATTCCTGCCTCTAACAAAATAATAATATATGGTATTGACTGGGGATAAGGGCAAATAGAAAAAGTAAAGGGATCCTTAGGGACAGCAGGGACATATTTTTGGTGCAGAAAAAAAAGAGCTTTTAAACTTATTAATATATTTCATATGTGACTATACAAACTTTCATCTTGCCTTTTTTAGCAGGCTTCCAGCTTAAAAACTCCCAATAGAAAGTAGCTTCACTGTTCAAAAAGTTCATCATTCTTGTCTTTGACCTTTTGCTTCTGGCCTCCACGGAGCTAGTCCAGGAAATAATTTTAGAAATAACTGCTTAAACTTTCCAACTCTTGAGCTACTGCTAGTTCATAACTATTTCATTAGGAAGAAATAAGATATATTGCTTAAAGATGTTCATCAAAACGTTAGAGCATTTCATATTGCTATAATCAGAAACAGCTTTTATTTCATATAATTATTATTAAGGAGGTAAGTCCATACTTGATATTTGTGTAGAACTCTTATATATAAAACCACTTTTCTATACTCATTCACTTAAATATTCATAAGCTCCTGCTATGTGTCAGGCTAAGTACTAGAGATATACTAGCAAACAGAACAGTTAAGTTCCCTCCCCTCATGAATCTTATGTTCATTCCTATGACCTATTATTGTGTAGGGAGGGTGTCATTACCTACTTTTAAAGGTGATGAAGCCAGATTATACAACTTGGACTAGGAGCCAGGTCTTCAGACCTCCAGTTTTGTCTTTCTTCTATTCTGAACTTATTAGCATGAGAATATTTTGGATAAATTTGTAGGACTTTTTACCATATACTTCTACCATGTGTCTGAATTCATTCATTCCAATTGTATATATTTGTGTGTGGTATAGCTTAAGAATGTTCTCCAGCATTATTTATATCATTAGAATATATATATTGTACTTTATGATTTAAATTATGCTGCAGAAGGTAAGAGGGGGTGAGAGCAGACACGTCTAATCACATACAACAAAATACTTCTCCTGCCTCATGATTCCAGTCTTCATCACTCATCTTGTCCTGGGAGCCCATTCTGCATCGTCATCCCACCATCACTAGGTGATAATCTATTCATTCCATTGTCCATTGACCTCCATGCCCATCATTAAATCTATTGCCAATTTAGGCAAACGTATCTTCGCCTTCCTCTCCTAATTTCCCTAGCACATTGTTTGCTAGGTCTTGTCTGCACATCTCAGGTAACTCAGCACTACTTGAGAAAATCTAGGACTACAGCTGACCTCTAAAATCCCACCTGTTCAGTACTCTGTGCACAAGCATTCAAATGCTATTGCCTAAAACTGGTGTTGACACATTTTTGAGCCTCTCATCCATCTTAGTTAAATCCTATCAATCTGGTCTTGAAATCTCATAGTCTTTTCCTTTTCTATTTTTCCACTGCCACCATTGTAATTCAGCCCCTGGCATGCATATACCCTTAACTCCTTTGCCTTCTCTCACTTCTTTTATTCACTTGGCAAAATCACAATCTTGGTAACTTTCTGCCTGCTTGGTGTTTGTACCCATGCAGCAAAAGAGGCTGGAAGAAACTACGTGACCACACTGCCCGGTCTTGTTATTGGTGAAAGGGGGGTTCTTGGGGTACCACTGGAGTAAGCATTTCCAGAGGCCCCCACATGAGGATGAGATATGGTAGAGAGCTTTATTTGCATGGAATTATATCCCTTCAGTAAAGCTAAAATCAGAGCCAGTGTTTAGAGTTTCTGTTCCATGTTGTAGCTGAGTCCAGTTTAGCATCAGGTTAGTTACAGTCCATTAGTCCATTGTGTGGGCTGGTCTGCATGGCTGTGGGCCATACAGAAAAATGCAGGAGAGTGTGCGCTAAGCAACAACAGTCCCAAGGGCAGTTAGAGGACCCAAGAGCACAAATTCCTTTGTTCAGGGAATTAAATACCCCAAATCTTATGTGAACATGAAGTGGCCATGCCTATTCTGGCCAACCATCTCAGTACTTAGGTGTGATAGACACCAAATACCTTCACTAGTGCCCTCCCCCCGCAACTTTACTGGGAATGTGTCTGTCTATCCTACCTATGTTGGACCCCTTGAAAGTGTAAAGTTGTAGCTTCCTGCTGAAGCTGCCTATAATGGCTGGCTTCCCCCATTGCTCCTTTCCTGTTATTAATAACTAGGTTAATTACAACAGTATCAGTTTCACTGGTTCTTGACCACCAAACTCAAGTTAGACCTTTAATGCTGTCCTCCCTATCCATTCCTTCCCTCCCTTTTCCAGATTTTTTCATACTTTCTCTTCAGATCTATTTCCATCTTCACTCTCAACTAAGAACGTTGCCTCCTATATTTGCATAGTACTTTACAGTTTACAAAGTACTTTTGCATGAATTTTCTGACTTCATCTTTCTTCTGCACTAGGAAATGGCTACTTTGAGTAGCATTGTTTTTGAGTGCAAATGACTTTGGATTATTGAGTTGGTTCTAGTATTTAGTTTACCTGTCTGCAGTTCAGAAGTCCTCACCACTTACAACCTGTGCTTGCATTTCTCTTTCTGAAAAACGGGATCCTCACACCTGCTATTTTCAGTCACTCATTGGAACTTTGTGTGAGCAAAGATATCTTGGATGTGAGCTCCAGTGATTACTTTTTTTGTTGTTGTTAATCCTCACCTGAAGATATTTTCTCCATTGATTTTCAGAGAGAGTGGAAGGGAGGGGGAGAGACAGAGAAAAACATTGATGTGAAAGAGACATATCAATTGCTTGCCTCCTGCACACGGCCCTCTGGATCTAGCCTGCAGCAAAGGTACATGCCCTGGACTGGAATGGAACCTCCACCCTTCAGTCCACAGGCTGATGCTCTCACCACTGAACCAAACCGGCTAGGGTCAGTTATTATTTTTTTTACTCCAAAGTATATCATCTGCAGTACTGTACTGTACTAGCCTCTACTGAAATATTAGTGTGCCCTGTTCTAATAGCGCACCATGTATTAAATTTAAAATTTCAGAGCAAATAAAATAAGGGTGAGCTTTAATTTTTGAAAAGTATTTTTTATTAAAGAGTTTCTTTAGCTTAAGTGGGTCTTTGATAGATGTTAAATGACTTGACTAATAGAAATTTAGTTTATACCACTTTTCAGGAACATACCTTTTGTGAAAAGTGAGCTACACTTGTATAGGCAGGCCCTGATTTTCACCACCGAGGTGTTTCTGGAAACTGCATCATAAAATGGTTTATGTTTTCCCATAAGATCAATATTATAACTGGGGTTTGTTTTCCTGACCAAAGACTCAGCATCAAATAAATCATAGATATAATCAATAATGTGGCATTAAAGCAAATATATAGGAACTATAAATCTCAAATCATTTAAAGTAGTTAAAAATTATTCTCCAAATCCTATAAAATGAATATAAACATAGTATATGCAATCATTATGCAAGCGATATCAATACATTACAAAGTGTGCATAAAACACTTAATATACAAACCCATTGTATAGTATATTTTATTTCTTAAAAAGCTGCTAGCCTCAAGAAATATATTTATAGAAATAAATTGGTAATTTCTTTTGCTATCCTATAATACAAAATTCTTGTGGGGTTGGGGATATTGCGTGATCTAAATGTTCTCAAACCTGGCAGTGCATCACAATCAACTGAAGAGCTTTAAAGATGCACATTTCTGGGCCTGAACTCCAGAGATTCTGAGTGGGGCAGGCAGCAATATGCAATTTTAAAAAGTACCTAGGTGATTTCCACTTTCACCACGCTTATTCAACATAGTACTGGAAGTCCTAGCCACAGCGATCAGACAAGAAGAAGAAATAAAAGGCAGCCAAATTGGAAAGGAGGAAGTAAAACTCTCATTATTCGCAGATGACATGATATTGTAGGTAGAAAACCCTAAAGACTCCACCAAAAAACTACTAGATTTAATAAATGAGTTTGGCAATGTAGCAGGATACAAAATCAACACCCAAAAATCGATGGCTTTCTTATATACCAATAATGAATTCTCAGAAACAGTTCCATTTACCATTGCAATAAAATAATTAAGATACCTAGTAATAAATTTAACCAAGAAGGTAAAAGACCTGTACTCAGAAAACTGCAGGACATTGAAAAAAGAGAAAGAAGAAGATATCAACAAGTGGAAGAATATACCGTGTTCATGGATTGGTAGAATCAACATCATTAAAATGTCCATACTACCCAAGACAATCTACACATTGAAGTCAATCCCTGTTAAAATACCAATAGCATATTTCACAGAGCTAGAAGAAAAACTCCAAAAATTTACATGCAATAAAAAAAATACCCAAAATATCTGCAGCAATTGTGAGAAAGAAAAACAAAGTTGGAGGAATTACAATGCCAGATTTCAAGTTATGCTACAAAAACACCATAATCAAAACAGCCTGGTTCTGGCACAAGAACAGGCATATAGATAAATGGAGTGGAACAGAGACCCCAGAAATCTACCTAAGCCATTATGCTCAATTAATTTTTGACAAAGGAGGCAAGAGCATACAATGGAGTCAAGAAAGTCTCTTCAATAAATGATGCTGAGAAAATTGGACAGATACATGCAAAAAAATGAACTAGACCACCAAATTACACCATACACAGGAATAAACTCAAAATTGACTTAAATGTAAGTCGTGAAACCATAAAAATGCTAGAAGAAACCATAGGCACCAAAATCTCAGACATCTGTAGTAGCAATATGTTTACAGATACATCTCCTGAGGCAAAGAAAACTAAGGAGAAAATAAACAAATGGGACTACATCAAAATAGAAAGCTTCTGCACAGCAAAAGAAACCATCAACAAAATGAAAGGAGAGTCCACTGTATGGGAAAATGTATTTGGCCATGTTACATCTGATAAAGAGTTAATATCCAAAATATATAAGGAACTCATACAAGTTAACAAAAGGAAGACAAATAATCCATTTAAAAAATGGACAAAGAACCTAAATAGAGACTTCTCCAAAGTGGGCATACTTAGGGCCAAGAGACATGAATAAATGCTCAAAGTCACTGATCATCAGAGAGATGCAAATTAAAAACATCATGAGGTGTCACTTCACACTTTTCAGAATGGCTACCACCAACAAGTCAACAAATGTCAAATGCTGGTGGTGATGTGGATAAAAGGGGAAAAGTAGTACACTGCTGGTGGAATGCCGATTGGTTCAACCATTATGGAAAACAGTATGTAGTTTCCTAAAAAAAAATTAAATATGGAACTGCCATTTGACCCAGTGATCCCACTTCTAGGAATATATCCTAAGAAACTCGAAACACCTATCAGAAAGACTGTATGCACCCCTATGTTCATAGCAGCATAATTTACAATAGTTAAGATCTGGAAGCAGCCCAAGTACCCATCAGTAGATGAGTGGATAAAAAGCTGTGGTACATTTATACCATGGAATACTATGCAGCAGTAAAAAAGAAGAATCTCTTACCCTTTAAGACAGCATGGAGGGACCTGGAGAGTATCATGCTAAGTGCAATAAGTTAGTCAGAGAAAGACAAGTATCACATGATCTCAATTACATGTGGAACCTAATTAACAAAATAAACTGATGAACGGAGTAGATCCAGAGACATGGAGGCATGGAACAGAGTGCAGAATCTCAGAGGGAAGGCGGGCAGGGTGGGTGGGTGGGAGGTAATCAACCAAAGATCTTGTATTCATATATGCATAACCAATGGACGCAGACAATAGGGTGCTGAAGGCCTGGGGTGGAGGGTGGGGGCAGGCTGGAGGGGGTCAATGGGGGAAAAAAGGTACATATGAATTATTTTAAAAAATAATAAAAATAAAATAAAATTACTTTCTGCCATGTTAACCAAAAATGTCTTTATTAACATAGAATCTGTAACCTATATGTCTACCTAACTGACTAAGGTAAGCTTCTTAAGTGCAGAGGCCTACTTTGCTCATGGTTTCTTTTTCCTACAACATTTAAAACCACCTTGATTAATAAATATGGAACTTAATTTAATGAACATGTGTGTTAACAGGAGGGAATAAGGACTAATGAACAGTCCTGAAACAAGGATTTCAGATCACACAAACTTATGGAGGTTTTGTTGGAGAAATGAGTCAAGTGTAAATTGCCTGTTACTGAACACCACAATACACTGCCTATTTTTCACAACATAAAGAAAAATAAATTACCTAGGTGATTCTAATGCAAGGCCAATTTTAGAACCCTAGGCATCAATATGTCAACACCCATTTTTCTCCCTTTTTGTTTTTCATTGAGCAGATACATTCAGATTTATTCCACTGACCATAAAATTTGTGCAGATAATAGGTTTAACAAATATTTCCAAGGTGTTTCTTCATTAAAACACATTTTAAAAAGTAGAGTGTCTTGAAATTTGAAAAACATTTTAGTAAGTGAAGACTTAACTTCATATTTGTCTGCTCACCCACTCTTGTCTGTAGCTGTGAATAGTCCCAGGACTTGTAGGAAACACATGCTGTTACAGTATATCTCATCTTAGAAAGTGACAATTTTTTGACAACCATCAGCTCTTCACAGTTGATTGGGAAGGACTAAGAACTGTTAAGTCTCATTAATCACTAGTATTTTTTCAGTTGCTGCACATCATCACCTATCCTGTCTAATAAAGAGGGAATATGCAAATTTACCATCACGCCATAACAAGATGGCTGCACCCACAGCAGAGGTGGGGATCCCATAACAGAAGATGGTTGCACCCACAGTGGAGGCCAAGTTCCTGTAACGAGCCTTAATGAGCAATCAGCAGGGACCTGAGGCTGTGTGGTGCTGGGTCGGGGCAGGGGACCTCAGTCCATACTCCCCACCCTGGCACTGGGCCGGGGGACTGATGGGGGACCTCAGGCCACGCCCCCTGCCCTGGTGCTGGGCTGGGGGACTGCAGGCTGTGCCCTCCTCCTCAGTGCCGGCTGGATGACCTGAGGCCATGCCCCTTGCCCTGGTGCCAGGCTAGGGACCTGAGGCCACGCCCCCTGCCATGTGGGGCTTGACGGGGGACCTCAGGCCCTGACCCCTGCCTGCAGGGCTTGACGGGGGACCTCAAGGCGTGCCCCCCGCCCTGGCCCAGGCCGGGGGACCTCAAGCTGCACACCCCGTCCTGATGCCAGCCCCGGGGGACCTGAGGCTGTGCCCCCCACCTGGTGGTGCTTGATGGGGGACCTGAGGCTGCGCTCCCCTCCCTGGCACCGGGCCAGGTGACCTGAGGCCATGCCCCCCACCAGACAGGGCTTGACAGGGGTGGGGCCAGCCGGGTCTGGATCTAGCCCAATGGGGGTGCGGCTGGCCGGGTTTGGGTCTTGCGTGATTTTGAGGCACACATGTGTGGGTGGGGACTTGACTCTAGTCCCCGTGGTGTGCCCCAGACTCTGACAGGAGGAAGATTTTCATATACATTTTACTAATTTTCTTTCATCTTTGACACTTCTATTATAGAGAAAGGGCAAATATTTCTTCTAATTAATTCCTTTTTAATGTGCACAAATTTCGTGCACAGGGTCACCAGTCCATAATAATAAAAGTGTAATATGTTAATTAGACCAGACAGCTGCACGACCTTCCTGATGTCATTCGGACGTCCTTCCAGAGTAAGCTGTGGCGGTGGGGGCTGAGATAGAGGCAGTTAGGGGTGATCAGGCAGGCAGGGGAGCAGTTAGGGGTGATCAGGCAGGCAAGTGGTTAGGGGTGATCAGGCAAGCAGGCGAGTGGTTAGGGGTGAGTAGGCAGGTGAGTGGTTAGGGGTGATCAGGCAGGCAGGCGAGCAGTTAGGGGCAATCAGGCAGGCAGGCAGAGTGGTTAGGGGTGATTAGGCAGAGGCGGTTAGGGGTGATCAGGCAGGTAGACAAATGGTTAGGGGCGATAAGGCAGGCAGAGTGGTTAGGGGTGATCAGGCAGGAAGGCAGGTGAGTGGTTAGGAGCCAGTGGTCCCGGATTGCAAGAGGGTGCAGGCTGGGCTGAGGGACCCCCCTGCCCCCATGCATGAATTTCGTGCACAAGGCCTCTAATTAGAGATGTTTATATAAAGTATTTCTTTCCCTAGTAGATTGAAAGTTCCATAAAGGCAAAAAACAGGTCTTACGTAGCCTTTATTCTCCCCTGTAACTCTTTACACATAGAAGAAACTCAGTAAATATTTATTGAACAATGAGATAGTATCTTCCCTAATTGGAAACACAGGCATAACATGGTATTTCCTGGCTATTGTTTATTGACTTTTGAGAAGATCTTTCTCTGGACAGGTTGCATTCAGAACTCTTGATATGTGAACCTAAATTTTATTATCACAGCATTTAGAGCTGGAGGCTACTTAGATAATATCATACACCTACCTCTTTTTTAAGATCAGAAAACCCACTATGCTTTACACCTGAAATTAAGACAAAATAATATTGAATGTAAACTGTAATTGAAAATAAGATATAAAAAAGAGTAATAAAATGGGATCATGAAAAAAAAATCAGAAAACCAAGGCCTAAAGAAAAGTGAGTGCTTTGTTTAAGGTTACCATGACAAGATTTTTTTCCTTTTCATGTTTTTATCTTTTTTCCCTATTGGGCATATATTTGTACCTGCTATGTGCCAGCCTTAGGGAACTAATGGCTTGTTTCTTCT
This sequence comes from Cnephaeus nilssonii, assembly GCF_951640355.1. NCBI lineage: Eukaryota > Metazoa > Chordata > Mammalia > Chiroptera > Vespertilionidae > Cnephaeus > Cnephaeus nilssonii. The sequence continues at coordinate 47,153,298 of NC_137071.1, forward strand.
AGGAAGTAAGAGGCAAAGTCACTTTCTGAAAAGGGGTAGAACTGCAGAATAGTGGTGTGGAGGTTTGAGGAGAGTGGAGAAAATTCTAAAAAGTTGTGGTAGAGTGTGAAAAAGAGTGTATTGATCAGAGAAAAAGCAGGATTGGTGAGCAGTGTTCAGCACCTGGCCATAGGTAGTGATTCTGACTTTGTCTTGAAACCCATCTGCCTGTCATGTGACTTTGCCCCATCATTGGTTACTGAATACTGGTGTACAAAAAGTGGGTAGTAGGAATGATCAGTGTTTGGACTTTGGCTATATAAGTATAAAAGCATCATTATCCTCATCAAGAACACATCATAGTGAGTGAGGCAAGAGATTTTTGGTTTCGCAATAGTTTTATTTCAATGATGCATTGTGAAACCTAAGTTGAATGAGGAAGGAAGTGAAGAAAATTACGATAAATAGGAAGAAAGTAGAGGGGTGGGTTCAGTGAACTAGAGATCACGATGAGTTGAAAGAATGGTGATAGTGGGAGTAGTTGAACCAGAAACTGGAAGGTTGTGGTCAGAGAATGCCATGTTTGAATTTGTAATTTTAGAACTGAGAAGTCAGAGTATTAGACGTGCTAAACCACACTTTTATTAAAACGTCTTTCTTTTAAATGGTAATAAAAATACATCCCACACCCAGCCAGTTTTTACTCTGTTCAAAAATAATCATTTAGAAGCAAAGTTATTAGAGTGAACCGAATACATATTGTATAGTCTGAGGCAATTCATGAGAGGTAATAGTGTTCAGTAACTGTTTCCTCCATGTTTAGCAGTTTTACTATGAGATTTTTTGTCTGAATCAACCATTTTTTAGGTGGATGATAGGATCTTTATTAGTGTTCACCAGATGTGTTTAAATGTCATCTCTAGGACAACTGTTCTAGGCTATTCAAAGTCCATTATCCAAAGAATTTGAAGAACTCTCAGAATGGATATGCTAACTTAGCTGTTGCAGTAAAAAAATGTGTGAATTTTCTATCTCTGCCTCTTTGGTATATCCTTTGTCTTGGCACCTGCTCAGGTTTCCTCTTCTAAAAAATATTTTCTCAAACCCTGCTTCCCCCTCAAGCTACCCTCTTAATGCTCTTACATTCATTGCTATAAATATTTATTTTTCTCTTTATTTATTGAAAAGAGCTATTTTTCTTGAAGTATATTGGAGGGAATAGAGCCATAATTCTACCCACAAAACATGCAGCTTTTTTATTTGATAGTATACTTTTCTTTGTTTGCATATATGTATATATTTTTTTACAGCTTAATCACAGATTGTCTTATGAGGCTAGAAGGACTGTCTGTTTTGACTGCCACTGTATAACTAGTATGTTTCTATCATGATAGCAGGGGCTCCATAATTAAATGCCAAATGAATGGATGGCATATATTTTAAGTTTATATATATTTTTTTCTATTTAAAATATCATTTTCCTTTTTTCTTCATATTCTTTGTAATATTTATCAAGTATTTGCTTTTTATTTTAACTATGTCAGAAATTACTAAACTGTTTTCCTATAGTTGGACAATTCAAGTAGTTTACAGTTTTTTATTATTACTGGCAACAATGAAATGTGCATCTTCCTGCATTCCTATATTTGTTTACTATTATTCTTTTGGTGAACCATTTTTTATAGACAAATTCCAAGGAGAGGGATTACTACGCAAAATGTATGAACATTTTTATTTTGTTAAGCTTATTGAAAGAATGTATCTTTCTTTTTTTTAAATTTAATTGATTTTTAGAGACAGAAAGAGGAAGGGTGAGAGAGAGAGAGACATCGACTTGTTGTTCCACTTATTTATGTATTCATTAGTTGACTCTTGTATGTGTCCAGAAGGGGGCTCAAACAGCACAACCTTGGTGTATAGAGACAATGCTCTACACAACTGAACTATTCTGCTAGGGCCCAAAAGTATCTTTCTTTTTCTTTTAAAAATATTTTTTGTTGATAGTATTATAGATATTTCTCGTTTCCCCCTCCCATTACCCTCTTCATCCTAGTCCCTACCCATCCCCTCAGGTCTTCACTACCCTATTGCTCATGTCCACGGACTATGCATATCTACACTAATAAAAGAGAAACATGCAAATTAACCATCACTCTGCTATACCCACAAGCCACGCCCACCAGCCAGTCAGGAGTGAGTATGCAAATTCACCAAAACAAGATGGTGGCCGGCCATGGAGCTGGAGCAAGCAGGAGGCATGGGTTGCCCCGGCAATGGAGGAAGCCAAGCTTCCCGCCCGCCCTGGCCGGCCCTGGCCTTCACTCAAGGCTACAAAGTTTCAATTATAGAAGATAAATAAACCCCAACAAAAATGGCGGCGGCCACGGAGCTGGAGCTGAGCAAGAGGCTTGGGTTGCCCTGGCAATGGGGGAAGCCAAGCTTCCTGCCTGCCCTGGCCTCCGCTCAAGGCTACAAAGTTTCAATTATAGAAGACAAATAAATCCTAGGTACTTGATTCCAGCCGGCCCTGGCCTCTGCTCAAGGAGGCACTGAAAAATAAAAAGAAAAAGAAAAAAAGGAGGGGCTGGGACCTTGGGTCGCCAGGGGGTGATCAGGCCAGGATGGGATGGCAGGGGCCGTTGGGGGTAAGCAGACCAGCAGGGAGGCCAGTTGGGGGTGAGCAGGCCATCAGTGGGGGTCAGTTGGAGGTGATCAGGACAGCAGGGGGGGCAATTTGGAGTGAACAGGCCAGCAGGGGGGCAGTTGGGGGTGAGCAGTCCAGTGGGGAGGGAAAGTGGGGGCCAGAAGGCCAGCAAGGGGGGGCAGTTGGAGTGAGCAGGCTGGCACAGGGGGCAGTTGGGGGTGATCTGGCTGGCAGGGCAGCATTTGGGGGCGAGCAGGCTGGTGGCAGGGGGCAGTTGGGGGTGAGCAGGACGGCAGGCAGAGTGGTTAGGGATAATCAGGCAGGCAGGCAGGGAGGTGAGCGTCTGGAGCCAGCAGTCCCGGATTGTGAGAGGGATGTCCGACTGCCGGTTTAGGCCCGATCCCTGTAAACCTGCAGTAGGACATCCTTCGAGGGGTCCCAGATTGGAGAGGGTACAGGTCGGGCTGAGGAACAGCCACCACCCCCACCCCCCCGCCCTGTGCACAAATTTTGTGCACCGGGCCACTAGTAAGTATGTAAGTTCTTTGGTTTATCACTTCTTGTCTCCCTGACCCCACATGGAAGTATGTCAGTCTGTCCTATGCCTCCATGCTTCAGGTCTTATTTTGTTGCTTAATTCATTTTGTTCATTAGGTTCCACAAATAAGTGAGATTATGTGATATGTGGATTTTTTAGATTGGCTTCTTTCACTTAGCATAATATTCTCCAGGTCCATCCATGCTGTCCCAACGGGTAAGAGATCCTTTTTTTTTTTACAGCTGCATAATATTCCTTTGTGTAAATGTACCACAGCTTTTTCATCCACTCATCTACTGATGGCCACTTGAGTTGTTTCTAAATCTTAGCTATTGAATATATATTGCATATATTCATTTGGATTGGTGTTTCAGGGCTTTTAGAATATATTCCCAGAAGTGGGATTGCTGGATCAAATGGAAGTTCCATTTTTAATTTCTTGAGGAAACTCCAACTGTTGTCCATAGTGGTTGCACCAATCTACATTCCCATCAGCAATGAGCTAGGGTTCCCTTTTCTCCACATCCTCGCCAACACTTGTTGTTTGTTGATTTTTTTTTATGATAGCCATTCTGACAGGTGTGAGGTGATATCTCATTGTGGTTTTAATGTGCATTTCTCTGATAATTAGTAACTTTGAGCATTTTTTCATATGTCTATTGGTCATTTTTATGTCCTCTTTGGAGAAATGTATATTCAGGTCTTCTTCCCATTTTTAATTGGATTGTTTATCTTCTTTTTGTGGAGTTGTATGAGTACTTTATATATTTTAGATATTAACCACTTATCAGATGTATCATTGACAAATATGTTCTCCCATCCAGTGAGTTCCCTTTGCACTTTGATCGTGGTTTCTTTTGCTGTGTAGAACATTTTTTATTTTGATGTGGTCCCACTTATTTATTTTCACCTTTATTTCCTTTGTCCTAGGACAGTGGTCGGCAAACTCATTAGTCAACAGAGCCAAATATCAACAGTACAACGATTGAAATTTCTTTTGAAAGCCAAATTTTTTAAACTTCTTCTAACGCCACTTCTTCAAAATAGACTTGCCCGGGCCATGGTATTTTGTGGAAGAGCCACACTCAAGGGGCCAAAGAGCTGCATGTGGCTCCCGAGCTGCAGTTTGCCGACCACAGTCCCAGGACATGTATTGGCAAAAATTCTGCTATGTGAAATGTCTCGGATTTTATTGCCCATGTTTTCTAAGATTTTTATGGTTTCATGCCTTACATTTAAGTGTTTTACCCATTTTGAGTTTATTCTTGTGTATGGTGAAGTTGGTGGTCTAGTTTCATCTTTTTACATTTGTCTGCCCAGTTTTCCCAACACCATTTGTTGAAAAGGTTGTCTTTACTCCATTGTATAATCTTGACTCCTTTGTCAAATATAAATTGCCCACAATGGTTTGGATTAATTTCTGGGGTCTCTGTTCTGATCTATTGATCTATATGCCTGTTCTTGTGCCCGTACAAGGCTGTTTTGGTTATAATAGCTTTACAGTATAGTTTGATGTCCGGTATTGTAATCCTGCAAACTTTGTTCTTCCTCGAGATTGCTGCAACTATTTGGGGTCTTTTATGGTTCCATATAAATATTTGGAGTATTTATTCTAGTTCTGTGAAGTATGTCATTGGTATTTTAATGGGGATTGCATTGAATCTATAGATTGCTTTGGGCAGTATAAACATTTTCATGATATTAATTCTTCCAATCCGTGAACATGGTTTACTTTTCCATTTGTTTGTATCTTTCTCTATTTCCTTTTTTTCAATGTCCTATAGTTTTCCAAGTAAAGGTCTCTTACATCTTTGGTTAAGTTTATTATTTAGGTATCTTATTTTTGTTGTTGTTGTTGCAATGGAAAATGGGATTCTTTTTTTAGTTTCTCTTTCTGAGAGTTCATTATTGGTATATAAAAATGCCACCGATTTATGGATATGGATTTTGTATCCTGCTACCTTACCAAATTCATTTATTACTGTACTTTCTGGCATATAAGACGACTGGCCGTATAAGATTTTCCTGGGTTGAAAAGTCATTTTATACGCTGGAAAATATGGTATATTGGACTATATTGATGGGATTAGATATAATGGATTAGTTATATTGGACTACCGTATTTTCCAGTGTATAAGACGACTTTTTAACCCAGGAAAATATTATACGCCCAGTCGTCTTATATGCCGGAAAATACGGTAACTCTAGTAGTTTCCTGGTGGAGTCTTTAGGGTTTTCCAAGTATGATATCATGTCAACTATGAATAATGACAGAGTTGCTTATTTCTTCCCTATTTGGATGCCTTTTATTTTTTCTTCTTGTCTGAATGCTGTGGCTAGGATTTCTAGTACTATGTTGAACATGACTGGTGAAAGTGGACATCCTTGTGTTGTTCCTGTTCTTTTTATTTATTTATATTTTATTGATTTTTTACAGAGAGGAAGAGAGAGGGATAGAGAGTTAGAAACATCGATGAGAGAGAAACATCGATCAGCTGCCTCTTGCACACCCCCTACTGGGGATGTGCCCGCAACCAAGGCACATGCCCTTGACTGGAATCGAACCTGGGACCCTTGAGTCCGCAGGCCGCAGCTCTATCCACTGAGCCAAACCGGTTTCGGGCTTGTTCCTGTTCTTAAGGGAAATGCTTTTAGTTGTCCATTGAGTATTATGTTGGCTGTAGGTTTGGCATAAATGGTGTTTATTATGTTGAGGAATGATCCCTCTATTCCCACTTTCCTGAGAGTTTTTATCAAAAAACAGTGCTGGATTTTGTTGAATGCCTTTTCTGCATTTCAATAAATGCAGAAAAATCATGTGATTTTTTTTCTTCCATTTTTTTTATGTGATGTATCACATTTATAGATTTGCTAATATTGTACCAGCCTTGCATCCCTGGAATAAATTCCACTTGATCATGGTGTATGATCTTTTTAATACATTGTTGGATCCAATTTGCTAATATTTTGTTGAGGATTTTAGCATCTGTGTTCATCTGGGATATTGGCCTGTAATTTTCTCTCTTTGTAGTGTCTTTATCTGGTTTTAGAATTAGGGTAATTCTGGGTTCATAAAAAGAGCTTGGAAATGTTCTTTCTTTTTGAGTTTTTAAAAAATATATTTTTATTGATTTTTAGAGAGGGAAGGAGAGGGATAGAAAGATAGAAACATAGACAAGAGAAGAACATCATTGATTGGCTGCCTCCTGCATGCCCCCCACTGGGGATGGAGTCCACAACCTGGGCACGTGCCCTGACTGGGAATCAAAGCAGCAATGGAACCAGCAACCTCTTGGTTCCTAGGTCGACACTCAACTGCTGAGCCACACCATCCGGAGTTTTTTGTAATAGTTTGAGGAGGATAGGTGTTAGTTATTTGTTGAATGTTTGGTGAAATTCTTCTGTAAATCCATCCAGTCCAGGACTTTTGTTTGCTGGAATGTTGTGTGTGTTTTTTTAAATCCTCATCTGATTTTTGGAGCGAGTGGAAGAGAGAGGGAAAGACAGAGAGGAATATCCATGTGAGAGAAACACATCGATTGGTTTCCTCCAGCGTGAGCCCTGACCAGGGCC